>NC_090933.1:492051777-492354807 GCF_040938575.1 Ambystoma mexicanum | reverse complement strand
GTATGCACCTGTGCTCATCTCAGTGGTCTAGATGCTGTATGTTGTGTAAAGCGTGAGGACAAGTAAGCAGGTGCAGCATTGTTTTGTGCTTTGTGTGTTAGAACAAGTGTTTTGAGTGAAATACGGCGTGTAATGGGTAGCCAGTGTAGGTTGCGCCTAGTGGAAGAAATGTGTGAGCGCCTAGGGATATTGAGGGCAGCCCTAATGGTATTGTTTTGGGTGACCTGAAGTTTGTCACGGTTTCTTTGACTAGTCTCTAAATAGAGGGCGTTACAACAGTCAATTTTCGACATGATGAGGGTTCTGGCTAGTATCAGGCAATTGTCAGTAGTGAGGAAGGGGCGACAAGCTGTGATGAGTTTACATATGTAAATATTACATATGTATGTAGATCCCTTAACCCTTGCGGGAGATCTGTATTATTTAATTTACCCCACATTACACATAAATGAATCCCTAAACCTTCAATAAAAACGTTTTTCTCAGGAAAATTATCCATATTATAAAGTGTGGCAAAAACATTAGCTTGATCATCCCTCTCCATACAATGCTTAGCCCATGCAATCAAATCATGTTTCTTCTTCTCTGGTGGTACAGTATTGCGAGTGACAACCTTCGACCCTGCACCTCGATCGACTACAAGCGCCTCAGGACCACTTCGAAGAGAGGGAGCAGGCAAATTCAATGGAGGTACTGTTACTGGTGCGATAAGAAGAGGTGGAGGAGCTGGAGGAAGAGGAACATTAGGAGGAGCAGGAACAACGGGAACAACAGTAGGTAGAGCAGGAATAGCAGGAGGAAGAGGCAAAGCAGCAGGAAGAGGAACATACAGAGGTGGCGCAGAGGCACCAGGCCTTCGTTCATTTAACAATTTGTCTATGAATTCGTCAGAAACATGATGGTCTTTAGAAGGATACATTTTCTGAATTCCAAGTGAGAAAGCCCTATCCATATTCCTAGTCGATTCAGAATGTTTATCTCGGTCATACAATAATGCTTTTTCGGCGTTCGTCTTATGACGGCGCGCATGTTTTTCTCTACTTTTAAGTTACTGCAACGCTTCTTTTTTCCAATTCTGCAAAACATCAAATGCTGCATGTCTAGCCTTTTTCTTAAATAGAATTGACTCTAAATATTCAATACAAGGGATTTCGAAACTACCATTGATTGGCCATTGAAGTTCGGAGGCATGTCTGGTTTGTCTGTGCCAAATATCATTAAATACTATACTTCCAATGCCATGCTTACAGTACATAGTACACGTCGGCGACCCCTCCTGTGGTGCGGGACGGCTAAATTCCAAAGATTGTCTATCGCTGCGGAACAACGCCCTGAAGCAGGTCGACAATTTTCCAGGCATATCAAATTATTGGTGTTACCTGGTCAATAATTGTGTCTGCAGATACAATACGCCAAAATGAAATTATCAGGATTATATTAAGAGTTGGGTCACGACTCACCTGATCAAGCCTAAGGAGGTCCGATCGGATTTCAAAGAATCTTACCTAACTAATCTTACCTCGTGTGTGGTGATTTCGGCAAATCTGCCCGCCTCGATAAGTGGACCCTTGTCAAGATGCCGTTCTCGGACCACAAGCTAATCGTCCAGGGATCGGGTCGTGCAGCACTGCTGAGGTGTCGCGTCTCGTTCAGTGGGGCCCCTTTTTGTCACACCGTCCGATCCCGGTCCGATAGCGAGTGTCAACCTTCGATAATCCGGCATCAATCTTGAGGGTCCCTATTCGGGCACCAACTGTGAAAACAAATTCAAAATATCGAGGCTGAGTACCCCAAAAGGAAATACACCGAACACGGGTTACAAAGGAACATACAAAGTACTTTAATTTATACTGAATTCAGTTACAAAGAACAGAACAAAATCAGATAGCTATCGGCCCTCAGTGCAACCCAACGAACTCCAGCGTGGTTCGGTGTATTCAGTGAGAGACGCTGTACATTAGAATTCATTGCTCTTTTATACTATTTGTGAACACGATGTCCAACCCTACTTCGGGTTAATATTCCTCTAATACATTACTGATCTAGGGTTCATGCCGAGTTCGCAATATCCACATGTAACTGGTTTGCTTTTAATACATATATCAACAAGCCTACACGGCAACTGTGTGTTCTGGGATTCTTCATACAAATCTTCTCAAACATTAATACAATGTAGTTAAACAAGTGTTCTATGTTCAGTATTTGAATACATTGTTCTTAACATATGCTCGTGGATTAGTTTCATTGCACGAGTAATCCTTTACACACAGGTGAACGAAGGACAAGGTCTCAGTTCACGACCTCAACAAGTGGCCTGCAGGCAAGTTACATATTAGCTACATGCAGAGGTCAAGATGGCCATGTTGTATTTTGGAATGACATCGTCCACCATTTTAACTCACAGGGTGACTTTACAAAGCAAACCTAAAATGGCGGATTGACCTAAAATGGTGGCTTGCATTGATTTTAAGGTCAGGACCTTGTACTCGGATTTCTTCGCAAGTGACTTACAAGCAGCTTGGCGTAGGCCAATATACATATATTCATTGTAATAGGAGGCACAATATACTTTCTCATTTGACAAACCTAACCCCTGAGCAGATCCACATCTTGTACCGTATGGACCGGGACACCATCACTACCATTGGGGACATGATACACGACGACATTGTCAGCTTGATTGAAATACGCACCGGCATCCCACCTCTACTGAAGGTAGTGTCTGTGCTCCACTTCCTCGCCACAGGCACCTACCAGAGCACAGTGGGGCACATGCATGGCATATCACAATCCTTATTTTCTCGCATGCTGAACCAAGTGCTGGATGCCCTCCTGAAGCACTCATGGTACTACATATCCCTACCACGGACGGCCCAGGATATTTTGACACGAAAGTTGGCTTCCATGCACTGGCAGGCATGCCAAATTGTATTGGTGCACTTGACTGCACCCATGTGGAATTGGTGGTCCCGCATGCAACGGAGGTGGTGTCACGCAATCGTAAGCTATATCACTCCATCAATGTACAGATGGTATGTGACTCCAGCAAGATCATCACAGATCAACTCATGACTCATGGTCCTGTGCAACTCCACGCTACCACGCTACATGGAGCAACATGCAGGACGACGTGTCTGGCTGCTTGGTAAGTTGCATGACAGGCACATGGCAGTGTAATGGGGGAGAGATGCACACACCACCATGGCGACATTGTTGTGGTGACAGCACGATGTCCACATCCCAAAACACTGTGCCCCAAAGCATCCCAAACTTAACATGACAACCAATCCCCATAGCAATGATGGAAGCTGCACACCAATCACAACATGCCAAACTTTCAACCACCCCACATCCCAAAACACGTCCACCACCCATCATCAGACTTCACCCTTTGTAACACAATCCAGCAACATGCTGTGAGTGTGCACAATGTAAAAATCTGCAGCAATTCACTACACAGGACAAGCATCCATGAGAGTGCACAAATCAAAACCATCAAGGGAATGCACTGCTTGTCACAGGGCCACCACCACAGTAGCGCAGCATGTCACCATGGGAATAATAAGCGCTGAATGATAAATAATGCAGATAGTACTGCCAATGCTGCCAGTATGAAAATCATACTGATCACTACACATCACATATTTAAAACAAACACAGCGGCATGCGTCCACAGTGCATGAGCAACATCAAGGCAGTGTACACCGTGTATCATCTTGAAGACGGAATCCACACCATAAGACCATGGCACAGCACACATTGCAGCAAGGTAAAATGTGTGCATACAACCAGGAACATGTGTATGTGAACCATAAATATCTGCAGGCATTTGTGATAAGTACAGGTGTCCATCATGAATTGATTAACACATACCTTATTTTGCACCCATGCAGGTGATAGTCGCTATCCCTTGAAGACGTGGCTCCTCACTCCTGTCCGGAACCCGCAGAACAGGCACGAAGAGGACTACAATCATTCCCATACCCATACCCGTGTGGTCATCAAGCAGACCTTTGGCCTGTTGAAGGCACGTTTTCCCTGTCTTAGCTGGTCAGGTGGGGCACTCCTCTACAGGCATGAGAAGGTGGCCAAGATCATCATGGCATGTGTCATGCTGCACAACATGTGCATCCGACGGAACGTGCCCCTGCCCCCTGACATTGAACAGCAACCACCAGGTGGTGATGAAGAAGATGAAGAAGATGCGGGTGCACATCATCGCGTTGGCGATGCACAGGAGGGACCTGCTGTGCGCCAGTCTGTGATTGGTCAATATTTCTAAGACATATGGGTGCAGAGGGTGCCATGAATGTGGGACTGAGGGCACTGGGTGTGGGAGTACATGGACACTATGCACTGTAAACCAATAAATGACACATACACAATAAGGAATGTCCAGTCAGGTTTTTTTTCTGGTACACAATGGGTGGATTAAACAGTAAAAAGTAAAAAGTGCTCATACCCTCCACCTCAAACACACCCCCTCCCCCTCCACCTCCCCCCACAACTCCCCCACACACCCTCTCTCCCTGTCAGAACTACCACAGCCTCAGCTGTGTCCAGTGTGGAGATTGGGTCTTGTAGGAGCCATAAACTGCTGTATTTCAGAACACTGTTGTGTCCACGTTGCAGAACACTGGCTGCGGATGGCAGAAAATGCCATCCGGTAGCCGGAACTACAAGTCCCAGTAAGCTCGCGTGCTCGCAAGCAGAAGAACTACACGGGACAACGCCCGACGGTCCGCGCATGCGCGCGACGAGCGCACGGATCCCCGCTTTCGCTAACAGACACGGACTGGAGAGGACGTGTAGGCTGAGGGCTCCTGCAGGCTGCGACCCGCGGGGCCATTCCCCGCCTGTGATCTCTGCAGGCCCCGCGCCTCTGGCAAGATAAGTGCATTTTCCTTGATATTTGCAAACCGTTTGTTCACAGAACAAGGCAGTAGTGCATGCAATGTTGTGGGAAAAGCCCCCACAACTTTCTAAGCTAATGCAAGCGCCGGACTGAGGAAAGTTTCGGTGATATTTGTTAAGACAAGGCCAAGTGGCCGACTCGTAACTCAGTTTAACCATTGCGTTGCCCTGTGAAGCAACACGGCCCTTGTTGATTCTTGGGGGAACTCATCAGCGTGTGTGTGCAATGTGATGGGCCCAGTCCGCGACCCGAGCTCATTCTTGTTTCTGATTCCCTTGTAGCGGCATCCCGCTGTATCAGCAGCCTGAACCCGCTGCGCCGCCGTAGTTTAACGGCAAGAACTCTGGCAGTCGCCTGGCACGCAACCCGGTATCATCAAACGAAGCTAAGTGCTCATTTGGTTAATACTAGAGGTGTTGGATGCAAATGATAATGCTAACCTTGTGGGTTGGTAGTGACGAAACTACCAAATCGATGTCAGAAGCTGTACCGTGTCCATAACGCTTTTTCCTATGGTGTTAAGTCCTAAATGCTGTTGGTGAACCTTGCATTTATGTCACAGTGTTTTGGGCAAGTTAGCTAGGAGTGTGGAGGCGTGCATGGGCGGAGTACCGTCGATCTCAGGAGCCCCAGGCAGAACACATCAAGGCGGACCTTTCCTAAACCCCTTCTTATCCATAACCCTTTCCTACCCTTCCTCCCCTTTACCCGGTTACCCTAACTACCCCCTACCTATCCAATTCAACGGATCCTAACCCTCTTTCCCTGGCGGGTCGCGGTGGCCTGTGTTGTCTACCTAGCCAGGTGCCAAGATCCAATGGGGAGGTAGGTGTACGTGCTACCCCTGCGCAAGATTGAGAACCTGACAGTAGCGCAAGACCAAGGATCATCAAGCGCCTGGGTAGCACGACACCATGGAGGAGGTACTTATGAGATTTAAAAGGGGAACTACAGGCTACCCGCCAGGAATACGTAAATCTGGCAGGGCAGGTGCACACACTTACTCTGAAAAGTACCGCCCAAGCTACCCCCTTGCCCAGGGATCCTGCTCCACCCACCCCTGTTCAAGTACATGGGTCAACGGAACATCCTTTACCCTTGGCAGCTCCTGAAAGGTATCACGGGGACCCTCAACGATATAACCAGTTCGTTATGCAGTGTCAATTGCACTTTATCACCAAGCCAAACATTTTTCGCAATGCCCAGTTTCGGACTGCGTTTGTGATATCGTATCTGGGAGGGGACGCAGCGTCTTGTGTCTAAGGATGATCCTATACTGTATAGTTGGGACACCTTTCTTGAGGAATTTGGAAAAATCTTTAACCGCAAAGCTGCAACCTTAATCAAGGATAGGGAGTTGCTTTCTCTGCGTCAGGGAGGAAAGGATCTGATTACCTATGTAACCACGTTTAACCGGTTAGCTGTGGAAACAGATTGGCCGGAAGAAAAACGTTTAGCCCTATTTTATCAAGGGTTACGTGATGAGATGAAAGATCTCATTGTACAAGTGGACCCACAACCAGATAATTGTTCCTCGATGATAGATCTTGCGTTACGACTGGATCAAAGGCAAAGCGAAAGGAGGCAGGACAAGAGAAAATGGGATATAAGACCTGTAGCTAGGTTGGATCAACAACCCAAGGCAATAAAACCCGAGAAATCAGCTGAAGAACCTATGCAAATAGGAACAGTACGTGGACCTCTAACTAAAGAAGAAAAAGACAAGAGGCGCAGAGAAAAACTCTGCCTGTATTGCGGTAAGGGGGGACATTTCGTTAAAGAATGTCCAAACAAACCTGAGAAGGATATGCCAGGAAACGAGAGAGCTGGCCAGTAAGGGTGGCCCGGGTGAGCCAACTAGAAAATACCCCGAGACTTTTGGCAAATACCCATCATGTGCAGGTAACTCATGTGACACTTTCAGGTCAGGTTAGTTGGGCAAATCAACAAGTGCCCGTAACCTTAATGGTGGATTCCGGAGCGACAGGCAATTTTATTGATCAAAACTTAGCATCAGAATTACAAATACCTCTTTGCAACAAGGAGTGTCAGGAGGAAGTCAAATCGGTGGACGGGTCGCCGCTCACGTCAGGCCTTATAACCAAGCAGACCAGGTGGGTACACTTAGAATGCACCTCTGGACATCATGAGGACATAAGATTCGATGTAATTGCGGCACCACAGTTTGGAATGATATTAGGATTACTCTGGTTAAGAACTCATAATCCGGAAGTGCACTGGACTCAGGGCTCTGTGCGTTTTACATCCAGTTATTGTTCAGAACATTGCTGTCGAACTTCAGCCGGAATCCCGGAAGTCCAACCTGTGTCAAAACAAGGGCATGTGGTTGGGAGCATGGAAGCCCTACCAATTGCCTATCAAGCCTACAGGGATGTTTTCAGTAAGGCCGCTGCAGAAACCCTACCACCTCATCGGACGTTTGACTGCAGGATTGATTTAGAGCCTGGAGCAGCGTTGCCATGTAGTCGAATCTATGCTCTAACGGAGGCTGAAAACGAACACCTACGGAAGTACATTGAGACTAATCTGGCTAATGGGTTTATACAACACTCAATGTCACCGGTTTCATCACCCTTGTTCTTCGTCCCAAAAAAGACCGGGGACTTAAGAACTTGTATAGACTATAGGGCAATTAACAAAATAACGATTAAAAACCGGTACCCTCTGCCCTTAATACCCACCTTATTAGACCAGGTGCGGAATGCAAAGATTTATACCAAGCTTGATCTAAGAGGGGCTTACCACTTGGTGCGGGTGCGTGAGGGGGACGAATGGAAGACTGCCTTTAGAACCAAGTATGGGCTCTACGAATATCAGGTCATGCCATTCGGCCTCTGTAACGCACCCGCCGCCTTTCAGCATTTCCTGGATGAGGTTCTGCGGGGTTATTTAGACATCTTTGCCATCGTCTACATTGATGATATACTCATCTACTCCCGGAATCTGGAAGAGCATCAAGATCATGTAAAAGCCGTACTACAATGCTTGAGGGAACACAAATTATATGCAAAACTTGAGAAGTGCGTTTTTCATCAAACAACGGTGGAATTCCTAGGATTTATCCTTTCACCAGAAGGAGTAACCATGGACCAAAACAAAGTGCGGGCGATAGTTGATTGGCCGTCACCTGCATCAGTTAAGGATGTGCAGACTCTACTGGGGTTTGCTAATTTTTATCGCCGGTTCATTGATGGGTTCGCAAGTAAAGTACAACCAATTACTAGCCTGTTGAAGAAAGGAGTGGTGTTCCAATGGGATACGGCCGCAGAAACGAGTTTTCAAGCTTTGAAAAAGGCATTCACTACAGCCCCAGTGTTATTACATGCGGACCCTACTCGCCCCTATGTCATCGAAACCGACGCTTCCAGTTACGCTCTTGGGGCTATTCTGTCCCAACGAGACAACACCGGCCAATTGCACCCGGTGGCGTATTACTCTTGCACCCTCTTACCAGCAGAACGTAATTATGTCATAGCGGATAGAGAACTACTAGCCATTAAAGTGGCATTCAGTGAGTGGCGTCACTATCTGATGGGGCCCAACACACTATAACAATCCTGACTGATCACAGAAATCTGCAATTCCTGAAATCCGCCAAGGCGCTTAGTCCCCGACAATTGCGATGGGCCATGTACTTCGCGGACTTCGATTTTGTAGTTACATTCCGCCCTGGAGTGGAAAACAGGAAGGCTGATGTTTTGTCTCGCTACCCAGAACTAGACTCGAAAACCGATCAACCAGAAGAACCAAAGCCTATTGTACCACCAACCCGCATAATTGGAACTATAGTGGTTGATGACATGTTCGCAGAAATCAGGAAAACACTAACCGCACAAGAATTGGCCCAGTGGAATGACCCAAGCAAGAAGAAAACCGTAAAGGATGGATTACCCTTTTTTGGAACAGCCTTATATCTACCCACACCAGCTATCCGTCAAAAAGCCATCAAGTGGTGTCACGATTCTCCTTTTGTGGGGCACCCCGGAAATGCTAAAACTAGTGAATTATTAACTCGACATTTTTGGTGGCCAGGTCTCAAGCAAGAGGTTCAACAATATATACGTACATGTGAATGTTGTTTGAGGAACAAAGCAGACCATCGAAAACCAGATGCACACTTACGCCCTTTACCCACTCCACCAGTACCCTGGCACACCATATCACTAGATTTCATAGTGGACCTGCCATTAAGTCAAGGATACACCACTATACTAGTAGTAGTGGATTCTTTAACCAAATTGGCACATTTCATACCCTGCAAAGGAATTCCTACGGCTCAGGCTTTGGTTCACCTTTTCCTTCAAAATATTGTCCGCTTACATGGCATACCATTACATGTTGTTTCGGATCGAGGAGCGCAGTTCCCTTCACGCTTCTGGCAGGCCTTTTGTACCACTGTTGGCATGCAGTTGAAACTATCCACAAGTTATCACCCTGAAACAGACGGGCAAACAGAAAGGGTGAACCAGACCTTAGAACAGTACATCCGCTGCATGACATACAATAATGAATCCACATGGGCGGATGTTCTTTGGCTGGCGGAACTAGCATATAATAACGCTGTACATAGTTCAACTAAGGTGACACCTTTTTATGGGACCTATGGTTTTCATCCCCGTTTCCAACCGGTGCCTCATCTGCCCAATATTGATGTACCAGCTGTGACCCAGCTCAGAACGCATTTAGAGAATGTCTGGCGTGGTATAGTAATCAATCTGAACATGGCTAAAGCTTCCTATAAGAAATATGCAGATACACACAGGGAACCCGCTCCAACATATAGGGTCGGGGACAAGGTATGGTTAAACACGCATAACCTGCATTTGATAGGCCCACGCAAGTTCCAACCCAGGTTTGTAGGCCCGTTCCATGTAGAAAAAGTCATTAATCCATTAGCAGTCCGCCTTACCTTACCAACACAAATGAAAATTCACCCTGTGTTCCATGTGGCACTACTCAAACCCGCCCGGTGTCCATACGTTCCAAAAGACCTCCCCCGATAACTGTGAATGGGGTTCCTGAGTTCGAGGTGAAGGCGATTTTAATTTCACGCTTTCGTCTGGGACAATTGTATTATCTGGTGGACTGGTTGGGTTACGGGCCCGAAGAACGCTCGTGGGAACCAGCGTTAAATGTTCATGCACCCCGACTAGTACGCTAGTTTCATAGAAACAATCCTACAAAAGCTGGACCTGTTGGGAGGGGGAGTACTGTCAGAACTACCACGGCCTCAGCTGTGTCCAGTGTGGAGATTGGGTCTTGTAGGCGCCATAAACTGCTGTATTTCAGAACACTGTTGTGTCCACGTTGCAGAACACTGGCTGCGGATGGCAGAAAACGCCATCCGGTAGCCGGAACTACAAGTCCCAGCAAGCTTGCGTGCTCGCAAGCAGAAGAACTACACGGGACAACGCCTGACAGTCCGCGCATGCGCGCGACGAGCGCACGGATCCCCGCTTGCGCTAACAGACACGGACTGGAGAGGACGTGTAGGCTGAGGGCTCCTGCAGGCTGCGACCTGCGGGGCCATTCCCCGCCTGTGATCTCTGCAGGCCCCGCGCCTCTGGCAAGATAAGTGCATTTTCCTTGATATTTGCAAACCGTTTGTTCACAGAACAAGGCAGTAGTGCATGCAACGTTGTGGGAAAAGCCCCCACAACTTTCTAAGCTGATGCGAGCGCCGGACTGAGGAAAGTTAAGGCGATATTTGTTAAGACAAGGCCAAGTGGCCGACTTGTAACTCAGTTTAACCATTTCGTTGCCGTGTGAAGCAACACGGCCCTTGTTGATTCTTGGGGGAACTCATCAGCGTGTGTGTGCAATGTGATGGGCCCAGTCCGCGACCCGAGCTCATTCTTGTTTCTGATTCCCTTGTAGTGGCATCCCGCTGTATCAGCAGCCTGAACCCGCTGCGACGCCGTAGTTTAACGGCAAGAACTCTGGCAGTCGCCTGGCACGCAACCCGGTATCATCAAACGAAGCTAAGTGCTCATTTGGTTATTTCTAGAGGTGTTGGATGCAAATGATAATGCTAACCTTGTGGGTTGGTAGTGACGAAACTACCAAATCTATGTCAGAAGCTGTAGCGTGTCCATAACGCTTTTTCCTATGGTGTTAAGTCCTAAATGCTGTTGGTGAACCTTGCATTTATGTCACAGTGTTTTGGGGCAAGTTAGCTAGGAGTGTGGAGGCGTGCATGGGCGGAGTACCGTCGATCTCAGGAGCCCCAGGCAGAACACATCAAGGCGGACCTTTCCTAAACCCCTTCTTATCCATAACCCTTTCCTACCCTTCCTCCCCTTTACCCGGTTACCCTAACTACCCCCTACCTATCCAATTCAACGGATCCTAACCCTCTTTCCCTGGCAGGTCGCGGTGGCCTGTGTTGTCTACCTAGCCAGGTGCCAAGACCCAACGGGGAGGTAGGTGTACGTGCTAGCCCTGCGCAAAATTGAGAACCTGACACTCCCCTCCCCCCACAAATCCCCCACAACTCCCCCACACACCCTCTACCCCCTCCCCCTCACCCCACAACTCCCCCATACACCCTCTCCCCATCCCCTCCCCCCATAACTCCCCCACACATGGTGTGCAATGGAATGCTGCAGGTTTCAGCATCAAATGCCATATTCAGGCTGTCCCTGCTACTTTTGCCCACTTCCTGCCTCTGGTGGCAGCATGTTAGAGCACTGCAAGGTGCCGCCAGACATGCGCAGGGGGCTGGTCTGTGCGGAGCTCGAAGAGGAGGCCGTGCCCGCTTGCTCCAGTCTCAAGGCAGGACGCTGTGCCTCCAAGGCATCCGCAATTCGGCAAAGGACCTGTCTCACTGCAGACAACTCCTCGCAGATGCGAGTTGTGCTCGCCTCAATTGCCACTTTTAAGGAAGCTGTGTTGTCCCGGCCCTCCTGCCTTGCCTGGGCACCATCAGATACAAACTGTCTGACTAGCCCTGTCAGCTCCTCCTGGCGCTACTCCGTCAGTGCCATTTGCTGCTCCCCATCCCGGACACCAGTGGAGGTGGATGCTGCATGTGGCAAGGGTCCCAAATCATGTGGGTCCTATGTGGGGCCCCAGCTCCCTTGCACTGGCTCCCCTCCAGACTGCTCCTGTGTGCTGTCATTGGTGGTGCTGAATGTGGTGATCTGGGCTGATGGCAGGGGGCTGGGTGTGCCAGGTAGGTCTGATTACACGTCCTCCACAGGGACACACACCTGGCCTTGGCTCTGTACCTCGTCGTCACTCTGGGTGCCGTGGCTGCTGCCTCCCCGACAGAGCTGCTGGCAGCAGAAAGGGCCCCATCGGCAGTGGCTCCTGTGAAGTGGATACAGCTGTTGTGGGCACTGTTGCTATGGCAGTGGCCATTAGCCACCCCAGTGACTTTGCATCCTGTGGTGCCTTCGCCTTCTGTGGCAGTTGTGCCTTGCCTGGGCCTTTTGATGTAGAAGGCCTGTTGCCTTCTTCCCTGCCCTTGGCCTTCTTTCTGGGAGTCGTTGCCTGCGCCGCAGAGTCCCGGGCCTCGCTGTCAGGATCAATGCCTGGACTGAAAGAGGGATGGCATCAGTGATGGTTCTACATGCATCATGCATACAGTGGTATTATTACTGTTCTACACATTTGGGGGGATTCGGTATTGGAGTTTTGACATTCAGGTTGCTTGCTATATGGGGGGATCATGCAGGCATACGTCAGGTTCACACATGTTTGAGGTGGTGTATGCTGTGTGACATGCCTTTCTGTTGTGGACTGCGTGCAGTGTGACACATGCCGTTTACATTTTTGTGGGGTGTGTCTCAGGTGTGGCATTGGCATGCTGCATGCATGTGGATGTGTCAGTGCTGAGGGCGGCATCTAGGCAGGGATGTGTCCATGTGTGTCTAATGGGCCATGCAATGCCTCATGGCACGGTCACATTGGTGGACTATCATCATACTTTGCCTTACAGTGTTTTCTTAGGACACTCACGTCCATCTGTCGATGACGTGGCTCCATGTTCCATCTCGCCCACACCTTCGATCGACTCAATGCCGATTGTGCTGGTGCAGGTTTCCTTCCAGCGGCTGAGTTTTATTGGAGAGCTAGAGCCACCGCCAGTAGCCAGGCCCTGGCTCTGGTTGGGCGACAAGATGTTGCACACTCTGAGGTGCAGGTCGTCCCAACGTTTACGGACGTCCTTCAGTGTGTGGGGGGTGTTCGCAACCACACTCACTTTATGGGCTACCATCTTCTAGATCTCTTTTTTCTTTAGCTGGGCTGCTCTTTTGAGGTAATTTGCAAAGACCACCTCAGCATTTTCAGCCAGAGTGTCTGCAAGAATTGTCTGTTCATCCTCCGACGCCCGCTCCTTCCGCTGCCGGGATGCCCCTTTCTTAACTGCCTTTGGCATGATGCTGGTGGAGTAGAAGATTTTCTTGTGTTGGATTGAGGCTCCAGGTCCTGTGTAGTGAGGATGGCAATGGATTGTGTTTTTCAAGATGGCCGCCATGCCGTTTCCCGTTCCGGCACGATGACGTTACTTCCGGTTCCGCTATTAGCATTGCACGCTAATAGCGGAGGCCGCTAATGCCATTTTCATTCATGCCGGGCCCGTAATTTAGAGGTGGACGGCGGCGGAAGTGCTGTCTGCGCTTCCCATGACGCCGCTAATGGGGGGTTTTGGGACTTTTGCGGCAAGCCGGTACTGTCGATACCGGCATGCCACTACGGATGTGCACGCGTACTCATAATCGGCCGCTGTTTGCAGCGTCTTTGCTACACGGACACGGTATTTGCTCCATGCTGGTAAAAACTGTTTTTTACCGCAAATCTCGTAATGACTCCCAGTGTCTTGAAGCAATCAATTCATTTTAACGAAGTGCAATGATGTAAGTGGTTCTTCAGTGGCAACCATCTCGAAAACAGCTGGAGCACAGGCACTAGATGGTGGAGGAAGCAGCCCAGCAGCTTGAATTGTAATAAAAGCAGTGTGTCAAAAGAAGTCCTGTTGGGCTGCAGCAGCTCACAAATGACTCAAAAGTGCTAGAGTCATTTTGAAAATGCACTGAGATGGGAAACAGTGTCCAGTGCTGTTCATTTACTCCTGTGTTTCTGGGGATGGCATCCATGGTCCCCAGGGAGTCCTTGTTCTTCCCTCCTGAGCTGGGAAGGTTGCTAGAACGCACTTGTAGGGGCTGTTACTTATAATTAGCAGAATTCTGGTTCCAGGGTTCAGGCAGCATGTAGGACTTGTCCGCACAGTAGTTAACCACAATTGTTCCCCTGGCATGGTGCTGGGAAAGGTATATCCCCCTTCTTAGAGTCTTTGCCTTCACTTCACCTCTATGGCAAATGATTTTGAGCAGACTATGCCCTGATAGAGGTCTAGGCGAAATCCCTCTTCTGAAGTCCAAAGATGATTCCCAAAAAGTAGTAGTCTCACTCCTTTAAATAGTCAACCTGTCATTGCAGATGGGTCACTTTCAAGCCTTGTGTAAGGGTCCAGTCCTGGCTGAAGGGATCTGTGTCTTTTTCCTGGTGATGTGAGTCCTAGAGTGCCTGAACTGCAGGGAGTGAGAAGGGGGTACAGAAAGTGTGGAGACCCTGTGAGATTTAGAGATGGTGTGACCCTTTCCTGGACTGTTTCTCCTCTTCTTACTACTTTAACTCATCGCTCCCCTCTATGCACTGCATCAAAGTGATTGGTGATTGCCACTCTATTGTGATTTCCCTTGTGTTGTAGGTTGAGTTGTATGTGCAAAAGGGTAGTATTTACAAGAGGGCTGAGCCCCGCCCTGAAGGTGTTACATTTGAAAAAAGCATTAAATAGCTGATACTGTAAGTGGATTCCCTAGCAGCCTCTCGTGTTTCTTCCAGTGTGCTATATTTAGCATTAAGGCTTCTGGGGAAATCTTCAGGCTCTCCTGCCCTGGACTAGTTAAATACTGTGAACTGGGACTATGTCCCCACGGTGATAACCTTCAGTCTTTAAATACATCGCTTAAGTTCAGGCCTGTGCGCACCACTGCTACTAATCACCTCCTTCAACTTCTAATGCCCTCCTTGTACTGTTGGTCCCCTCCTCCTACTAGTACTCCCCTCTTCCTACTCCACTACATAAAAAACACCCTCCTTTAATCCAGTAACATTCACTTAACTCCCACTCCTTATGCTAAATTCTACCACCTGCCAAACAAACACACACTCACTCTCTCTGCAGTACCCTTGCACTCATTTGCCAATTCCTCACCTTTCTCCAGTTACCACCTACACACTCTGCCACTTCACCTTCCTCCTGATGGGTTCTTGGTCTGCCTCCTTCTCCTCCTCTGACCTCACCCCAACAACCCACACTTCCGGTTTCCTGTTTCCTCATTACATGTTCCTCCTTCTACCCTGATTGGACAGATTTCGCTAGCCATTACTGATGTATCTTTTCCTCCTGCCTGGCAGGTGTATGTGCAAGACGTCTTTACAAGGTGGCTTAGCCCTGCCATGGAGGTGTTAGATACGAAAATTGTATTAAATAGGGGCCTAAACCCTACTCACTTTCTCTGGTTGGAGCCACATCAGTTCGACCATGGCGGATCTGCAAGGTCAGTGTCCCAGTGTGTGTCAGGGTTTCCATGGTGGTCATTATCCGTGGTAAGTATTGGCTTTGAAGTGGGTCTGGCTCCTCTCTCGAGTCCCTGGTGGTCTAGGATTGAACACATGTCTCTGGTTGATGCATGCTCATGTGGGTCATGCAATGCTACTCTCTCTTTCCGAGGGTCTCCCTGCTGTCGCCCCAAGGAACATCATTAATGGCGTCATGGGGGTACCTTCCACACATGGTTGCCTCATTTTATGTGGCCCTTTCAATAGATAGAAAGAGACTGGTGAGTGTCTTGGGGTAGAGGCATGGAGTGTAACAATGGTCTGCATGCAAGCATCCTGGCACAAGTTTGGTTGACAGGAACTTGGGTCCTCTCTGCTGCAACTTCCTCCTTCAAAGCCAGGAACGGCTCTGGATGACTTTGTTGCAGGTCTCTTCCCCCTCGCCCTCTTGACAAGGCCAGGGTACTGTCCTTGCCACAGAAAGCACATGTTACGCTCTAACTTCCATGTTGCCGAAGTACAAGGCAACTGCTTTACATGACTGCGCTATACGTTTCAGCATGGAGCATTTATGAAAGTGAGTCTGATTAGCAGAGCGCACATATAGAGGCAGAATTACTAGTAGCATTATGGGTTACAATAATAAAAAAAGCTCAGGGTAGTATGACCTCACAAATGACATTCCGAAACAGTCAATTGTTAAAAGACATCATGCAGGATGCAACTAACTTTAGCTAGTTCCCTGCAAAAGATACATTTCTCTTTGCCTGCAGCTGTAGTTCCATAAGCATCCAAGGAGGCAGTCATTTTGCCATTGCTAAAGAAAGCACAAGCTGAACTTGATGTCCCGGGCATTTATTGGCCAATTTCAGTTAGGCAATATATTGCTACATGACAATATATGATATGATATGGCATTTATAACGCGCCTATACACAAGTGTTTCAAAGGCGTGACGAGGCAAGGGTGGCGGAACAGAGGGAAGACAAAGACAACGATCTTACTAGGCCAAGTGACATTGAGATTGCACAAGTGCAGCGGATGGGGAAAGGGTAAGTGTGGGGGTTAGGGGGAGGGGGCAGTGCAATACATAGGATCAACAGTAAAGAATAAATAAAATAAATATAGCAATAGGTAAAAGTGCGGGCAGCTAGTGGCAAGTGCAGGAGTAAGTGCAGACATCAAGTGGCACGAGCTGGTGGGGACTGTAGGGATACAGAAACAGCCCCCAAGTGCAGTGGTTGTCGGGGAGGCAGTGCAGGTGTGCAGCTGGCAGAGGGGTGGCCTGGGCCCACGATCAGAGGGTGACTAGGTGATCAGTGCAGTTTCAGTCAGGAGTTCAGCAGGGGAGAGGAGGAGAGAAAGCAGAAGCAAAGAGGAAGGTCTTGAGGTGCTTCCGGAACCAGAGAAGGTTCTCCTCAAGTTTCAGGGATGCAGGGAGGGTGTTCCAGAGGGAGGCCCCAGCCAAAGAAAGAGAGCTACCACCAACTCGTTGCTTGTAGAAGCGACTGACCCTGAGGGAGTTGGAGGCGGATGAGCGTAGAGCTCGAGAAGGAAGATATTGAGGAAGTGAGAGTTGGAGGTATTGAGGCCCCAGGCCCCAGAAGGCCTTGGGGACAATGCACAGGGTTTTGATCTTAATCCTTGCAGCCACTGGGAGCCAGTGCAGAGATTTCAGTCCTGGAGAGATACGATCCCTGGACTTGAGGCCAAGGACACGTCCTGCAGTCCTGTTCTGGATGAGTTGCAGAGGGCGCAGAGTAGAAGCAGGCAGATTTAGAAAGAGGCAGTTACAGTAGTCCAGCCTAGAGAGAACCAGAGCTCTGAAAACAGTGAGCTTCTGGGGGAAGGAGAGGAAAGGAGGAATACCTCTGAGGAGGTGCAGCTGGTAGTGTGACTTCTTAGAGACGTCAGAGATGTGAGGAGAGAAGGAGAGAATGGAGTCGAAAATGATCCCAAGATTTCTAGCCTCACAGGTGGGAGAAGGAAGAGTACCAAGAGAGGCTGGCCAGAGAGCGACAGGGAAGGAGGGAGCAGGTGTACCAATGAGGAGACTCTCAGTCTTACTGGCAGTAAGGCAGAGATCATTGGCTGCACACCACTCCTGGATAGCGGACAGACAGTCAGAGATGAGAGAAGGAGAAGAGGTTGTGGTAGGGAACATGAAAATGAGCTAAGCGTCATCCACATAGCACTGAAAGTTGGGTCAAAATGCAGTGGGCAAGAAGTTCCAGGTATTGGTTGAACAGCCATGGAGAAAGGTTAGACCCCTGGGGAACACCACAGGTAGAGATAGAAATAGAGGAGAGTAAGGACCCAAGTTGGACCTAGGAGGGTCGATAGGAGAGGAAAGATGTCAGCCAAGCCAGGGCCTGATCGGTGATACCCAGGTTATCACAGAGATGGTTGAGCAGGATGGGATGGTTGACCATGTCAAAGGCAGAAGAGAGATCAAGTAAGATGAGGACATAGGGTACTGGAGTCAAGGTTGGAGAGCAGGTCTTCACGGATGTTTAGGAGAGATGTTTCCGTGATTCTGGCAGCTCTGAAGCCAGACTGACGGTCATAGAGACAACCAACCACTTCAGTGTGAAGATTAAGCTGGGAGATGGCCAGCTTTTCCAGGAGTTTGCTCAAGAAAGGAGTGATGGAGATTGGGCGGTAGTTAGCAGGGTAGGAGGGGTCGGTGAGGGTTTATTAAAAAGAGGGTGCACAAGGGAGTGCTTGAGGGGGGAAGGGAAGACTCCAGTGGCAAAGGAGTGGTTGCAGAAGTCATCCAGAGCAGGAGGCAGGGTGTCAATGTGGTCCTTGATGGTTTTCCAGGAACAGAGGTTATACCAATTAATCAATAAAGCTAAACTATGCCAGCCTCACGAGCATATCACCGCCAACATTCTTTCCCTCGAATACGCAGGTTTCCATTCACTTCACAGCATGGAGTCTGTGGTAATAACTATGTTGGATGAGATCAGAGGCATGATTGACATGGATGAAGTGGACGCCGCCATTCTGATAGATATTTCAGTAGTTTTCAACACTGTAGATCATTATATGCGTAGACTAAATCCGATGTACATGTCTGACTCTGCAGTGAACGCGATCAAGTCATTGATAAGACTGACTGAGCAATTAACTGGATCAAGTCATTCCTAAGTTATAGAGTAAGGCATTTGAAATCCATCCATTAAGTTCAAATGTTTGCCATTTGCTGTTCCTAGGTTTAATTTCACTTTTGGAATAGTTTCCTGTGGAGTCCCACAGGTATATGCCCTTTTGTCTCTGTTGTTTACTATAAACACCTTTCCATTAATTAAAACTCTTGGAGTTCTAAGATCTGAAGTACTTAAATGATGCTGATGTCACACAGATCTTGCTTCAGATCCCTTCTTCCTTTAATGAGAAAAACATTATTTTTTGTCTCTGTATGATGGATAAAAAAATGTGTGCTTAATAGTATATCAATTTCCGGTATCAAGTAAGAAATGTGATTTAAAGAGCTAAAGGCATCTCCTGGGTAACAGCCATCACCCAGAGAGCAGCAGCTAACTTCAGAGAACAAGGAGTTAGATCACAGCATGCCTGAAATCATGGATGGTAGCCAAAAAATCTAAATGGAATGCTTCCCAAATGGAATCTTGATAGTAGGATCTCAGGCAATTGATTAGTATGTAAACATTTGGACCACTTCTCTAGGCCCATGCCATTCCCCAGTGGCTCAGGTGCACACACTTGGAGCCATTACGGATTCAAAGCTGTCTTTGGGGCGCCAGGATTGCACGTTCTTACTCATTTTTTTTTCCTAAGAGCACAAAATAAAGGCAATGCTCACATTAGTAATCTCACCTATCAATTAAACAAAAGGGTTATATCTCAGCCAACCAGCAAATCCAGTCTACCACTCATAGAGTCAACAGAATGGTGCAGTCCCGCTGGTTACCTACATGGGCCCCTCAACATCGCCAGCCAAAGTCCTTGATTGATTACATTGGCTCTGAGGGCACAAAAAGAACAGCTTTCAAAGCTTTGTGTGTAGCAACCAGACACATATGACACTTACTCTAAGTTACTAAGAAATACATTCAAACATTGTCACCCTAGTCGTGACTTATGTACACTGTCTGCTTTTTTGTTTAAATGGTTGTTTTTCTTTTAAAACGAGACTGGAAGTTAGAAGATGTGCTACTCAAAATACTTTACCCTGGAATAATATTCCAATTGTACTTAAAACCATAACCAATCATTCTCTTTCTAAGAAACAGCATTTAAAACTCATTTGAAAGCAGTTGACTTTACTTTAATTAATTATTTTTTATTTAACTGGACCCTTTAAGTTCAACATTTTAGCACTAGAAGCCATCATAATTAATTCATTTATATTTAAGCTTGCTTTAAGAATGATGCTACTGGCATGCTTTTGGAATAATTAGCCACTGAGTGTGAACCAATCATTGCTTCATGAAATGAGTTTATATAACTAATTGTTGGACTGGTAAAAGCCACTGTTCATATGGGATTACATGCAAGGGACACAAGAGCAGAAAGTACATTAGATTTTTGCGAGGGGTCATAGATGAAAGCCGGACACAAAGTTGTCATGTTTTTGGTTAAAGACCTTTATTTAAATGAAAATGGGTTTGGAAACTGCCTCTCTGAACAAATTCTAGTTTCCCTACCTAAAAATCAAAAACTAAGGATCTGTCTGTGTCAGGATGTCAATAACTGGAAAGCAGTTCTTGTGTCCAAAACATCCTATCCTGACCCTCACACTAGAAACAAAACAATAAAGTGAGAAAGGAAATGTCTTCAACCTGCTATTGGCAAAAAGGTGTTCATAAGTGAAAATGAGAATATCTCCAATGAAAATGTTCTTCAAGTTCAAAGAACTTGGATGCAGAGGGTGTTTCCCTTCCCGTGGATTCTTAAGTAGGATGGCAATGTCTCTTTACTAATAGTTCTTTTGGGTCTCTCCTTGATTCACAATACTCCTGTTAGGTAACAAGTTCTGTAACCGTCTTTCTTTGACACAAGTGTCTTTGTTGTCTAACAAACACTGTCTTTCTTTAACATTTGTTGTAGCTATTCAAATGGCCTGGTATACTCTCCTACCAGGACTCTTTATGCACTTCGAACTGCCTGGTATACTTTTCTGCCAGGACTTCTGTTCTATTTTCAATTGCCTGGTATACTCCCCTGCCAGGACTTCTATTGTGTTTCAAATGCCTGGTATCCTTCGCTTGCCAGGACTTCTCATGTGTTTCCACAGTTCCTCCATATCACCAAAACTGAATATACAGGCCTTGACTCATTATATCTGTCTTCTTTAATGTTCGTTCAAACTTTGCCCAACACTTGCATCTCATGCATTCGTATCTTATTGGGGTTTGGATCTGTACTTTGCCTTGTCTGCTTTCAAGCAAATTTATTCTGATTTCTGTATTAGCAATCTCATAACACTGAAATTGATGTTTGCGTGATCACAGAATGCCCTGGGGTCCCCACTTGCTTTGGGCTGACTCATTGGTTATCTCCAGCATCTGTGGTCCTGCTCATGCTTTTTTGGCTTGGCTCGGCCACTCGCTTCCCACTCTGGAGTGTGCACACATCATTCCGGCTTCTTTCATGGCACTGCAGTGACACACCTGCTTCCCTTCAGTTCCTGGTATAGAGAACTCTACCTCTTTGAGCTGCGGTGGGCCCAGGACCTCCCTCACGGCTCCCAGCATCTCCATGGCACTTCCTGCTTGCACACTGCATCTTGCCTTCTGTCTCTGCAGACTCCACTGCATTGCCACACCGATTTGTGTCTCTCGCACTCGTGAGCCTCTGCAGAGGAACCAACGTCTTCTCCTGAACTGTCACACTCAGTAGTGCGGTTGCCATCTTTAAATGTCCTGCGCCCAGGAGATTTCATAGAACTAGTCTGCGTATTGAGCTTCGGGCTCCTGTTACCTTGTACCAACTCCTCCATTCTGCTCGTCTCAGAGGTGGTTATGGGATTTGGAGTCCTTGGTTGTCATTGTGATATGCAGTATTTAGATCGTTTTTCTCAGATGTTTTACATGAGAGAAGAGTTTTACAAAAAGGTACACCATAAGTAAAAAGGGTTCTGTTACAGATTTGTGTCTACAGGTCATAGGTGGAAGTTTGACCTAAATAATATTAAGAAGAGGTTCTTTACTTCCTCTACAAGGGGGAACAAACCACTGAAAATAGCCTATTAAGGTTTTGGGCATTACAAGGTCTCCCTCATGGGAAAGTGGGGATACCGCATCTCATCCAGTGAAGCAATGACATCTCCCTGCCAGTTTTTTGCTCCCATTTAATTCTCCCACATATAGTCACCTCCTGGGTCAGGATCAGGTAGCGGTTGCAGTCCCCTGGCCACATGGGAGGAGGACACCACTGGGCAATCCTTGATGACTCCACTGGATTCATCACATCTTCTACACAATCATGATATTTCGGACCCATCATTTAACCACTTGCAGTCCATTTAGCTATCATTTATGCAAGAGGTAATATGCCCAATCATCTATAAAATCAGAAATACAAGGGGGATAGCATGCACCCCTGTCTGACACCTCTGTTCACCTTGAAGGCCAGGGTGGTCTTGGCTCCTGGACCAAAGTGCACCTTGGCGGTATTATCAGCATAAAATCTTTTAATCAAACTAAGGTTACCTACTGGGAATTTTACCTATCGAATACCTCCCAAAGTAAGTTTCTGGGTTGAGAACCAAATACAATTCTGAGATCAATGAAACAAGCTTATAAAGTCTGTTTTAATAGGTAAATATGTTTTTGAATGAACATATAAAAACAAAATGTTTGGTCAATACAACTCACCCCTGTTCTAAACTGACCCTGACAAAATGGACAGCAACTTCATCTCCAATGTGCATGCCGCTAATCTATTTTGAAAAATGTTCCGATATATTTTCGATATTGTCGTTCAAAGATATGGGCCGAAAATTACTTGCGCATCCATAATCACCTTTCCTAAGGATTGTAAAAATCTCCTCACTGGACCAAGATTGAGGGTATACCAATGTCTATTAAAATTGCTCAAAAGTGCTGATAAAATGCTCAATTTCCCTTTATATAAATCCACAGGTAATCTATCAGGACATAGGGCCTTCCCACATTTTTTAATGTGGGAAGGCAGACCATGAAGATCAAGGTAGCCTCTGCCTGTTCTGAGATAAAAAATCTCCTGCTGTGTGAACTCACTGGAGTTTACAACCCTATATAAAGACTCAAAAAAGTTAAACCAACTATCCTCATCGATATCACTGTGGATTATGCGATTGCTACTGAGCAAACCTTTATTATAAGCCAGAAATCTTGTTGGTCTTTTATAGCTGCTGCAAACTCGAGGTTTTACTATACCCTGTCTTGCAGATCCCCTTTTATTTATGATGTATTTGTACTGTTGTCTAAGGGTTTGCACTCATTGAGGATCACGTAAAATTGTGTCTTAAATAGCTTTGAGTAACAACTTCTTAACCCTGCAGCATTCCTTGTCATACAACATAGATATTTTACGCAAGGATTTGCCAGCAACCGAATGCTTAGTTTACTAACTCAATAAGCTTTGAATACAAATCAATATTCATGTCACTCTTACAACAAAATACATTGGAGACCAGCGGTAAAATACTTTCATAAAAGTGCACAATTCCAAGTTATTTTTGGGGAAGGACAGTATATCGTCTAGGCCTGGATTCTGAACATTCTCTCTACGCTTGCATGTCAACGGTGACCATCAAAACTGGAAGCCATAAAAGAATTCCTATGAAAATAAAGTCAATATGACTCGATCTAGAGTGAGTGTTAAAAGTTGGTTTCACCAGGCAGTCATTGCAAGCTCAGATGCCTACGTCGATAATGGTGATACATAGCTTCTGGGAATTTATATTGTGTCTCCTAGGAGGGGACAGTGGTTTCTGGGATCCCCCAGGGCTCATCAATGTCCATATATAGGGTCTAAAGTTCCCTTAAAGGTTTGAGTTGGGCATTGAAATCTCCTAACGGGAGGAGATGGGAGGAGATGGCTTTCTGACTTAGCCCCTTGTAGATTGTTCAGTTTGTCTGAAAACAAAATGTTTTCGCCAAGTACAGAAGCAAGGCTAAAGACCAAGCATTCTGCTGAATCAAATGGTGTCAATTTACCCAATGCAATTAGATCTGACCTACTCCAAATAATCAGTCTCCCAATAGGTCATCCCAATGCACAGTGTATGCCAGGGGGTCAAAAAATGTGTATTGTCTTGTTGAAAAGGTCTCCTGCAAACAGATTATTTAGAAAACAATCATATAAGAATGCAAATCAACGTCCAAAGGTTTTGTGTTAATTCCAGTTACATTCCAGCTAAGGATAGAAAGAATATGCCTTGTTTGGTTATTTGCCATCAAGGTCTGAAGAGAAGAGGTTGAACAGGCCACCCACCCCTGCGAAGGACTGAATGGCTCAGTCAAGAGCGTTCAAGTCCTTATCCATTGGATGATCACTCAAAAGGGGATTCAATGTCAGTAGGGCATCCCCCACTGTTGCTGGGAGCAATATCAAATTTGTTACACATTGGATGTCGTTCAGAATAGAAAATCCAGATTTACAATGAATTCCCCCCTGCCAAGTCATTGGCAGCATGCTAGTACCAGTTCTGTTGGTGCTAAACCTTGCTCAATGATACCGGTATAGCAGTTGGTTACATCACTGTGCAACCCCTCGAAGTTCCTCTTATTTGGATATTTGTACCTGGAGGTGGCCCTTTTCTAAATTTGATAGCCAGTAGGCCTTCGAACAGGCTTTACTGCCCAGTGCCAACTCAACCACATCATTGGTTGAGTCTACTTGGACACTTGCAATGTCAGAATGAATGATGGAGAGAGCCACATGCATGCCTACACCAATGCAGACATTTATTGATGAAAGAATCATTGCTTTCCTTTATGCTGCAATTTAATTTGATTATGCCAACTAAATAAACCACATGTTTTGATAAGCTCTAGTGAAGCTGCAACTTATTAGAATATTGAACAGGGACCATGGCTTTTGGAAAGGGTTCCTGCATTGATGTATCTGTCTGGGTATGTAGGTTCAAACTAGAATTAGAGTGGTCTGCAGTTAGTCACCTGGTATTATAATGCGTAATATTGAGTAGCCTCTGATTAATACTTTGTGGCTTCATTGCTATAGTAGTTGGCAATGAGGTAGTTGCATGCTAACAATATAATTAGAGGGGTGCAATTATTAGCTAACAGTAATATAATCATTGAACCCTAATTGCAGGATCATGAAAGGATTCCTTAACTCCTTTAGCTTGTAAAGGCCACATATGTTAGACAAGGGGTCTAGGGAAGGCACCTTGGATGTCGGATTGGCAGCATGTGTTCTCCCTGGGGAAACATTGACAGATTCAGCATTTGAATCATTATTCCTCTGGGTAATCCAGTGGTACAACGGCTAGACTCATAGATAACTGCCTGGGGTAATGCAACACTGCTGTCGTGTACCACCAAAATAAGGTCAATCCTATTATCCAGTGTACCTTCCAAGTTCAATGGTTAACATCTGTTGGATCAATAGATATGTTCATTGATTACGCAGGCATTGTCCATAATGATATCCTCAATTGCTACGAGAAAAGTCCGTCCAGGCCGATTTCTATAGCTCTTTCCTCCAATCTTCAATGCATCAGGCTTTTGAGATGGGGGATTATCTTGGTATTAAGATGACTGAAGGTGTCATTAGCTTTTAGATGCTTACGCTGTTTAAGTTGCTGTTGTATGACCGAAAAACAGGGAAGGTACGACCACCTTTCGGATGGGGATTAAGTGGCACTTCTTTTAAGTGAGTTTTATCACTGTACCAGCCTCACTTTGGGATACTTCTGGATTTCTCTCCCCCAGCGGGCAGAGTATCCTTAGCAATTTGGGGTTCTGTGTTGTTCCTCATAGGGGGCGTACCAAGATCACAAAGAAGAGACTCAATCTTATTGATAAGGCCTTTTTTTGCACTGGTCCTATGCACAGATACTCTAGAGGGAAGGAGTATGCATTTCCTTGCATTTTTGGACATGGTGATAGTGAGATGGCACTATACCTCGGGTCGATTCCCCACTCTTTTCAAGCCTTGAGAACCAAGAATGTACAATGAATACATTCCTAGATAGTATTTACCTGGATGGCTTGTATGGCCAACTCGCCAAGCAAGTCAATCTAATGGGGCATCAAACCACACAAACTTCACCATCCTCTACATGCCACTGGCTGGCTATGCCAGCATGAAAGACTGCAAGAGAAGTATCCAGGCACATTCAGTAAACATCTGTTTACCCGGAGTTGTTTCACCATCACCGCCAGCCGGAGCTTCCCTGCACCACACCATGTGTCACTATGGGGACTCTAATGGACTCTAGAGCCTTGCTGTTCAGCTTTATGGAACAGAAAAATGCTTAGACTCGGAGTCACAGGGGACAGAACACAAATTGAAAGGCAGTGCACAGGACAACACCCCTTACAACAGTACCTTCACATTCGACCATTTGCCACTAAAAGGCTGTGCCGGCTACAATACATCGCTGCTCCCACCTTCTCTCCAGCAGTCATCACCTCGCTCGAGCTGTCTGCCAGGAGCCTCCTGATCCTCCTGAATGTCTTAGAGAATAGGACCTAATGAGCTTAAAGCCACACTGGAAAAGCAGCCACTTCTGATGCAGGAAGGACTCCTACCACATTTAGAGTTATTCTTTCCTCGTCAGTCTTTACTCTCCCTATATTGAACATTTTCAGGAGAGTGTATACAATGTTTTAAACCAATCACAGACATATACAAATCTAACATCTCTGCATATACTTTATACAAATTAAATCAAACTGACAGACAGATTCAACAGGCCTTATTCCCACCGTTTTCACTTTACATATAAGAGCACATGCTAATGACACCAGGAACAATCATAGAAAACAGTCATACAAAAACTTGTCTCATTCCTTTGAAAAATGAAATGTAAAGTCAGAAAAGAAATTAACCCATTAGTGCCCTTGAACAAATGTCAGTATATTGAACCTGAACCAGACTGCAGAACTTCATTAGAAATCTCAACCTCATTTTTCTCATACATCCATTCAACTCTCTGAAATGCTTATTCCATTTCAATTGCAACAACTGGACATTTTTTATGCAGTGATTATATCGAATAGGAAATAACTAATGCAATTTTACCAAAATAAATATAGAATTCTAATGATATAGGGGGTGAGGGTAAGGGGTTAAAAGGTGTGGTGGTGGTTCGGGATGAGGTTAGAGGCATGGGTAAATGGAAGCTTAGGGGGTTTGCCCCCAATTAAAACATTTCTGTAAAATTGCATTTGTCATTTCTCAATTCGTTATACTCACATGTATCCTTTCTTTCTAGCAATATCCAATAGATCTTAAAACAGATAGCCATTATCCCATTCTTGCCCTTGATGAAGCTTGATTAGCCTGTACTACTGGCATTCCTTAGTACATTCCTAATCCATGAGTATGTTTAGAAGAAAGTGTTAATATAGCATCCTTCATCATAGGAATATGTTTGTAATTACAGTACAGGCAATGCAGCCAGCGTGTCCCTCTTTTGAAACAAAGTGATTAACCCTGCCTTACAGTTTGTGGGTAAATCTTACAGTTTCTATTGATTTCCTAAAGCAAAAACACAGCATTAGAGCAAAGTCTTAAAAAATGATTACTAGAACTCTCCATGTACTATCAGGTGTGATGCCGGTTTTAAGATTCTTAAAAGTCTGAAATACCTCCTGTAAACATAGATTTCTGTTGCTCAGTACATCCTCATTTATTTCAAACGAGCTGGGGTACCCGGCATTGAGCATGTCCTGACCGACTGGTGTCTCATGTGCCCTATAGGATGTTGCTCCTGTCCTCTTGTTGGCAAGTCATGCTTCAGTTTGCTTCGGTGTCTCATGTGCTCAGGGGAATGAATGTTGCTCGTGTCCTCATGCCAGCAAGTCTTGCTTCAGTTTGCTCTGGCACCTCATTTGCCCTGGAGAAAGTTGCTCTTGTCCTCTGGTTTGCAAGTCGTACTGCTGTTTGTTGTTGTGGTTCAGAAGCTCTTGAAATTGATTTTCACTTTGCATAAAATGTAGCTTTTCTAAGTGATGTTCGTTTTTTGTGAGGCATGGTTCAGTCACTGAATGGCTTCAGCACATTTAAGAAAATGTCCAAGAAAGATTGATTGATTGTGCTCTCTTCTCGTGAATGAACGTAAGTAAACTGTAACCTTGCCATTTCCCATACATGGAGTGGTGTGATAATAAAAATGCTTAATATACACATTCAAACTGTATACACTAGTAATACATTTCAAAGGAATAACCAACACATCAAACATTTTGCTTCAGACACTTTTCCAAATTTTGCCTCCTTCTAGTACCTACTGTAGTGAATTGGGGTGAGCATCAGTAAATTAGGGTGTCTATGGAGTGAATTTTTGTTGCATCCAAACATAGACTACGATCTTGCCACAGACAAATGAGGAATCCTTACAAAATTTGGTAGCAGTGGGTTCAACCGTGTGGATATTATTGTAAGTGATTTCAACCTGGCACTCCACCTAAGTCAATGCCTAGCGTGTGATGCACAGCTGGAACCCTTAATTATTTATTCATGTCTATAAGTTCTTTCATTTCTGAATGATATACCCTTATATCACGTCCCTCTCTTTGAATCCCCCCGGTCACACTGAACCAGGAAGCAGGCTGTTTTGCAAAGTCAAAAAGATTTATTTTAGGTATTTTGACAATATATAGATATCACGCTATTTAATGGTTTATACAATGATCACCAATGGGGTCATGTCAAAATAAATCTCTTTAATCACATGGAGTATTGGTAGGAAAAATAATGCAGCATAGAAATAATACTTTTGTGTGGGTTCAATCAAAAGGCAAGTGATCACTCTTTCACCCTGCACACTACTCAATCCCCCCAATAAGCCGGTATCAAGAGATGGAAGGAGAGAAAACAGGTTTCAGGAATACACACTCAACAATTACAGTATCAATCCCAATTTCCCCCCCAGCAAACACAGGGAAAACAGGAATGATTGCAACTTGTCAAAATGGTTTTGAATGTGGCTTTAAATGGAACGTGTCATGAACCATGGACATAGCCCCTTCTGGTCTTCCTGGTCCTGGTCCAGACGGAGAGTGTGCTCCTTGATACTTCCAACATGGCCGTGCCCAGTGCAGTGTTCCGCACTAGCCTGTATGTCGGACACGGCACGTTCTATAAATGGGCCACGCCCCCGCGCCTCCGCGCGTCTCAGCGCTATCTCTAGGTAGTGTCTCGACGTGTGTGTGCTGCTCGGCGTTACCCTTCCAAGTTCCTGGCCAACTCCCTTATTCTTTCTTCCCTTTTCCCCTGGTTCCAGTATCTCTTACCTTTCTTCGATCCTCTTCCTGGACGTCCTGGATCACGCGACTTCCTGGAACTTTGAACGCTCGCGTTGGAGTCAGTCTCGACTGAAGCGAGTTTCACTCCTTCTCCCGGCCGGACCGGGACTTGTATAAGTGCGCGCACTTATACAAGTCCCGGTCCGGCCGGGAGAAGGAGTCCTCCATGGAACGCCACAAGAAGAGAACTCAGGTGAGCCGGGGGGAAACCTTTGACAGATTGAGACGCCAAACGATCAACACTGATACCGCTATGGAGAAAGCGGTCCAGGACCTCATGCGCGGCATGCAGGAGCTAACAACCGAGGTACAGAACTTAAAGGCAGAGAACGCAGCCTTGAAACAATTAGTGCTGTCACGTGACTCTGCCAATAAGGAAAGCGTGATAGTGGGTGGAGTGGTAGACAAATAGGATGGCTCGCCAAAATCCTTACGTGGATTTCTGGATTCCTGCTTGGTGCATTTTACATTCAAGCCCTATTATTTTTCAACTTCCAGGGCCAAGGTGGGCTTCATAATCTCCCACCTTACAGGGAATGCGTTATCTTGGGCCACTCCCCTAGTGAACTCTGGAGACGTCCTCCTGGACGATTATGATGCATTTATCCAGGCGCTCAAGTCTATGTTTGACCGCCCCGAACAAGTGTTCAGCGCCCAGGAACGCCTACTTGATTTTCGGCAAGGATCCCAGGATATGCTAACGTTTGTTACCAGATTCAAACAGCTGGTAAAGGAGGCTGATTGGGGCCCTGAAGCGAGTTTCACCTTATTTCGCAGGGGTCTAAATGACGATATCAAGGATGAATTAGCCAGAGTGGCTCGCCCCAGTTCGTTTCAGGCTTTGGTAGATCTAGCCTTACAAATAGACTTTCGTATCCAGGAAAGAAGGGCTGAAAGGAAAAAGGCTAAGACTGCCTTTCAACGAACCCCTCCGGAGTCGACTGTGAAATCCGATCCTGTCTCAACCCCTGATAACGACTCCGAACCAATGCAAATAGGCACCTTTCGTGGGCCAATTACTCCACAAGAAAGGATGAGAAGAATTCACACCGGCCTGTGTATGTATTGTGCCTCAGACAAGCATCTTGTTAGAGAATGTCCTTTAGCCCCTCCACGGCGTTCTGGAAACGCCAGCTCCCGGCCCTAGATGGAGCGAGGTTTCGGGAGAAAGATGTCTGCTCCACATCAACCACATCCTTGAACTCTCCTGGACAGAATAACCTGGTGGTGCTACAGGCCTTCCTATCGCCCTCCAAGCACAAGACCTATCCCATACTGGCCCTGGTGGACTGTGGAGCTATGGGAATTTTCATTGATCAAGACTGGGTTATCAGACATAAAATACCATATGAGTCACGGAACATTAAACAGCCGGTAGAAGCAATTGATGGGGGACCTCTCTTTTCAGGACCCATAACCCTACAGACAAAAGAGGTCCGTCTCTCCATAAACCACCACCAAGAGCAGATTACATTCGACATCATCAAATCAGCCCATTACCCTATGGTTCTGGGCATGCCCTGGCTTCAAAGACATAATCCGTACATTAATTGGACAGCAGGGTCATTGTTTCTGGGCTCTGAGTTTTGTATGTCCCACTGTTTATCCCTGGATCTCTCCTTAACACCAGCTATTGAACATTCAGGAGAGCAAAAAACCTCACTCATGGTTTCCAACATTGTACAAGTCCCAGAGGTCTACCAAGGATATACTGATGTCTTTTCGACTGCCATAGTCCAGGCTTTACCCCCTCACAGACCTGAAGATTGTGCCATTGAAACAGATCCCTCGGCAGTAATTCCCTTTGGCAGAATGTTTATCCTTTCAGAACCTGAGAAAAAGGCCCTCCGAGAATACCTGGACATCATTTGGAAAATGGCACCATAAGACCCTCAAAATCTCCAGTGGGTGCCTCATTGTTCTTTGTTCCTAAGAAGGATTCCAAGGAACTCAGGCCCTGCCTCGACTACCGTGGTCTAAATCAATGCACCCTCAACGATCGGTACCCTCTGCCTCAGATTTCAGATATCCTTGAAGCTGTCAGAGGCGCCGTAATATTCACGAAGTTGGACCTCCAGGGTGCCTATCACTTAATCCGTATCCGGGAAGGGGACGAATGGAAGACCGCCTTTAGAACGCCCTTTGGTCACTTTGAATATCTAGTCATGCCCTTTGGATTAGCTAATGCCCCTGCAGTTTTTCAACGTTTCATGGATAGGGTGTTTTCTGACATGCTTTTTCTCTTTGTCATTGTCTATCCAGACGACATTTTGATTTATTCCAAGGATCCCTTGAAACATGAAGAACATGTCATGGCGGGACTACAATGGCTCTGTGAAAACAAGCTCTTGGTCAAACCTGAGAAATGTCTTTTTCACGTGACTTCAGTTCATTACCTTGGATTCATCCTCAGCCCAGAAGGAGTTGGAATGGACCCTTCAAAGGTAAAGGCCATACTGGCCTGGCCTGCTCCTACATCGGTGAAACAGGTTCAGTCTTTCTTGGGACTTGCTAACTTTTATCGAAAGTTCATTCCTACCTTTTCTGAGCTCGTCCAACCGATCGTTGCTCTGCTGAAGAAGGATGTTCCCTTCATCTGGTCTTCCTCGCAAGAGAAGGCTTTTCAATGCTTGAAGACAAGATTCACGCAAGCCCCCTTCCTGGCTCAGCCTGACTTAGATCGCCCTTTCATAGTGGAAACGGATGCCTCCAACCATGCCATAGGAGCAGTCTTGAAACAGGTGCTTGAGGACAAGATGGACCATCCAGTGGCTTACCTCTCTAGAACCCTAACAACCAGCGAAACCCATTACTCCGTCCTGGAAAAGGAGCTGTTGGCAATCCGCCAAGCCTTCACAGAATGGCAACATTTACTCCTGGGTGCTAGATATCCAGTCCAGGTCCGTACGGACATTCGAAATCTACAAATTCTCCAATCTATGGAGTGCAGGAACAGTCGTCAGGCGCGTTGGGCCTACTTCTTCGCCCAGTACCAATTCCAAATCACTCATGTTCCTGGATCACAAAACGTGGTTGCGGACGCCTTGTCCCGACGTCCTGACTATTTAACCACTGAAGATAGGACCTATCCTACAATGTTTCCCAACACAATCTTTATAGCTCAAGCAATCAACCTCTTGGAAGAGATTCGAGCCAAAACCCAGTCCTCTGACCTCTGGAAGGACCTCTCTAGGAAGAATCCCTGGAACTTAAGAATCAAGGAAGGATACTTATTCAAGGACAATGCCTTGGTCATTCCCACACCGAAACCTCAACATAAAATAATAACTCTCTGCCATGATACATTTCATTCTGGACATTGTGGTGTAACCAACACGCTCCGTCTTATACAAAGACAGTTTTGGTGGCCGGAAATGAAATGCAAGGTACAAGAGTACATCAAGACCTGTACTGTCTGCAGTCAGAATAAGCACGACAATAAGAGACCGGCGGGCCTTCTATTGTAACCTACACTGCCAACAAGACCATGGGAATGTATAGCTACAGACTTCATCGTGGAATTACCACCTTCCCGGGGTTACACGACCATCATGGTAACCATAGACTTGTTTACTCATATGGCACATTTCACGCCTCTCTATAAACTTCCTTCCTCTTCAGAGCTCGCAGGAATTTTCCTAGAACACATTTTCCATCTTCATGGACTCCCTTCCAAGATCATATCGGACCGAGGACCGCAATATATTTCACAATTCTGGAAACATCTAGGGATTCAACGCGCTCTTTCATCTGGATATCACCCAAAGACCAACGGGGCCACAGAATGTGTTAATCAAACCCTGGCGCAATATCTTCGTTGTTTCGCAACCAAAGTACAGGATGATTGGTCCCTCCTTATACCCTTGGCCGAATTTGCCTATAACAATTCAGATCACTCAGCGATCAACGTTAGCCCCTTCTATTGCAGTCAAGGTTTTCATCCCTCCGTGTTACCTTCAGTTCTACCACATCCAACTCCAGTACCTTCACTTGATTCCTGGATTGAAACTCTCCTCAACATCTACAAGGAAGCCAAGGAACAATTGGGAAAGGCCCAGATCCGCACTAAGCGATATGCTGATTCCAAAAGAAGACCAGCACCCACCTATTCTATTGGTGACCAGGTCTGGTTGTCCTTGAAACTATTACCACAACATCTACGCCCTAAAAAGTTAGCCCCCCGATATTATGGTCCATTTTCCATAAAAGAAATCATCAATCCTGTTTCTTATCGGCTCAAGCTACCAGACTCCTGGAAGAGAATACATCCAGTTTTTCACACTTCTCTACTCAAACCCTACATCCACTCCACCCGGAAAACCGGCAGACCCAGTCCTGTGATTGTGGACAATCAGCTGGAATATGAAGTATCCAGAATATGTGACTCCAGGTACAAACGGGGTCGGCTTCAATACCTGGTCGAGTGGAAAGGCTATCCTCCTAGAGAGAGAACATGAGAACCACTATCCAACCTAAACACCCCTCGATTGCTGAGAAGATTCCATCTCATACACCCTGGCAAGCCTGGTGGGACGGGGTTTCGGAGGAGGCGTGCTGTCATGAACCATGGACATAGCCCCTTCTGGTCTTCCTGGTCCTGGTCCAGATGGAGAGTGTGCTCCTTGATACTTCCTACATGGCCGTGCCCAGTGCCGTGTTCCATACTAGCCTGTACGTCGGACACGGCACATTCTATAAATGGGCCACGCCCCTGCACCTCCGTGCGTCTCAACGCTATCTCTAGGTAGTGTCTCGACGTGTGTGTGCTGCTCGGCGTTACCCTTCCAAGTTCCTGGCCAACTCCCTTATTCTTTCTTCCCTTTTCCCCTGTTTCCAGTATCTCTTACCTTTCTTCGATCCTCTTCCTGGACGTCCTGGAACACGCGAATTCCTGGAACTTTGAACGCTCGCGCTGGAGTCAGACTCGACTCGCGCACACTAATACAAGTCCCGGTCCGGCCGGGAGAAGGAGTCCTCCGCGCAACGCCACAAGAAGAGAACTCAGGTGAGCCGGGGGGAAACCTTTGACAGAACGGTAAAAACAATGAAAATGGATTTAATTCAATACTAGTGGGAGCCGCTTTGTATAGTTTCAGATAAAACCTAGCAATGATTATTGAATAACTAGCAGATTGAAAACTTAATCCTGAGATCGGATGCAATGTACATCTGTTTCACACGTGATAGATATGAGCCAAACGTAAAATTTGCAGCAAACTTTTCCGCGCGCGGTAAACACGATTGCGGAAAAACTACAACGAGTTGGAATGTGTTTTTGGGTTTGTTGGAAAGCTGAGGATGTTAGCTTCAAGTGGACACTTAAATTTGTAAAACAAAGTTGCGCTTTTTTTAAAATTACAAACAAGTTTCTTATACTATGAAGCCACAAACTACACGACAGCACAGCCGCCAGTCCAGCGATGCATCTGGTTTTTGCCTGCTGAGACGCTTGTCTTTCTTCAGCAAATACATTAGCGCAAAGATGGTTTTAACACTACTATTACCAAAGGACTATAGGGATGAGAGAAAGATTCAGGTAAGACCAAAGATTTTCTACAATACAGTTCTGGATATAAGAGAGTGGGTTTGAATAGGGATGACTTATGGATAATACATATGCTAGAAATAATCCTATGCTATCAATACTGACTACCACTGTTTGGAATGGACCTGTCAGATATCTGGTCAGGGATACTTTCTGGACTGGAATTCTGCTAGCACACCGGACTGGACTTAAGGCGCTCTGGTTCTGCACTCAGCACGGCACTCTGGACACTGCACGGCAAAATTGGACTGGATCTGACAGATTGGTTCTGGTTTGCTGCTATCTGGTCACAGCTCAGCTCTACTGGGTTGGATCTCTGAATTCTGGCAAGAATTCTTAGCAAGAAAGCAGCACAGCTCAGCCAGGCTGTTCTTTTCTTTTTGTTCCCCTTGGAGGTCTGGGGTAAAATCTGGTTTCAGGATTTTAAAAGGCCAAACTGAGAAGGGTTCAGCTTTGCAAATGGGCCTTTCTGCTTTCAAAGTTCTGGAGTCTGGAATATGTATTTCTCTTGCAAGGTGCTTCGGCAGCAATCAGATGGTGGGTGAATGTGTGTGTTTCTAGGTCCTAAGCTATCTCTATTTATGTATTTTCTAAATGGGTGGGTATGCTGACTTCTACTAAGCACACCCCGAGAGATTCTATTGGTTAGGGTCGTTCCTCTCGCCTGATTTGAGAAGAAAACCTGGTGTCATGATGACGCTGCATTTTGTAATCCAGGAAGTACCTCCCCTTTGTTTCTGCACATGAAATCTATTTTTCATACAAGACAGATTTACAATTTTACAACCTTAATACCAATAGCATATTTATATCAGATATTTGTTGGAGCAAGTATTCATCCGAGCCCTGTCACGGTGAGAGCTTGGGTCTAGATTTGGCAATTTTTCTGCACTTTTGGTCTGGTAACCAATGTCAGATTTGTCCACATTTTTACACATTTGTGCGCATGACATCTTGGCATAATCATGTGAAGTTTCATGTTTATGGCATCACCACACTTGCTACAAAACTACAAATTCTGTAGTCTTGTCCCTGAACATAGCACAGGGTTCTGAGTAGTTTTAAACCGTGACCAGAATTTTCATATAAACAATACTGTTGTTTTACAAATGTTCACAATTTTGCACAGTCCTCTGTCAGTCCTTTTCAAACATATACTTTCTTGTGCTTTAAGAATACACATAACTGTCTGTCCCTCCTCCAAAGTTTTGGCGGGTCAAGAGCAATCCCGGCCTCTTTTCCCTGGCAGGAGTTTCGGTTGACAGTTGCATCTGCATATCTTTTCAATCAAGGGAGTCTTTTGTCTCTTCCCAGAGCAGCAGAGCAAAATGTCCTCCCCTCTTCATTAACACGTAAATGGAAGTTCCTGGCCTTTTATGAGAAGCAGAAGGGTGGTGTGTTTCCCAGTGGGGGAAGCTTCTTTGAAGTTCTGCTGAATCAGGTTACTTTAAAGTGAATTGTTCCATTGTTCTTTGTTGAAATTAAAGTTACAATTTTTAAAACAGGCAAACATATCTCCAATTCCATTCTTTTTAAACATAGAAATTAAATAGTGGCAACCTATATTGCTTTTGATAGCAAGTCACTTCATTTCAACCATTTGATTTTACTGTACAAGTTTACGCTTCCAGGGTAATTAAATGACAGCTTTCTTACAGGCGGCCGACGGTACTGCGCCCATATTTTACAGATTTTCACAGGCAAGCACTTTTTTTTAATGTGGATATTCTTGTGATGAAATCTGCTTCTTCTGACATTGTGTGCTTATGTGGATTCTTTAAATAAAGTGATGGGTAACACCCAGCAAGGATGTTGGATCTTTTCTGATGTTTGGGAACCATTATTTTGTAATTTCAGCAACCAAGGAAACACAGATTTCAGAGCACTTCTGGGTTTCTTGCAATGAAGCACTGCCTTTAATGCAGTTTCCATTTTCCCTCGGTGGGCAGCCCAATGACAGATTTCAGCAGTGTGGTCTCCTGTTCCACCACTGACACAGGCAAAGTAGATTGGCAGACAACTTTCTGGTTTCACAGCGCAATTCTCAAAGGTTTAGCGCGCATAGAGCTTTTTGCGTCCCTTTTGCTGGTTCTGGTGCCACCAGCACACAGTGATGTCACAGGGCAGAGCCTAGTGGGTCAATGCATCTCACAAGCCCCCCCTCGCGATTTGGCTTTGACCGCCCATCAATGGGAAGTCGCGAGATTGGGATGATCAGTTTCTTTTCTTTCTGGTCCAAATGTCAAAATTCCTCAGCTTCTCCCATCAGTGGTGGATTGACCGGTTCTCTTCACCAATTCCTGATGAGAGTATGGAGCGATACCCCGGGCCCCTTTGGATCTTTCCTTCCGGTCCATGGGTGGTCCTCCGTGATTTTAGACTCCATGGTTTCCAATTCTAGAATGACCATGTAAAAGCATATTTGTAGACATTTCCCCACCACTATTTATGTAGTGGGGGAGATACATATATTTTGACAAATCAGGACAATTCTTTTCTATCAGAAATGTATTGATTATATAGATGGAAGATTAATGGTTGGAATTCTAGGGAGTTGGAGTGACCCCCTCTGGGGTTCCAAGAGAATCCTCTAGTTGCTGCAGTGTGTGCCTAGGATGGCAACACTTCAGTTGGTTGATATGGACCCACTTATCTTCCCCCTCTGCCAAACTGCCTTTGGGGATGCAGAGTTTGTAGGCGACTGGTGAGATTTTGTCTACAATTTCGAAAGGACCCCTCCAGGTAGGAAAATATTTGCACTGTTTGGCCTGGTTCCTTTGGAAATTGTATAAGTAGACCTGGTCTCCTACATGGTATTCTTTTCTAGTAGTCTTTAAGTCATAGTGGCTCTTCATGCTGTCTGCAGATCTCTCTAGATTCCGCTGAGCATAGGCAAAAGCATGTTGAAGGTGTTTTCTCAGATTTTCAACATACTCATGAGTTGTGGAGGCATTGATCAATGTCTGCTCTTGGGTTCTGTAGAGCAGATGCTGGGGAAGCACCATCCTTCGTCCAGTCATCAGCTCAAACAGTGACATTTTAGTTGCAGATGAAGGGGTAGATCTGAAGGCCATCAGGACACGAGGTAATCGAATATCCCAACTTGGCCCAGAATCTGCCACAAACTTTTTTAATATGCTCACAATTGTCTTGTTGTATCTCTCTATTGCCCAACTAGAGGCTAGCCGGTAAGCGATGTATAATTTCCTTTTGACCCCAAGTATCACTTTGATAGTGAAGTGGCTACCTGGGTCTGACTCGATCCTTTGGGGTAGTCCAAAACACGAGAAGATGTGGTTGATCATCAGGGCAGCTGCTGTTTCTGCCTTGCAATTTGGGGCCGGGAGACATTCCACCCATTTAGTAAACAAGCATGTCACGGTCAACATGTACCTGTTCCCTCTAGACAAGCGAATTACTGGCCTGATAAAATCGAATTGCAAATCTGACCATGGCAATGTCATCCCCCTCTTTTGGAGAGGCGCACGGTGTGTGAGGGATGTTGGCTGAAATTGTGCACACAAGACACCCCTTCAGGTATTGGTTGAGGTCCTACCCCATGTGTGGCCAGTATGCAACCTCTCTTAAGATTTCAAGTGTTGTATGAAACCCCCTATGACCGGCTGTGGCTGCATTATAGGCGTGACTTAACATCAAGCTTTGGAATGAGATAGGGACCACCCACTGATCATGGCCAGCTAGGGATCTCCTTACCAACAAACTGTCTTGGATTCAGAACATTTTTTGAACATTTCATCAATACTCTGAGGTCCTCTTTCCCAATGTAATCGGCGTCCGTCAGGGGAAAGTTCTCAGGGTCCTCAATGTGTTGATAAAACTTACCAATTATTGGATCCCCTTTTTGAGCCGTAATCAAATCAGCATCTGGGGTCTCCTCACTCCATTGTGCAGTTGAGAGTTCATTGTGAACATTTGTCTGGGACCTAGTGATAGCAGTGACCTGGATTTCCCCCAACAGGGACTCGATCTCAAGTAGATCCCCTTGGATGGCTCCGGTTTTGGCCAGCTGATCAGCTAGGTCATTTCCAGTTTTGTCTGGTCCCTCTACTTTAGAATGACCCTTGATCTTTTTCCAGTAGATGGTCAACCCATTTGAGGTGACCAGATCATCCATATTTTGAATTAATTGTCCATGTTTCAATGGTTTGTTGTTAGCACATAGCATGCCTCTGGTTTTCCAGTTAACTAGGTGCTCCACAAACCCGTTCCATACATAATCCGAATCTGTGATTATGACCAGTTTGTGGAGTTGATGTTGGACAGCAGTGAGGATGGCTTGATGCACAGCCATCAACTCTGCCACTAGACTACTTCGGGGACCGATTTTGTACCCCAGCGGAAGGCTCTGGGGTGTCATTCACCCAGGCATTCCCTCTGCCGGCCACAAGTTCTTTTTCCCCATTGTTGTCAGCATGGTAGGAGCATCCATCCACATATACAGTGGGCATTCCCTCACACTTGTCTTCTTCAAAGACTTTGTGTGGGGAATTAAGGTATGCCTCCATGTTGTCCTTGATTTTGAGACTTTCGTCCTCGAGGCAGTTTTCTCTGGCACAATCATGCAAGTCAGCCAGACCTTGCGCAAGGGGACTCTTCTTGTTTTGCCCATATCTGACCTCCACAGGAAAGCCTTGCATTGACAGAATCCAGGAAGTAATTTGGGAATTACTCACATTTCCTGCCCGGATTCTGTCACTTTGGAGATATTGCAGAGGCTGGTGTGGAGTCTCCACTATGATGTGTTCCCCCTTGATAAACGGGCGGTAATTCTTCAATGCCCACACCGTTGCCAGGAGTGCCTTCACACAATCGTTGAATTTTTCCTCCACAGAGGATAAAGTTTTACTCTCATAGGAGATTACTTTATTGACCTTGTCATGCTTTTGAGATACTAGTGTAGTCAAGCATGTATTTGAGAACCTTGTCTCCAAGAAGAACTCCTTGTTTTTGACAGGGTAAGCCATGCAAGGCACTTGTGAGAGGCTTCATGTGAGTTGTCTTACTGCCTCGGCTTGTTCTGGACCCCACTCCCACTTGACACCCCCCTTCAAAAGATGGATCAGGGGTCTTGTGATCTCTGCGTAATCCTCAATGACCTTTCTGCTGTAATTAGTCAGTCCAAGGAGGCTCCTTAGTTCCCGCAGAGTTGTGGGGTCTTTTAATTTCTGGAGTGCTTCCACTTTCTTTTCCTGGGGACAGAGACCCTGAGGAGTAATCTCATGCCCCAAGAAATTGACACGGGTTCTGTACCACTGTGACTTTTGAAAGGAAGGTTTTGCTTCGGCAGCCCTCAACTGTGTCAGAACGTAGCAGATCTCCGCTATGTGTTCCTCCACAGTTGAGCTTTTGATTAGAACATCATCTACATAAGCCAGGTTACCCCTTTCACCCAGGTCGGGCATGGCCTTGTGTAGAAAAATGTTAAATTCATTGCCGGAGTTGATGTATCCGAAGGAAGTCCGGATCCATGTGTACTGCTGCCCCCCGAAGGTGAAAGCCAGCTTGTATTGGTCCTCCCTACTGACAGGTACAGTCCAGTACCCATTGGTCAGGTCTATTGCAGTAAATACCTGTGACCCCTGGATCTTGGCCAGCCCTTGGTCGATGTAGGGAAGAGGCCATCAGGAAGTATGGACCCGTTTGTTGAGCTCCCTAAGGTCGGCGCAGAGTCTCCACTGGCCGTTTGGCTTCAAAATCCCCAGCACCAGATTATTGAAGGTGCTTTGGACTGGATGGATTATCCCACGGGACTCAAGGTTCTTAATTATTTCAGTAAGGGACTCCATTGATATGAGAGGTAAGCGATATTGCTTCACAAACACTGGAGTCATGCCAGGGTCCATGGGAATTGTTGTTGTGTGGATGTCGGTGCGACCACAGTCATATGAGTCCACCGCAAAGAGATCCTGAAAATCCAAGAAAACTTGTTTCAATTTTTTCTTCTGCTCCAGAGTCTCACAGGCATCAGCTAGGTTGACTCTCTCTTCAACCATCTGCCTGAAGCCTGGAAAGACTTCCGGTTTTGCTATCTCAGCAGCCTCCTCCAGCTGGGTGTAGAAGTCCCTGGTCAAAGTGTTGATTTGGACTGGTGGCTTCAGGTGGGGAAGGCAGTCCTTACGGACCTGGAAAATCACCTCATCCCTCCTGAAGTCACAGGTCACATCTTCCTTGTCATAAGGGCAGGAAGTGTACACCAGGAAATTCCCCCCATGCCGGGTAAAGATCCTGTCTGGTGTTGTGTTGTCATCACTATCACTGTCAAAATAGTCCTTGGGGATTGGTCCTAACAGTTCATTGCCTAAATCTATGGAAAAATGTTGGTCATCAACCGCCATTCCAATAATGGTGCCTGCGGCTAGAGTGATACTCTTTGAGTCGCTGTTATCCACCTCTATTGGAATGGTGTCATGTTCTACATTGACCAGTAGTGTTGGGTTTACCCCCAACCCTTGCTGTTGCAAATAAGTAATAAGATGAATATTGGCATCAGGGTTTTTCAATTTCTGTCCTCTTTTAACTTTCAATTCCGGTGAGAATTGTCGGGTCCTTTCTGGGATGGTGACTTCCTCTCCAGTTTGAATTTCAACTGCATGATTCAGGCAGCAGTTGAGCTCACCTAAATGCTTTCTCTGGTTCATCAAAGCCCATGGGATTATCCGCTAATCGGGACCAAGCTTTGAAGTTTATTAGGACCAAACTAATGGCAAAGCGATTGAGCATGTCACTGCCTAAGTAAAAGGCAGCAGTGACGTCTCGCACGACCCAACAATTATGGACCATGCTCTTGTTGCCTATGGAGATTTGGAGATTTTGAGCATACACCTGCTTGGCAGGTTATGTTTGGAATTGAGTGTTTCCAGATGCATTTCCCATTTGTCTATCAGTTTAAATGTGGGAATGGCTGGATCTTTTGGGAGTTGGCAGAACATGGCTTCGCTGATGAAGCTCTTACCGTTGTTCACACACACTTGGGTGAGAACAGAGTCCTTCCCTTCATTTAACTGAATAGGGATGAACAACTGCTCTCCAATTTTCTGAATATCAGCCAGGCTCTGAGCTGATTTTTCATCTTTCTGGACTATAGGATTGGGAATGTCTGATTGTGAATTTGTAAAAAATTTCAGAGTGTTTCCTTCCAGTGTGGAATGCCACCTTAGACTGGAAGGAAGGTTGATTTTCAGAAATAGAGAGGACCCACCCCCATCACCAGTTTGTTGTCCTACTGCTATTACTGTCACATCTGGGATTTGGTTGTTCTGGAAGTGAAATTCTACTTGGTCAGATTTTTTTTCAACCATGTGGAATGTGCCGTTTAAACTAACATGGTTGACACTCTATTTAATTTTATTGGTCGGCTAGTCTGGGTCTAGAGTACCTTGTTTACACAATCTATTAGGGGTGACAACCTTCGCAGGAGGTCATTCCCTAGTAAACGAGGGGTGCCCTCTGGAGTTACAACTATGACCGGGTGCTTCACCTTGTGTCACCCAATTTCAATATCCAAATCTGCAGTCCCCTCAACGGGAATTTCCTTCCCGTCAAAGTTCTGAAGTTGTCCAGGAAGAGGGGTGAGAGGAATTTGGTATTCCTCCCCCCTTCCGGAATTCAGTTTATCAAAGGCCCTTTTTGACAGAATGGTAGCTTGGGATCCAGTGTCCACCAGTGCCAAAAGTGTACACTGCCCCTGTATCTGGACCGGGGCATAGAATCCTCCCTCCTTCTCCTCAAGGGGGCACAGATAATGTACTGTAATTTTTGGACAACTGGTGGGTTAGTTTCTTGGTTTTGGACACTGATAGAGAGGTGATTTGGGCAGGATTCAGATTGGTGTCTTGGGAATCTGAAAAGTAAAGGTGACAGCTAGCTATGGGAGAGGTTTTGGGTTCCCCGGTTTCTGGTACTGGGCTGCCCCCGCCCCCCTTTTTGGAGGCAGTCGCCAGGCTCTGTTTGAACCAGGGGATTTTCATGCTGTTGCTTCTGGGGCTGGATGATGGGCGGTGCTAACTCAGTCCCCACATCTACCCAGTTTGGATTTGGATCCTTTGGGACCTATTTTTCTTTGGGAGGAGTTTTCCCATCTCTGAAGGAGAAGATCCTTTTCCCAGGATCCTCTGAGGTTCCCTCTCCTTCAAATTTGAAGATTTGTAAATCGTCCTCAAAATGGATCTTTTTGGGCTCTTTGTTTCTCCTACCCCCGCCCCTCTGCTCCTTGGGCGGCAGACTTTCAGGGGCAGGAGATTTTGGTTCCGGTTCCTGGGTTTCCAGGGGCTTTTTACAAGTGGGGAAGGAAGCTTCCTCCAAGGCTTTACAGCCCCTTCCCCTTGTTCCTCCTCCCTGGGAACCGGTGGGTGTCGGGGTTCTTCCCCCGTCATTGCTCTGGAGCACCAGGTCCGGAGTTTGAGCTATTCTGCACCAGCATGCTCATCTGAGGTTTCTGTTGAGCCCTCAGCATACGACCCAGATCCTGTGCCATGTTTTGGACCTGGCGCACTAGTTGTGACACCCGCTCAGGCTGATACGGGGTTCACATTTCTCCCCTGGGTTGATCCCGGGAAGGGTAGCTATCCCTTCTGTGAAAATAACCCAGGTTTGGAAAATTTGTGTACCCCTCCACCCTTGGCCTCCCCTATCCCGGATTGGGTTGTCTGGGCTCAGGAAGTTAGGGAACGAAGGATGGATGGTTCTGGGGTTGAAGGTTTTGCGGGTACCTGGGGAAGAAGTTCTCTCCAGGATTTTGGGAATTACTGCCCTCCTGGGGGAAGTGCAGAGGGAAGTTTCCGGGGTTAGCTGCTGTTTGGTTGGATCCCCCCCTTTGGGCTGGAGGAGTCCACACATAACCCAGGATGGGTCTTTTCCCCTTGTAGCAGGGGCTGATGTAGTCAGGAGAGTTAGGCGTCCCATTGGTGGGATTGCCTCCCTGGCACCCTGTTTGTGACTGGCCCGAGGGCCTTCTGGGCTTGGGATTGTTCTGATTCTGTGCAGGCAGGTTTTTAGTCCCCCATCTCCAAATCTAAAATGGGGGCAACCTTCACCTCTGCCACCTTTGCAGCAGCAGGGGTGTTGCTTGGTTTGGGCTTTTTGGAGTATTTTTGTTTTCTATGGGCTTTTGCACCTCATACATTCGTGTGGCCTGTTCAATGGCCCAGTCTAGTGATCTTTTCTCATGAAAATCTATCACTGGCTGGGTCATGATGTACTTGGGGAGAGCGTGGAAAAAAGTATTCACAAACTCTCTGCTGTCAGTGTGCACCCTTCTGGTAGTCTGCGCAAAGGCACGCTTTAAATCCTGAACAAATTCTAGCGGGGCCTGATCTTCCCCACATTGCAAGTTGTAGGCTGCCTTGCGAGCCTCCTGAGGATTTCTGTGCACAGACAAATGTTTCAAGATGGCCACCCTATAGGTGGACCATCTATAATGATTTTGGTCCTCCAGCCCCGCAAAGAAGCTGAAGTATTCTGGACAGAAGGTCCATTTCACATATTGAATACAGCTTTTGCTGTCCTTCAAATTGAAAGTTTCCATCGTCATCACCATCAATACGTTTATTCGGAAACAAATATCCATAAACAGCAATACAAGATAAAATACAATACAAAATACATGACATAAAAAGAAACACATTAGATAAAAAATGGCAGAACTTTAAAATCATCATCTGTTCAAAGATCTCTATGTGCTCCCAAACTGAATACTTTGCGTTCTTATGATGATAGGGCGTGATGACGCTCCTTATCGCTTTGATTTGCTTTAGGGAATCCTTGAGCAAGGCCCTTTTTGCCTTGTTGGCCTTTTTAGTTCAGGTGAACTTGGTCCACTCCTCCTCTGACTCAGAGGCACTGCTAACAGAGGTGCCGTCTGGTCTTCTGGGCTCTCCTTGATTCTGCAAGCCCGGGAATGGCTGGCGGAATGTGGGGGCCTAGTTTCCTGTGTCCTGGGGCGCTCAGAGGAGTCTTCTGATTCCTCCTTACTCCCCAGATTTGATGAGTACCCCCGCCCCCACTGTCCTAGCTGGGCCGAGGTTTTCAGGATGCCCTTAGTGGGCCTACTCTCATGGAGATCCGCACTACATTTTACAGTACTTGGGAACCCATACCCAGATGCTCGCTCATCCATTCCTGGGAGGTGCTGATCTGTGAGCCCCATATTCCTCATTGGATTTGATTCTGCCATCCCTGTGGCCCTTGGCTCATGTGTGCCAATGGACATGGGGTTGGCAGAGTCCGGGGATTGGGAAGATGAAGGCCTCTGGTACTAGGGTTCCTGAGGTTATGCTCAGGTGTTTCCGTTTCCCAGCGGACCTCATCCCTCTCAGCCCCTGCTCCCTCTTGCCATGCAAGAACCTGAGCTTTCTGTTCCTCTATCAAGGCCTTTCTCGTTTCTATCAATTGCTCTTGCATAGCTACCTGTCTGTGGAGCCTGTAATTTTTCTCACAGAGGGCCTCATTGTCTCTCTGCGCTTCCTGTGTCAATTTAGAGTACTCGGCCAGTTTTTGCTGCAAGAGGGTTACCTCCTGAGTCCTGTCCATACTGCCCTGGTTCTTCCTTGCTAGAGCATCTTCCACCATCCTAGTGTGCTCTAACAATTTTTCATGGTCTTTTTGGAGGTCACCCAGTCCCTGAAGGGCCAAGTGATTTTCTTCTAACTTCTCTTTTAAATAACAGACTTCCTGGCCTAAGGTGTCCCTTTCCTGAGCAAGAGTATGCCTCTGTGTGGCCAGGTCGTCCCTCTGTCTTTGGAGCGTACCAGCTTTCTGGCTCTCTTCATCAAATTCTGCCTGGGTGTCCAGGTCTTTCAGAATTAGTTTATTATTCTCTTCCTTTTCTTTGTCTAGGCAGCTTTGCAGGGTGACTACCTGCTCTGCGCATACCCTGTTAAAATGTATTTGCTGTTCCAGCTTTTTATCGCTCTGCAGTAGAGAGTCTAAACTTTCTTGGTACTCCTTCTGCAAGGCCAGCATTCTGGTATGTCTTCTTTTATTTTGGTTAGGTACCGCCTACTTTCCTTTTCTGATTCATGGCTCCTCTTTAGCCTTTGCTCTACAGAGTCCAGATCAGTTTGGGCCTTTTCTAATGCTTGCAGTTGCTTGTTTGCCAGATCCTGGCCCTCCCTACTATTTGTCCTGTATTGCTCCCATATGGAGGTACAGATATGCCGCTATTTTGGCAATCTTGATTTGCTCTTCCTTTAATTTAGGGGCCATATATAGTTCACTCAGTGCCACATGTAATGGACCCTGATCTTGCCATTTGTCTAATCCTGTTGCAGTGATCTGTTCTGTGATTGCTTGCAACCACACATTCTGATCCTGCTCTGTCCATTCACCCCTTACAAATAATGTATGCAGTACATGTTCTTTAGCCATATTGATCTCTACCAAGGTCGCCATTCTGGAAATATTGATTTCCTGTCTGACTTACAGGAGTTTATTTTATTTTTGCAAAACAGACCAATTTCTTAGAGCGTTCCTATTGAGGGGTGCTTTTCACAGTGTAACACAGCGTGGTAGCCCAACAGGGATTCTGTACCCCGTTAGTTAGCACACGGTATTAGACTGTCACAAGTGGTATGTCTAATTCAGAAATCTCAGAAACGAGCCCCCAATCTTGTAAGTGATTTCAACCCAGCACTCCACCTAAGTCAATGCCTAGCGGGTGATGCACAGCTGGAACCCTTAATTATTTATTTATGTCTATAGGTTCTTTTATTTCTGAATGATATACCCTTATATCACGCTCCTCTCTTTGAACCCCCCCCCCGGTCATACTGAACCAGGAAGCAAGCTGTTTTGCAAAGTTAAAAAGATTTATTTTAGGTATTTTCACAATATATATATATATCATGCTATTTAATGGTTTATACAATGATCACCAATGGGGTGATGTAACAATAAATCTCTTTAATCACACGAAGTATTGGTAGGAAAAATAATGCAGCATAGAAATAATACTTTTGTGTGGGTTCAATCAAAAGGCAAGTGATCACTCTTTCCCCCTGCACACTACTCAATCCCCCCAATATGCAGTATAAAGAGATGGAAGGAGAGAAAACAGGTTTCAGGAATACACACTCAACAATTACAGTATCAATCCCAATTTCCCCCCAGCAAACACAGGGAAAAACAGGAATGATTGCAACTTGTCAAAATGGTTTCGAATGTGGCTTTGAATGGAATGGTAAAAACACTGAAAATGGATTTAATTCACTAACATGGTTTCAATACTAGTGGGAGCCGCTTTGTATAGTTTCAGATAAACATTAGCAATGATTATTGAATAACTAGCAGATTGAAAACTTAATCCTGAGGTCGGATGCAATGTACAGCTGTTTCACACGTGATAGATTTGAGCCAAACGAAACATTTGCGGCAAACTTTTCCGCGCACGGTAAGTGCGATTGCAGAAAAACTACAAGGATTTGGAATGCGGTTTTGGGTTTGTTGGAAAGCTGAGGAAGTTAGCTTAGTTTCTAGCATGCACGGTGAGGAAGTTATGAAGGTTTTTGAAGAGATCGGGTTTTTTCCGAAAGAGTAAAAATTTGTAAAACAAGGTTGCGCTTTTTTTTAAATTACAAACAAGTTTCTTATACTAGGGGAACTATGAAGCCACAAACTACATTACAGCACAGCCACCAGTCCAGCGATGCCTCTGTCTGGTTTTTGCCCGCCGAGACGCTTGTCTTTCTTCAGCAAATATATTAGCGCAAAGATGGTTTTAACACTACTATTACCAAAGGACTATAGGGATGAGAGAAAGATTCAAAGATTTTCTACAATGCAGTTCTGGATATAGGAGAGTGGGTTTGGATAGGGGTGACTTATGGATAATACATATGCTAGAAACAATCCTATGCTATGGATACTCACTACCACTGTTTGGAATGGACCCATCAGAGATCTGCTCAGGGATACTTTCTGGACTGGAATTCTGTTAGCACACTGGACTGGACTCAAGGCGCTCTGGTTCTGCACTCAGCACGGCACTCTGGAGACTACACGGCGGAATTGGACTGGATCTGACGGGTTGGTTCTGGTTCGCTGCTATCTTGTCAGAGCTCAACTCTACTGGGTCGGTTCTCTGAATTCTGGCAAGAATTCTTAGCAAGAAAGCAGCACAGCTCAGCCAGGCTTTTCTTTTCTTTTTGTTCCCCTTGGAGGTCTGGGGTAAAATCTGGTTTCAGGATTTTAAAAGGCCAAGCTGAGAAGGGTTCAGCTTTGGATATGGGCCTTTCTGCTTTCAAAGTTCTGGAGTCTGGAATATGGATTTCTCTTGCAAAGTGCTTCGCCAGCAATCAGATGGTGGGTGAATGTGTGTGTTTCTAGGTCCTAAGCTATCTCTATTTATGTATTTTCTAAATTGGTGGGAATGCTGACTTCTACTAGGCACACCCCTAGGGATTCTATTGGTTAGGGTAGTTCCTCTCCCCTGATTTGAGAAGAAAACCTGGTGTCATGATGACACTGTATTTTGTAATCCAGGGAGAACCTCCCCTTTGTTTCTGCACATGAAATCTATTTTTCATACAAGAAAGATTTACAATTTTACAACCTTAATACCAATAGCATATTTATATCAGATATTTGTTGGAGCAAGTATTCATCTGAGCCCTGTCACGGTGAGAGCTTGGGTCTAGATTTGGCAATTTTTCGCAGTTTTGGTCCGGTACCCAATGTCAAATTCGTCCACATTTTTACACATATGTGCGCATGACATCTGGGCATAATCATGTGAAGTTTCATGTTTATGGCATCACCACACTTGCTACAAAACCACAAATTCTGTAGCCATGTCCCTGAACATAGCACAGAGTTCTGAGTAGTTTTAAACCATGACCAGTATTTTCATATTAACAATACTGTCATTTTACACATTTTCACAATTTTGCACAGTCCTCTGTCAGTCCTTTTCAAACATATACTTTCTTGTGCTTTAAGAATACACATAACTGTCTGTCCCTTCTCCAAAGTTTTGGCGGGTCAAGAGCAATCCCGGCCTCTTTTCCCTGACAGGAGTTTCTGTTGACAGTTGCATCTGCATATCTTTTCAATCAAGGGAGTCTTTTGTCTCTTCCCAGAGCAGCAGAGCAAAATGTCCTCCCCTCTTCATTAACACCTAAATGGAAGTTCCTAGCCTTTTATGAGAAGTAGAAGGGTGGTGTTTTTCCCAGTGGGGGAAGCTTCTTTGAAGTTTTGCTGAATCAGGTTACTTTAAAGTGAATTGTTACATTGTTCTTTGTTGAAATTAAAGTTACAATTTTTAAAACAGGCAAACATATCTCCAATTCCAGTCTTTTTAAACATAGAAATTAAATAGTGGCAACCTATATTGCTTTTGATAGCAATTCACTTCATTTCAACCATTTGATTTTACTGTACAAGTTAAAGCTTCCAGGGTAATTAAATGACAGCTTTCATACAGGCGGCCGATGGTACTGCGCCCATATTTTACAGATTTTCACAGGCAAGCACTTTTTTTTAATGTGGATATTCTTGTGATGAAATCTGCTTCTTCTGACATTGTGTGCTTATGTGGATTTGTTAAATAAAGTGATGGGTAACACCCAGCAAGGATGTTGGATCTTTTGTTATGTTTGGGAACCATTATTTTGTAATTTCAGCAACCAAGGAAAAACTGATTTCAGAGCACTTCTGGGTTTCTTGCAATGAAGCACTGCCTTTCATGTAGTTTCCATTTTCCCTCTGTTGGCAGCCCAATGACAGATTTCAGCAGTGTGGTCTCATGTTCCACCAATGACACAAGCAAAGTAGATTGGCAGCCAACTTTCTGGTTTCACAGCGCAATTCTCAAAGGTTTAGCGGGCATAGAGCTTTTTGCGGCCCTTTTGCTGGTTCTGGTGCCACCAGCACACAGTGATGTCGCAGGGCAGAGCTTAGTGGGTCAATGCATCCCACAAGCATAGCCGGACTAACATACAGGCACACATCTAAAATATTTTTTGCATATAAGATTTTTGCATCCAAACATAGACTACAATCTTGCCCCAGAGTAAAGAGGAATCCATGCAAATTTGGTAGACGTGGGTTCAACGGTGTGGATTTGTATAGCCCGACAAACATACACACATACATACATTCCGCTTTATATATAAAGATATCATCTGAGAAATGTCTCCCATGAAATCAGTGGATTCCTTATCCCTACTGACAGACCCATATTCATACTTTTAGAATGTGCTGAAATCAATCAGTAGCATTTCATTTGTTTTCTTCATATGTGCTTTCAATTTAACATAGCCTTCCTCTGGGATTCTACACATTTTACATTTTTTAAACTTTATTTCTGACCAGACTCCCTAGCCTAGAGGCATACCTCAGCCTCATCATAGGATAATCCACTCTTGTGAACTACACACTTATGCAATTGTATTTGAAATTCATTAAGTTTCCTAAACTACTCGTATCTGTCCATTTAAGATATTCTCTTTTCCGATAGATCCCCCCTTTTTTAAATCTTAATATTTTCGTTGAGCTTCCATTTTATACCCTGGTTAATAACTGTTTAACTTGGCCCCGTAAGTAAAATGTTTGTCAGTAAAAGTGTTCAAATACTATCTACGAAACCTATTACTATGCAGAGAGTCCCAAGCATGCTTTTCTTTAATTAAGGAATTTTTTTTAGCATCAATTTGTTGTAGGCCTCTTGTCATTTAAAGACAAACTTAATTGTGCATGTTATTTCTCAATGGATCCAATCCATGTTTGCATAGTTGCAGAAATCACACATTGGGATACTAAGAAAACTTCCATTCCTGAATGCATCAGATAAATTATAGAAAAGAATGTCCAATCCTTCTGATTCAAATTAAGAAACCTCTGGACATATTACAAACCGTTATCTTTTTTAAACAGAAGCAGTCCCTCATCTTTTCCTCCTCCTGTGATGACAACGCCAACAGCTCCAGGAATCTGGAATCTGTAACTCTTATATTATTTTATTGAAGTTGCCACATTTCATTATTTGATTCCCAGTATATCCCAAAGAGCATATTGTTGCAAGATTCTGCATTGTGTATTGTTTCAAAAATAAATATCAACTAATATTGCAATATGTGCTAGCAGTATTCGTTCCTCAGCATCCAAAATGCAATGCTTACTAGTTGTTAGAAATCCAGGGATACTCTCTCCAAGGGGGTGCCCCCCCTTTGAGAAAAGTAAGGTTAGCCTGCTAAGTTATCAATGGCTGGCATGGTTTCTGATTCCTCTCAGATGCCGCCTGAGTCTCAGACTGGTGAGCGAGAGATTGTTTCACCCATTAGCTGTACGAAGGGTAAAGAGCCAATCAGTATGAGTGTGGGAGAGAAAGGCAGCCCGCAGATCTACAGAGAGACCTGCTGGGAGGCATGGCAAACGGAATCAAGCACCCATCTGGCATGATGGATCCAGTGGAGATCAAGCCCTTGGAACGATGAGGGTCTGCATGGTGAAAGAAGGTATTCAGGGACTAAGGAGGAGGGCAGAAAGGCCGTACCAGATCCCAAGGCGGGGCAACAGAAGTCCAACCTCAAGGCGGGGTAACTAAAATCAGACCCCAAGTTGGGATAAACAAACTCAGACTCCAAGGCGGTGTTAACAAAGCCAAATCACAAAATGGGGCAACTGAAATCAAACCCCAAGGTGGGCTAATCAAACCCAAACCCAATATTGGTGTGCAAGATCTGAGACCCCAGGAATCGGGAGGAACCAATCACCTCTAGTTGGAGACACTAATACAAGATTCATTGCTGGAAAACAAAAGCAACAACCTGGTGTATACATACATACAAGGCGGTCCCCATAGTTGCAGGGAGACACAGAAAGAGCAACCCAATCCCTTGTCAGAGAAGGAGGAAGAGAATAATCAGAGACTAATCCCCTACCCAAAGAGGGATACATGGAAGACAGGTTTGACATCTTTTATTTAGAATTGTAAAGCACATCTTGGCTAAGAAGGAGACCTTACAGTGGGTTTTGAAGCCAGCCACCATTTCCTTTGCTGGTCCCTGATTATACCTTTTTGTTTGAATTAAGCTCCTGTTTTGGTTATAGTGGTAGGGATAGGATTTAGGCTAGAATAGGTTTTCTGCACGGTGGACTTTGGTTACTCTAGGACATCATGCCAAGCACTGTTTAGACTGCTTTTCTTTTCTTTAGCATAGGGCTGAGAAATGTAGGGCCAGTTTAAGGTTATGAGACACAAACAAATAAAGACGTTCTGTATCCAAAATGCCACCATGTCTGTCTCATGATTCAGACTTACCACATCATTTATATATACAAATAAAAAATGCTGCTCTTCCAGATGGTTAGTTGAAGTAACTGTGACTAAATCTATACCCCCAACCTTTCTTGTTAGCTTAATAAAACATCTTTGGTTGGTATCCAAACGCAATACCAACTCTGAAGTTTGCATCCGCATAAAGACTTATGATTCCTAATGCGACACTTCACATCTCTGATTTTTCAAAAATGTAAATGAAAGATATTCAATAGCTTCGTCACAGAAATGTATTAGTTTAATTAGTACAAAACATATATAAAGGACAAGAAAAAAAACAAGGAGCAGGGAAGAACAGCTAGACAAATAGAAGATGTAAGATCCTGCTTGTGTTGTGTTCTTTCTACTAAAAAAATGAACATTTACTGATATGTGTACACGCTTAATCTGATAATATGAAACAGAGTACACTATTATTAAAATACATCACTGAACATCATTTCCAAAATCAAATAAATGATTATTGAAAAAAGTGCTCAACTGTAATCTTGTTATTAGTACTACAGTATGAAAGAGGCCTTTTGAAACATTAAATTGAAGAAGGGATGTCATCGTTTGACAATATGGAATGTAAGAGCAAACAAAAGTAATGCCAGGGACACCCAAACACTTCAACGCACCTATTTATAAAAAATACCCATCTATTCTCAAGGCGTATCATATTGATTCATCTTAAAGTAAATCTTGAAAAGGGGCAACATAATCAACACATTCAGCAAAAAAATGCATGTCTTTTAAAATCCCTCATGTGCAAAGCTTCCCACATAGACAACACAGAGCTGATATAATACCCCTCAAAACACCATTGAGGATCTTAAATAGCATAATTGAATGGAGTCTATCATTTAATCGGGAATACAATGTATACATCTTTTATCTATTATCTATAAAAAGTATGGAGGTTCGTATTTAAAAAAAATATCTTTTAGAGGGAATATGAGAGTGTATAAAGTTTCATGTAAACTAAATCTGCACTTAAAATAAATAAATAAAACACCATTGTCCAGCTACTTTAAACTGTTTTATTAAAAAAATAATGCATGTAGCATTCCACACAATGATTACTTTCCTTCTAGAAAACAAAATGTATCACTTTCACATTCGTCTTTCTCCCTTCCTTTCAGTTCCCTATTTTGTTTCCTTTCACTATTATTCGTTTAATCAGTTTATCATCTTTTTTGTTTTTTCTTAAAAAAATGTGTTGAGATTTTAACAGGACAAGAGCACAGCATTAAAATACAGTTAGCCTTCTAAATTTGAGTAATTTTCCACAGAAGCATATCCCAATTATGACTACAAACTGCTCATTATAAACATGGAAGAAGTTCAACACAGGACAAAGAAAAAAAGATGCAGGCCATCATTGGTGCCCTAATCTCAAACATTCCATGTACATATGCCTTAAAACTATAAGCGCCTCTCGGCCCCCATCTCACACCCCCACCTATTCTACAAACAGCTACCATATATTCTCTCTTTCCACCTGGCTCTCCTCCTATCAAACATAACCTTTTTTGTGAGCAAAGTAGCACCATTTCTGAAACCCATTCCTCAACATTTGCTCAAACGCTACTCTTCCAGACTCTGAACACGATCTTCTTCCATACTAGCAGACTACTTAAGACCCATTCTCACAGACCCCAGTTCAATTACCATGTCCTCTTGACCCATGACACCAGTACCTCTGGAGGTGATGAGAAGTACATCCATGATTGCAAATATATCTGACCAAATCGTCTGTACTCTACCACAATTCCAGAACAAGTGCACCTTTGTAGCCCCATCTTTACAACATGCCCAACACTGATCATCTTCCTTCAGGCCATATCGAAATATACAGGCTGATGTACTAATTTCATGAAAAAGGTCTGTTGTTGGATGTAAACCAATGTCTTATCCACTGAAGAACCAACTCTAGCCAGTTTTTCTCCCTCTTTTTGCTCCAATTAAAGGCCCAGATCCAAGGCCCCCCTCTTATGTTCTCCTTCTTATCTTTCCTCAATCCCACTCTCCCAAACCCCCACAAAATGTTGCATAAATCACCAATCCTATTTCTCTCCTGGCTACAAGTAACCAACAAACAAGGATTTCCTTGTACAAAGCCACCACTATCCCTCCACACTCTTAATAAATCCAATATTTTGCTACATATGCCGTATTCAGCCTGTAATGAAACTGAATAAATTCAAAGTTGTACATGCCTTCGTCCTATAACAACTGGGGAATAGTAAATACACCATATTAGGTTTGTGCCTGCCACATCAATGTAATACCCCTAATCCAGAAACACTTCTTTTTCCGGACTATGGATTTAGACCAGCCGTGCACTGAATGATTCAATCCTCTTCGTATGTCAAGCGAACAGCTCACCCCACTTTTAGTTATTATTGTTAGTGCTTTCCTACCCTGCAATTGTCCATCTCATTTAAGGCTTGTTGTATGTTCAGTGGGTCTAATGTCCTGCTTTTATTTAATTTATTTCCGAGTGTTAATCTCTCCACCCTCACCACCAGCCAGTCTGACTCTGAGATCTGACTGAAGGGACACATTTGATTAGGAAGCAAAATATCAGGGACTCCAACATCCCCCGCCCCCACTCCCATTTGCCTCTTTCAGGATGACCCAAGAAAACATTTCCATTTGGTTCAGAAACCAAAGGAAATTACCTATCTATCATTTTGTGCAACAGAGCCTCTGTCTTCTTTGTCATCTTCAACAGAATGCATCTAAAGATGTACAGCAGCCTTGGAAGTGTGTTCATCTTTATTATACTGAACTTCCCCGAAAGGCTAAAGTTTAACATAAACCACTTGATAAAGGTCTGCTTAACCTTTTCAAGCACTGTGCCAAGTTGTGGTTAATTGTTGTATAAGAGTCCCTCGTCTCAATCCCAAGAAACCTAAAGACGTCCCGGAACACCCTAAAATAATGCAACTATGACACTCTTTTGGTATTGCCATTCAGCCTCTCAGAAAATGTCACAGTGTCAGGACCATGACCCTAGCAGGGGAGAATAGGGAGCCTCCCAACCTGCGGTAAGTGGCTTTCCAGTGCACAGGCCAGAGCCTATTGTTAACCACAAGACAAAGTGAGGGAATTCGGGTGGCCCTGAGTTTGCATTGTATCTAACTGCTGTTACTGTTGTTCCTTCCACAATACCTGTCAGCATCTCTTTGGGCCAGAGTTCTCTCTTGTCATTTTCAGAGCCTGAACTTCTACAATGCATGTGGGTGCAACCAAGAAAACCCAGAGTGGAACCAGAGGAATGGAATCAAACCCAGGCATGGAATGCACTATGATTTCTCCTCCTAAACAGAGATGAGACACCCAACACCTGACATAATAACCCCAGATGGACCTCAGGGGAATGGAGGAGAAGCACAAAATGAACCGAGAGTTGGAAGGGAATGCAACGGAGCAGGAAAAACACAGAAATCCACCCAAACCCAATAAAAAACAATCACTAGCACATGGAAAAATCAATCAAGAAAACAAGCAGCCTGATCAAATGTCTGCCATACAGCAATTGGAGACTAAAAAGGGAGAAGGGCTGGAACCCTTCCAGAAGAATTTCCAACCGTTAGAGGAACAGCTTAGCCAGAGATTAGCCAAAGGGAAGCAAGAAGAATTCCCAACCATTAGAGGAACAGCTTAGCCAGAGATTAGCCAAAGGGAAGCATATGACATGCGGTTAGCAATGGACGATTGGAGAAGTGTAGGAAGAGGAAAGGGTGGGCTATAAAATCCTACCCAGCACATAGTATATTGACAAGTGTTAGAATGAGGTCAGGTGAAGGGGTGGTGGACAGAGAGGCCAGACAGATGGTGAAGTGGAGTGCTGAGGAGACGGGGACCGTGTTTTGTGAGAGTGCAGGTAAGGAATTGTGTGTTGGAGAGAATGGCACTAATTGTTTGTACTGCAGGTAAAAGGGTGTGATGTGAAAGGTGAGAGAGATGAATAGAGAAAGAGGGAGAGAAATGTATGGGCTGTTAAGTATCTCAATCAGGCGATACACCCTGGCCACAGGCTAGTATGCAGCGCACAGCTGAAATTCTTATTTTATTATGTCTATAGGTTCAATATTCTGAGTGATATACCACTCATATCACACCCCTTCTCAAAATACCCCAGGTCATAATAGACCAGGAATCAGGCTTGTTGGTAACAGTAATATTTATTTATTTATTTAAAAATCAAATCAAACATATGCTTTATAATAGGGAGCAGCAACCACCAATGTGGTGACAATAATAGATCAGAAGGTATGTAAGACAGTTAAATTCACTCTTTAGCGACACAAATATAAAACACAGAGAAAAGAACACTATTGGCTTGTTTGGAAAGATAGCACTTATGTTAATATTTCCCCCTGCACAATTCCTCAACCCACAAATAAGCAATTCTAATTAGATGTGAGGAAGCAGCAGGTATTCAGGAATAAAGAACAGTAAACAGAATTTGAATACAACATTCCCTCCCCAAACAGGAGAGAAAAACAGGTTTGCAATCTCACACTTTTAAAATGACATTCGAAAAATGGCTTAGCAAAACAATGAAAAGTATGCACAAATCATTAAGGGGGTAATTCATAGAATTCAGCGCACAAGTGGCGCACGCGGCTGGCGCACAGTGTGCGCGTGCGAATACCTGCGCCAGCCGCGTGCGCCAAAACCCATTTCTGCGCACAGCGTATTCATGGATTCCAGCTACCAAAACCAGCCGTGGCGCACAGTGGCGCAGCGACCCTGCAGCAGCGCCAGTTACGCCCCCAAGAACGCCTCTCGCACAGGGAAAAGCCATCAAAATCCCCAATCCAGCGCAAAGGGATGCGCTAACCCTGTACCAGCACGGCAAGCGGGCCACGTGTATCACTGGGGTGCGCGGGAAGTACCTCACGTCATTTCAGCTGGGTACATGCATTTCAGGGGTGCGCGGGAAGTTTCACACGCGATTCCATCAGGGTACGTGTATTTCAGGGGTGCGCGGGAAGTTCCACACGCAATTTCAGCAGGGTACGTGTATTACAGGGGTGCGCTTGAAGTTCCACACGCGATTCCATCAGGGTACGTGTACATCAGGGGTGCGCAGGAATTTTTACACGTGAATTCAGCAGGGTACGTGTATTCCAGGGGTGCGCGGGAAGTTCCACACGCGAATGTCCAGGCTACGTGCATTTCGGGGTGCGCGGGAAGTTTCACACGCGATATCAGCAGGGTACGAGTATTCCAGGGGTGCGCGGGAATTTCCACACGTGAATGTCCAGGCTATGTGTATTTCGGGGTGCACAGGAAGTTCCACACGTGATTTCAGCAGGGTACGTGTATTCCAGGGGTGCGCCTGAACTTCCACACGCGATTTCAGCAGGGTACGTGTATTACAGGGGTGCGCTTGAACTTCCACACGTGATTCCATCAGGGTACGTGTACATCAGGGGTGTGCGGGAATTTTCACATGTGAAATCAGCAGGGTACGTGCATATCAGGGGTGCGCGGGAAGTTCCACACGCGAATGTCCAGGCTACGTGTATTTCGGGGTGCGCGGGAAGTTTCACACGCGATATCAGCAGGGTACGAGTATTCCAGGGGTGCGCGGGAATTTACACACGTGAATGTCCAGGCTACGTGTATTTCGGGGTGCGCAGGAAGTTCCACACGCGATTTCAGCAGGGTACGTGTATTCCAGGGGTGCGCCTGAACTTCCACACGCAATTTCAGCAGGGTACGTGTATTACAGGGGTGCGCTTGAACTTCCACACGCGATTCCATCAGGGTACGTGTACATCAGGGGTGCACGGGAATTTTCACACGTGAAATCAGCAGGGTACGTGTATATCAGGGGTGCGCGGGAAGTTCCACACGCGAATGTCCTGGCTACGTGTATTTCGGGGTGCGTGGAAAAGTTTCACACGCGATATCAGCAGGGTACGTGTATTCCAGGGGTGCGTGGGAAGTCACACACGCGATATCAGCAGGGTACGTGTATATCAGGGGTGCGCGGGAAGTTCCACACGCGAATGTCCTGGCTACGTGTATTTCGGGGTGCGCGGAAAGTTTCACACGCGATATCAGCAGGGTACGTGTATTCCAGGGGTGCGTGGGAAGTCACACACGCAAAGTCAGCAGGGTACGTGCATGTCAGGGGTGCGCGGAAAGTATCATACGCGATTCCATCAGGGTACGTGTATTACAGGGGTGTGCGGGGAGCACCACACGTGAATTGCATGTGTGGGTCCTCCCAGGTGTTCCCTCTACACCCTCCACGGCCCCTGCAGGTGGCTCACACCACAGGGGCCTACCCTGCACATGTCCTGAAGGCACCCAATCCACCATGGCCATGCCCCCCAGCCAACCCACATGTCAACCTGCACAACTGCCCACCAACTCATGTCTCCCACTACCCCCACCCCCCAGCAGTGCAGGGGCAGCCTCCACCAGCCCCCACCCATGTCTCCCACCACCCCCACCCCCCAGCAGTGCAGGGGCAGCCTCCACCAGGCCCCCACCCATGTCTCCCACCACCCCCACCCCCCAGCAGTGCAGGGGCACCCTCCACCAGGCCCCCACCCATGTCCAACTCATGTCACCACCACTCCCACCCCCCAGCAGTGCAGGGGCACCCTCCACCAGGGCCCCACCCGTGTCTCCCACCACCCCCACCCCCCATCAGTGCAGGGGCACCCTCCACCAGGCTCACACCCATGCCCAACTCATGTTCCCCACCACCCCCACCCCCCAGCACTGTGGGGAACCTGCCAGCAGGCCCCCACCCATGTCTCCACCCACCCACACCCCCCAGCAGTGCAGGGGCACTCTCCACCAGGCCCCCACCCATGTCCAACTCATGTATCCCACCACCCCCACCCCCCAGCACAGTGGGGCACCTGCCAGCAGGCCCCCACCCATGTCCAACTCATGTCCCCACCACCCCCACCCCTAGCAGTGAAGGGGCACCCTCCACCAGGCCCCCACCCATGTCTCCCACCCCCCCCACCCCCCAGCACTGTGGGGCACCTGCCAGCAGGCCCCCAGCCATGTCCCCACCACCCCCACCCCCCAGCACTGTGGGGCACCTGCCAGCAGGCCCCCACCCATGTCCAACTCATGTTCCCCACCACCCCCACCCCCCAGCACTGTGGGCACCTGCCAGCAGGCCCCCACCCATGTCTCCCACCACCCCCACCCCCCAGCAGTGCTGGGGCACCCTCCACCAGGCCCCCACCCATGTCCAACTCATGTTCCCCACCACCCCCACCCCCCAGCACTGTGGGGCACCTGCCAGCAGGCCCCCACCCATGTCTCACCACCCCCACCCCCCAGCAGTGCAGGGGCACCCTCCACCAGGCCCCCACCCATGCCCAACTCATGTTCCCCACCACCCCCACCCCCCAGCACTGTGGGGCACCTGCCAGCAGGCCCACACCCATGTCTCCCACCACCCCCAGCCACCAGCAGTGCAGGGGCACCCTCCACCAGGCCCCACCCATGTCTCCCACCACCCCCACCCCCAAGCAGTGCTGGGGCACCCTCCACCAGGCCCCCACCCATGTCCAACTCATGTTCCCCACCACCCCCACCCCCCCAGCACTGTGGGGCACCTGCCAGCAGGCCCCCACCCATTTCCAACTCATGTTCCCCACCACCCCCACCCCCCAGTACTGTGGGGCACATGCCAGCAGGCCCCAACTCATGTTCCCCAGCCAACATGTCATCACAATCTAGATCCCTGGTCCCTATGGTCAGCCTCCAAATGCAAAACACCCACCCGAGTATTGTATCCACCCACTCAGAAATGGCAATTACATGACAGAACACCAATTGCAAGTTTCGAAACAAACACATGTCCCTCACATACACCCAATGGTTGTCAGTGAATCTCAAAACCCATATCATGATATGCATGAAACCAATGAGAAGATACTACACATTGAAGTTCGATAGAAAAATATGTATTAAAGGAAACATAAATAGATCCAAAAATAAAGAAACAGAAATGGGAATGTACAAAAATGAAAAGAAGCATGCCCGTGAAAAAAAGCAAAACCAAAAATCATAATCCAAAGTAATGGTGTCCAAAGTCACTGTCCACAAAAGAAAATCCAATGGGAAATAATAATTGAAAGCCATTGCTCCATGGGTAAATTGTGAAAGAAAAATAAAATCCAACAGTGAACTATGTACAGACGAACAAGCCAGGGTCCATTATCCCAACAAAAGAAATGAAACCTATCTAAAAACACTAACTAATAAAATAAACTATATACAAAAAAGTGGCCAATGTCCAAAAGGTCAAAAATAAATCAAAAAACAAAGGAAACCTAACACTACCTACATAACTATGTACAAGGGCAGCGGGCTAGTCTGACGGCTCACTTTTGGATGTCCCGGGCCAGGGCATCATCAAACTCCTGCTCAATGTCCTGGAGGCAGTCCTCCTCCATGGCCCCGAGGGTCCGCAGGGCCGTCGACGTGTCCACCTCCAACCCCCTGTGGATTGCCTCGAGGCACTCGGCCCGCCTCAGGGCCCTCCGCATGGAGTTCTCCGCCCTGACCATTGTGAGCCGTGCCTCTTCCGCCCGCTGCCGCTCCGCATCCATGGCGTGGTCCAACCGCTGCCACACGGAAGACACTCCCTGTCCTGGGTCCTCCTGCCCTCCGGCCGATGCCTGCCCCTCCGATGTTGAAGGCCCCGAGCCTTCATGGCTCCCACCATGTTGCTGCTGCTGCTGTGCCTCTGCCCGTCAACTGCCTCCTGCTGCCGGCACATCCTCCACCGGATGGGGTGCAGTCGTTGATGTGGCCACCCCTGCTGGACGTCCGACTCCCGACTGTGGCAGGGATGCCTCCTCCACCAGCCTGGCCGCACCATCAGAGGCAGCTCCACAGGGCACCCAGGTGACTGATGGGTGGGAAGATGGCACGGAGGACGACTGGCGTGTACGGGGTTCAGTTGAGGAGGGGGTCGTAGCAAGCCCCATCAAACGGAGGAATCCGGCCTGGGTGATCTGTCCCAGCAGGCTGACGTGGTCAACGAGACATTCCAGATGACGTGCAGTCTCCTCATGAAAAGACTGCAGGTCACCTCGCATGGCCCGTTGACGCAACGCCACACCAATCAGGACAGGCTCAACCCGGACCCGGATAGCCACGTCCGCAGGCAGAGGAAGGCCAGTTGTCGTTTGCTCATCCCCTGCCTGAAAACGGGTCTGGACGTAGGCATCCCTGCTGGTGCAAGATAATGCAGGGACAGGATCAGGGACAGGATTGCACACAGACACCTCCGCGGCGGCCTGTGCTGCCTCCTGTCCCTGGTCCTGCACTGCACCACTAGCACCAGTGGGATCCCCACCTCCAGACCCCGTCTCTGTTGCTTGCACGGCCTCCTCCTCCACCAAACCCCCCACCAACCTGGATGACTCCGTGACATCTTCCCCCGTTGGGCCCTGTGGGGTCCCAGCTGCCCCTTCTGCTGCCGAGGAGTCCAACTGCAACCTCCGCCTCTTGGACCTCCCCCCGGCAGCTGCGGCCTGGGACGCGGCACCGGACTCCTCACTCCCCGACGAGATGACAACATGGGAGGGGAGCCGGGCCTTGCGTCTCCGGCTGGCGGTGGGATCCCCGCCGCTGTGCTCCACAGCACCTTCTCCGCCCTCTTCATCAGTTGACGCTGCAGACAGGGAGAAATAAAACACAGGCATCAGGGCACTGTACAATGGACACATACACACATGACAGTTGTACATGAGTGGCATTGGCAAACCTCAGACATGCCATCACAATCCCCCACACACATGTCATTTCAACTCGCACACATGAGCCATACCACAGCCATATCGCTGCCAGCACCATCCATACACATACAACAGCATGAGCAGGCAAAGCTGAGCCAGACATCACATGCAACACAGGAAGTGCACCACACATGTACACACACCACCACACTTGCATGCATGTGTACACCTCTGCCAAGTGTTGCAGTGTTCAGATGGGCATCCATGTCACATCTGCCAATCAAGCTTCCACATCCCGCTGTCACATGCATCCATGTTGCATCACTGTTGCACCCTTGTCAAATACACACAAATGCACAGGACTGCAGAAGGTCCCATAAACCAAAGTTGGGCATGGGTGGGGGCCTGGTGGCAGGTGCCCCACAGTGCTGGGGGGTGGGGGTGGTAGGGACATGAGTTGGACATGGGTGGGGGCCTGCTGGCAGGTGCCCCACAGTGCTGGGGGGTGGAGGTGGTGGGGACATGGGTGGGGGCCTGCTGGCAGGTGCCCCACAGTGCTGGGGGGTGGGGGTGGTGGGAGACATGGGTGGGGGCCTGTTGGAGGGTGCCCCTGCACTGCTGGGGGGTGGGGGTGGTGGGGAACATGAGTTGGGCATGGTGGGGGCCTGGTGGCAGGTGCCCCACAGTGCTGGGGGGTGGGGGTGGTAGGGACATGAGTTGGACATGGGTGGGGGACTGCTGGCAGGTGCCCCACAGTGCTGGGGGGTGGGGGTGGTGGGGACATGGGTGGGGGCCTGCTGGCAGGTGCCCCACAGTGCTGGGGGGTGGGGGTGGTGGGAGACATGGTTGGGGGCCTGGTGGAGGGTGCCCCTGCACTGCTGGGGGGTGGGGGTGGTGGGAGACATGGGTGGGGGCCTGGTGGAGGGTGCCCCTGGTGGCTTGGGGTGCAGGGGGACATGCGTTGGTGGGCAGTAGTGCAAGTTGCATGTGGGTTGGCTGGGGGGCATGGCCATGGTGGATGGGGTGCCTGCAGGACATGTGCAGGGTAGGCCCCTGTGGTGTGAGCCACCTGCAGGGGCCGTGGAGGGTGTAGAGGGAACACCTGGGAGGATCCACACGTGCAATTCACGTGTGGTGCTCCCCGCGCACCCCTGTAATACACGTACCCTGATGGAATCGCGTGTGAAATTCCCGTGCACCCCGAAATACACGTAGCCTGGACATTCGCGTGTGGAAGTTCCCGCGCACCCCTGTAATACACGTACCCTGATGGAATCGCGTGTGATACTTTCCGCGCACCCCTGATCTGCACGTATCCCGCTCAATGGCATGTGTAACTTCCCGCGCACCCCCGAAATACACGTACCCCGCCCAATCCCGTGTGTACCTTCCCGCGCAACCCCGAAATACACGTAGCCCGCTCAATCGCATGTGTAACTTCCCGCGCACCCCCGAAATACACGTACCCCGATCAATCGCGTGTGTAACTTCCCGTGCACCCCGAAATACATGTTCCCCGCTCAATCACGTGTGTAACTTCCCGCGCAACCCCGAAATACACGTACCCCACTCAATCGCGTGTGTAACTTCCCGCGCACCCCTGAAATACACGTGCCCCGCTCAATCGCGTGTGTAACTTCCCGCGCACCCCCGAAATACACGTACCCTGCTCAATCGCGTGTGTAACTTCCCGCGCACCCCCGAAATACACGTGCCCCGCTCGCACAGGCCCAATTGCTGTATGTTGCCACGTTTGTAATGCGCAGGGACGCTACCGCCTGCCTTCGTGTGGCGGACGTGTTTCGGCTTGTGTGTGTCTTTGGCGGTGCGTGGCTTTGCCCTATTCGATTCCATGAATATGTGTGGTTCGAGTGCGTGTGGGCGTTCCGTCTGCTTCCCTGCAGTGCATCCCCAGTTACGCCCTTATTTTCGCGCGTTGTTCCCCATTCCATGCGTTACGCCCCGTGTTCCACCCACTTTCTGGTGTATGCGCCGAGGTTGTGCGCTTTCACTGTGCGCGTCGCGCACGCCTTTCGGGATGTTGCAGTGACGTGTGCGCCATGCACGGGTTTGGTGCACATCCTGAGGAAAACACGCGCAGGGACTTCCATGAATCGCACGCATGCGCGTGCGCCTGTTTTTTTGCGCTTGCGCCTGCTTGCGCAAAGATTTTCAGTGCACGTTTGTTCCATGAATCGGCCGCTAAATCTGTACACATTTCTATGGGAGCAACATTGAAAAGATGCTAACAATCATAAGCAATAGTTTGAGCAAAAGTAAACACTTTGAATCTGAATGGAAGTTTTGAAATTATTGAGAATGAAAATCACACGGTAAAACATTGCAGAAATGCAGATTCCCGCCTAAAATGAACCAAACGGTTTCTAAGAAAAACGGTTGAAATATACTGATTTGAAGTACGGTTTAGGTTGGGAGGTAGCTATAGGTCTTACGTATAATCCAGAGTTGAAATGAAGTCTCTAGCTATTAAATTGAGTGAGTTATGCAATGTTGAATGAGAGGCGTTTTTGGAAAATAAAGGCGCGAAAAAGAAAACAGAAATCAATTTTTACAAGGATAGTTATGCTCTACATTAGGGCATTCAGGCTAGTTTACCAGATTGAAACACAGTAAGCTCTAGTGTTGATACCCAGAACCAACCCCAGCACCTTTGTGTCTGCCCTGGTGGACCCAGTCTGATTACCCAAGCGAGGATTGAGAGTTTTAGGATTTACACAAAAGAAAATTATTTAAATAAGTTAGCACTAGCGCAAAGAATCAAAGGCAGGGTGGCAATAAGGATACTGACAATGTCACAAGTTCTTAAGGTAAGGATAGGGTGGTTTAAAGATTGGGATGGTACAAAACAAGGCAAGGTATGCTATGATTTTCTATGCTTCCTATTAATACTTACAGTCCACTTTAAATTAGTATTTTGGACCGTCAAGGGTTCTGGTCATCACACGGATCTGGTCGAACCAAGGACAGCAGGGCACATCTGTCAGGATAGGGTCAGCTGGGCGGTTCTGGTCACCTGGACGGCACTGGACTCGACTGGATTGGATTGGCCCTTCTGGTTACTGGAGACTGGAGATCAGTGGGATTGCGAGTTTGCAGCAGGCACGCATTTAGTAGTAGCAAGCCAAGCTGGATCAAGATGCTTCCCTTGAGTTTTGGGATTTGTTTCAGAATTTTGATGCCTAGCTGAAAAGGAGTTCAGCAATGCAGAGGCCTAGTCTTTGCAAAGAAATCTGGAATCAGGAGCAAGCAGGATGGAGAAATCAGGAACAGGGCACCATGCAGAAAATCAGGAAGACGTCAGGAATCAGTGTGTCTGTGTGCTGTGAGGTTCCCTTATTTATCATGCCAAATGACATCACTAAAGGATATGGGAGGGGCAGTCTTGCCGTCCACAACCCTAATGCTAGGATTGGGCAGGAGCACAGTTTCCGCCTTGCTCTCCGCTGATTGGATGACAGAAAAGGATGTCATGTTTAGGGTGTTACCTTTGCAATGTCTAAAAACCTCCCCTACCTATTGGGACAAAAATCTAATTTTCCCACAAATACATATTTATACAGTTAGCACCTCTGAGAAAATCAGATGTACAGGTTACAGATTTTGTGGGTCACATTTCAATCCAAACCCCAAGTCTGTGGGATCTGGTTTAGTCATTCTGATACATTTTGGCAATTTTAACCATGAAAGATTTGGCCTACCATTTCCCAATTTTGTACATAGATGCGTAATTACCCCTGGGATATGTGTACACAATGTTATGTTTGCACCATTAATACTTTATGCACAATCAGTCATTCTTTATAACTTCTGTTGCTCAGCCAGTACTGAGTCCTACCAAGTCTTCAAATGAATAGCATGAAATTAGATTTAAAACTACCACCTTTCAGATTGTTCCTAATTCTTGTGGCAAAGTTACATGTCTTGAAAGTTCAGTTACAAATAGGCCTTTTAAACACCAAATGTCACTTGTCAGTTTTTTTTCTTTTTCCCAAGAGTAAGCAAATGTCAATCTCTTTGAAGCAGAATGATGAGCCTCCCCCTTGACTGAAGCTTCCTGCCCCTCCCACTGGAAGGGTGAGTGTCTTAGCCTGCTATTGTGTTAGCCTGGGGCAAAGACGAATGTCTAATGCGACTTGAAAAGTCCCATTGTCCTGGGTATTCAAGACTCCAATCTAGCTATTAGCCTTTTCCTGTTCCAGCAGTTGAGGTGTCACCCTTTAAACCTATGGAATTAAAACAGTTTATAGGTGGATTTTTAACAGTAGCAAATCCTTTTACATTCTTAAATAATCAAGCCTTTACACAATAAAATAATTTTAAAAATAGGCGATTTTGCCCTTCATTCACGAAAGAGCACATTAAACTTATTTCTTTAAATTTGGTTTTCATCTGCAGCAAATACACATTTTAGTCAGCTCTAGTCCTTTCCTTGAGTACTGGAATTGTTTGCAGCATGGGTAAATGTATCAAGCATTTATTTAGAGTCTTTCTCCGGACAGCTGATTCTTTAGATACTGTTGAAAAGAAATAGCCGCATTTCCCCTTATAAAATTGAAAAGCAAAGTCCCTGGTTGCTTTTCCAAAGATACTTTTTGTAGGAGCTGTCATTCAAATGAGGCCCAGTTCCTCTGAGACTCAAGAAATGATTCTGGGCATTGCAGGGCCCTTTAATCACAGTGGTTCATAAGAAATTACTGGATTTTGTGCCCAAAATAGCACTTTTTAAGGTTGAAAAGATGACATTTTAAAGAGGCATTTTGGGTTTACAGCATAGTAATGCCACTTCTTTCCTTTGCTCCAAGTTAAATGTTGCACAGCACACTGGCATACTCATGCAGTGAGTATTCTGTTCCACCCCACCTGAAATGCATTTTGGCAGGGCGGTGCAGCCATTTTCTGGTTATTTCAAAACGCAGTTTCAAGAGCTTGGTGTGCACAGGGGTCAGCACAGCCATTTTGTGCTGTTTCTTGCACCAATGCAGTAAACACATGTAACACAGCTCAGCTGAGTGGGTCAAAATATCCCACAGGGCGATATATAGAGAGAGCGAGTTTAAGTGTAAGTGATAGAGAAAGTGTATGATAAAAGAGTGTTATGAGAGTACAAGGCAGTAGTGGGAGTAGTGGTGGTGCTGGAGTGAACAGGGGAAGGTAGTTGGAACGGATAGGTGTAGGGAGTGTGATAAGAGGCCAATGGGGGAAGAGAAGGTGAGTGGGGAGCTTAGTGAAAGAGGAAAAGAGATTGGGGAAGTAAGCAAAAGCAAAGGCAGGTAGCGAAGAAGGGAGGAGTGGAGCTTGAGACAGAGCTGGGGTGAGTAGAAAGATCTTGGAGGGAGGACAGCAGAAAATAGGTGAAAAGAGAGAGACAGTGTGGGAAGGAGACAAGTGGAGAAACCCCAGTGCAATCAGTCTGCTGACAAAAGGGTGAGGATTATTTAGAGGAGCCTGGTAGAAAAGGCCACAAAAAGATCTAGACATTAGGGCCTACAGTGCTTTAGAATACACTGGGAACAGTCTGGGGGCTAGGGGTACATGGACTGCAGTGGAGGTAGCCCACGGGGAGGTCGGGAGAGCCATAGGGACTACCTTAATTTCCACCATCCTAGTCCATTTGTGTAAAAGTGTAATAAGTCATCAGAGTAATATACTCCCTTTGTCTATGGATATTTGAGGCTATCTGTGACAGAATCCATATCTGATCATGCACTCTTCAAGAAATAACCAACCAACAATATTAAAGGCTGTCTTTCCATCTAGACTTACAGTTTTAAATTTACCAAGTCTCAATAATTCCATAGCACTAATTTATCAATTAATTGAAAGCGAAAATAACAATCCTAATGGCAATAAAGAAAGCAAAAGATAATTCAGTTAATATGTGTTACACATAATAAATTAGGACGTTATTTTCTGAGAGGCAGGTCATTCTATTTCAGGCTGTTTTAGGCTATTCATATAGATTCAAAAGCATGTAGGATTCGCAAAAGCCCATTGCCACAGCATCACAGAGGCACTAGTTTAGCTGAAGGATTTTTAAATTTGGTTTTATAGCTGGAAACTGCTGCTTCTTCAGCACTGCTGATGTTGCAGTACTTCATATTACTATTCTCAACAATTCTTTGAGATTTGGTTGTCAACATCATTAATTCCATGACCTACGTACATCTTAAGGTCCTTCAGTTTACATTGAGACAACATCTGGTGAGCACTCTGAGTTTCAAAAGGATTGTCAAATGTGATACCCAATACCTTAGTATGACATAATTCATAAACCTCAAAGGATCAACTGCTTGTAGAATTCTCTTAAACTGCAGGCATCCTCCTGTAAAAGCAAAGGGAATATATCGAGGCTGAGTACCCCAAAAGGAAATACACCAAACACGGGCTTATAAAGATTCACATATTTTTATTCTATAACTGTACAGTTTACAAAGAAACAAAGTATCAGATAGCTATCTGGCCCTCAGTACATCACAGCGAATACCAGCCCTTTCGATGTGAGAAGTGAGAGGTACTAAACGTCTAAACATTTGCATCTTTTATACATTTTCCAATCGTAATGTCCAACCCCTCTGCAGGTTAATAATTCTCGGTCTAGGGTTCGTGCCGAGTTCACCTCTAGTTTGTCCAACTATATGCATGTGGATTATTTCCAGTTTGTACAACAACTCACAATGGCAACAGTGTATCTTTGAATTTAACATTAAGCCTTAGTACACGTCTTATACAATGCAGTTCAACAAGTGTTCACGTTTAGTATTTAAACAACATTGTATTTGATGTATGTCCTCGGATCGGACTTGTTGGCATGGGTAATTCTCGATCTACAGGTCAAACATAGGACAAGGTCTCATTACACGACCCTAACATTTGGCCTATGGGCAGTTCAGACATTAACTTTGGTGCGAAGGTCAGGACGGCTAGGTTACAAGCGGGAAACACTGTCCACCATTTTAGAACACAGAGTGACTTTGAAATGGAAATCAAAATGGCAGATGGACCTAAAATGGCAGCTAAGTCAATCCAAGGTGGAACTTTGCAATGCGGATTTCTTTGCAGAGCGACTGGGCTTAGGCCAATATATACAATAAAGGAGGCACAATATGATATCCCGTTTAACAAACCCTCCCTTTGGCCTAAGCCAATCGCTAAACTACTTCTAGTCACTTTACAAACAACTCCAAGTCTCAATGTCCATACATCCTGAATCACTATCGGAGATATCAATTGCCATGAAGTCAGATACTGAGATTTCCTTCAGCATGAATTTGTTAGATATCTTTTCTGGGGCGTATACCTTGTGCCCTAATGTACCCATCGCTTGTGCACAACATCCTCCTTCCATCGAACACATACCAGGAAGACATTGTATACAACAGCAAAGAAACAACAGAATACCTAAAATAATCAGCAAGACCGAAAATAGCTTCTATCCCCAAGATTTTAGGAGGTCCCAGAACCAAGCACTAAGATCCCAGTTTCCTTCGGGAACATGCACTTCTGAACTGAGAACATGTAGGTTTTGAATCACCCTAAAGGTAGTTGGGGAGGAATCTGGCACGAAAACACAGCAAGCGGACCCCACTAATTTGCATACCCCACCACGTTCAGCCAGAATGACATCTAATGCCATCTGGTTCTGAAGTGCCACTAACCTTATTGCTTTCTGTTCTAACGTCATATTATAGAGTATATCAGTGGTCCGGTTGATGGTCTTCTCCAGTACTCTCGCTAGTCTCCTGATATCTTCTGAGTTCAATATTTGTCCCCAAAATGGCACAACGGATTTAGCTACATCGCCCAGAATTTGTGCTGCAGTATCCCCATTCTCGTCCCGCCGTGGACGAGCCTTTGAAATTTCTACAGTGCTAGCAATGAATACCCCGGGTAACAGAATCCCTAAATAACAAGTTCCCTGCCAATCCCTGGGTAACCATTGAAATGCTACATTTCTGCAAACAAAGTAGACAGGTTCGCCTACATACAAAGGTCTGTCCTCACTAGTCAAATTTGCAACGTTGGCACAACCCTTAAAATCACCCATTGACTGAGTACCATTCCTCTGTATGCAGGAAGAAACTGAATCAGGGCTGTGGTTGACAGTATAAGAAGGAGGTGTGGCATCCCTATTGCCTATAGGAGCCATCTTGAAAGAGATCAAGGATTGGAAAGGACGGGACAGTCTGTCAGAAGGCCAAATAGAAGCAACATTAGGCTTGCTCCTATTTGCAAAGAGTGAGCATCCCAGGGGCGTTAGAACACGTTTTTCAAAATCATTCAAGTTAGTCCCATCAAAATTCCCTGAGATGCTATTGTTCCATTGGCCAAAGAATAGTGCTCTTAAAGAAGTATAGCAAGCAGGTGTCAAAGGTAAAGGATGAATATACCAACCCAGCCTCTTATCCCCGTGTTGCAGTAAATGCGAACAATTGGATTTGTTAAAAAATGGCATGTGTAGCATTCATTATGAGTAGCAAAGTGTTGTTGTGGTAACTCTGTCTGTGCTGGGAGTCTCTAGGAGATAGAGTATGCAGATGCACGAAGGGAGTAGAAACAGTGGGTACATTTTCAGTGGGTAGCACGTTTTCAAGCGGATGTACTTCTTCCAGATACCAGAATCCTAAGGCAATGACTATTGTAAAACCAGTTAACATTATCACTAAACAACAATACGTTTTTGGGGCCCACACATTCGATCGTTCGTTTTCGTCGCTGGTCACACAGTCTCTTATCTGTTCCGTACGAGAGGGAATGGTTGCAGGCATTGTGTTTTTCAAACGATTTGCACCAAAGTTTATTTGCTGGCGACCTCCAGGCCGAGCGTCTTCTTAGCAAACCCTAGCCAACAGAATCCCCTATTTTACAAATGACCGGGCCAAAAAGGCAAGCCCTTTGATGATTTTCTTTAATGGCACAGACGAACCGTGCAGTAGGTCTATTTCCTCGGAAGCAGATCGTACCTTGAGACTCCTGGTACTGAGTGATCAGTGAACAATGTGTCGTCACATCCTGTTGGAAGCGACGAATCCAAAGCAGGATCTGATGCAAGATCCGGAAATAATTTCAAAGACGGAACTGTTGGAGAGTGTGGAGGTGAAATGACTGTTTCCCCTGGCCCCACGGGCTCAGGGAGAGTCTCTGATGCACTCTCGATGCTGTTTACTGCTTCGTGATCGTTGGTTTGCAGTACTGGTGAGGGGTTCTGTATCTCCTGTAGAGTGTGGCACAGGGTATGGAATTCTCTTGCTGTGGGACGCGTGGAACCAGTGCTTCTTGCCTGCTACCCGCACCGCTGTCTGTGTGACCAGGAGGACCTGGTGGGGGCCCCTCCAACAAGGTACGAGGCAAGAAGATTGCTCAAATGCTTTTGTGAGGACCCAGTCTCCCGGCCGTATGCTGTCACTGGGGCCCTGGTATTTGACCGGTAAAGCCTCTCGCACCTGGTGATAAATCAAATACAGATTTTTAGTTAACTGGCCACAGTAATCAGAAAGAAGTACATTTTTGACATCTCGTAAAAACGGGGCTTTGGGACATTCCATATGTTAGCTGGCCTACCCATGACCACCTCGAAGGGAGAGAGCCCAGTCTTAGTTTGAGGGGTCGTCCTCATGGACAATAACACAATCGGTAAGGCGTCCGGCCATTTTAGTTTGGTGCCAGCACACGTCTTAGCGAGCTTGTTCTTGATGATGCCGTTGTGTCTCTCTACTAGTCCAGCACTCTGTGCGTGTCTAGCCGAATGGAACCGTTTATTAATCTGTAAGCCCGCGCATATCTGCAGAATTACAGCAGCGAGAAAATGTGGACCATTGTCCGATCAGATGACTCTTGGCAAACCAAATCTTGGAAAATATTCCTTCAACATGGTCTTTGCCATGGTCATAGCGGTGGCATCTTTGACGGGAAAAGCTTCGACCCATTTGCTAAAGGCACAGATAACAACTAGTACATATTTGAAATTATGACAACGCTCCATTTCTATGAAGTCAAAATGGATTACTTCAAAGGGGACAGAAGGTGGACCAACACTACCCCTAGGAGTTGATGTGCCCTTTCCCACATTGTGCTGTAAACAAATCATACACCCCTGAATGAAGCGTTCAGCTACCTTAGGGATTTTGTCATTTACCCACACATTTTGCAACATTTTGGTGACCTTATGAGCACAAATATGGATGGGACCATGAGCCATGACAACCATCATCATAATATACGCGTCGGACAATAACCACTTCCCTTCAACTTTGTCCACCCAACACCCGTCATCATCCAATTTCGCCAAACCCTCAGCCCACTTCTTAGATTCCTCTAACGTGGTATCGGCTTGAATGTTCTTTATGGATTCGATACCCTCATCCAAAGTACAGGCATTTGTGGCTTCCCTTGAAGTATACATTTCTGAAGTGAGATCAGTGGCAGTCTGTTTGGCTATCTGGTTAGCGAAAGCGTTACCTTTTCCTACATTATCTACAACCTTCCGATGTGCTGCGCATTTCATAATGGCTAGCTGAGTAGGGAGTGCAAGCGCTTAGAGTAACCGAACTATCAAGGAGCCATGCTGAATCTTAGTGCCTTGTGAGGTCAAGAAACCTCTTTCTGCCCAAAGTCTACCGAAGTTGTGAACCACCCCAAAGGCATACTGACTGTAAGTACATATGTTCACGGTAAGCCCTTCGGAAAGTTCACAAGCTCCGGTCAATGCTATAATCTCTGCGGCCTGTGTGGAGTTATGCGTGATTCTTTTGGTCTCCACGAACGTGGTCAATGTAGTGATTGCATAAGCAGCTGTGGATGTACCATCTGGGAGTTTGAAACAGGAGTCATCACAAAACAGCTCCCCTTGTGGATTGTTCAAAGGAATGTCTCTTAGATCGAGTCTGCCTTTGGTCTCTTGTTCTGTAGTGTAAAGCCAGTCATGTGACTCTTCGTCACTGCAAGCAGTACCTTGCGGGAAAGGTAAAAGTTCAGCCGGATTAAGGACACAACACCTCTTGATTTGGATGTGCAGTGCGAACAAGATCAATTCATATCTCGTTAATCGTGCGGAGGTGAGGTTTTGTGTTTGTGTTCTGTTTAATAGAACATCTACAGAGTGAGGTACCATCAGGGTTAAAGCATGGCCTAGGAGCATTCCCTCGCTCTGTTTTACGGACGCAGCAGCAGCGACAGCTCTCAAACATCTTGGCAAAGCGCATGCAACAGGATCGAGGGCGGAAGAAAAGTAGCTGCACAGCCTATTCTTCCCTCCATGTTCCTGCGTTAACACAGCCAAAGCACATCCATCACATTCATGCACATACAACACAAAGGCCTTTTCATAATTTGGTGTGCCCAAAACTGGTGCCGAGCACAATGCAGTCTTGAGCAGATCAAATGCTCGCTGGTGTTCCAAGTTCCATGGCAATGGCGAAGAAATGCCCTTCTTCGTCAAAGCCAACATTGGTTTAATCACTACGGAGAAGTTTGGGATCCACTGCCTACAGTAAGAAGCCATTCCTATCAAGGCTCTGACTTCCTTCTGTGTATTTGGGACAGACATGCTAGAAATTATTTGTATCCGTTCAGGCGTCAACCTTCTTCCCTCCTTTGACAGGAGATAGCCTAAATAGGCGACCTCCTGTCGACAATATTGACATTTTTTAGGTGAAGCTTTGTGTCCATGTTGTGCTAGGTGGATAAGCAACAACACGGTGCCCTCCTTGCAAGCGCTCTCTGAGTCTGCAGCTAAGAGAAGATTGTCTACGTACTGAAGCAGTGTACAAGTAGAGGGCAACTCAAGTGTGTCGAGCTGCTCTTTCAAAGCCCTGCTATAGATGCTAGGACTTTCCGTGTAACCTTGCGGTGCACGGGGAAAGGTAAACGAGCGCCCCCCTAAGGTGAACGCAAACAAGTATCTACTGTCCGTATGTATAGGGATACTAAAGAAAGCTTTCTTTAGATCCACCACACTAAAGTTAGTAGCTGAAGCCGGAATCATGGTCAATATTGTTGTCACATCAGGCACAATGGGAAATTGTGGGCCACGATCTTATTAATGGCACGTAGCTCAATAATAAAACAGAAGGGAATCACATTATCGCCTTTTTTGTACACGGGCAAAATCGGACTATTGCACAAACTACCTGCAATTTCCTCCATCACCCCTCGATGCACAAAACCGGAGACTATGCATTTCAAAGCTTGCTCACCATCAACCGAGATCTTTTACTGGGGGATACGTGGCAACTTTACTCCATGTTTCAGAATAATCTTAACGGGCTCAATTTGCAAAACACCAACATCATTGTCATCAATTGCCCACAAACACTCTCGAACATTACTAAATTCCGGCGGCAAAGGTCTGGTTAAGAATTGGGAGACAGAAAGTTGCTGTGGTGAAATCGTCAAATGCACTCCATCAGAAGAACAATGAATTACTGCATTCAATTCTTTCAACACATTCTCTCCACAATTCGTGGTCAAAGGAATGGACAGTGGTCCGTAAATGGACCCAAAGTAATAGGTACCAGCGAAGAAACCAGACAGACGACTGGTGTGCCAGAAAACCCTACAGAAACATTGGTTTGCCCTGACAGTGAAATGTTTGGAACCCGTGAATGGTCAATGGAACACTTCTGTGCCCCTGTATATATCAAGAATAGATGTTTCCTATTTCCCACTATCATTTCAACGTAGGGACCTTTCTGATTAACGGGAATAGGCATTGGTTCCAAACCCTGCTTCGGGCAATCCTAGCAAAACAGAACGTCGTTGAAAGGAAGTTCTTCAGAGAGGTAAGCGGCAGAAGGATGATCAAAAATGTTTCTATTGTCCACACTTGGTGCCTGATTGTCCTGCGAAAAAGGTTGCTGTGAATCCTGTGAAAACTGACTTCTACTAGGAGCCCCCTGAGCCTGGGCGTCCTCTGGATCCTCTATCCATATTCTGAAATGTGTTATTCGACCTCTGCTGGAGGATCGGGCATTGTGCAATAAGCACACTGGTTTATGTTTACATGAACCAATGGCGCATTTCCCTGTGGAACGTACTGACCTCTAAATTGCGAAGTACCCCCTCTAGGGCCTCTAACAATCTGCTGCAGTAATACTTTCATCTTTAAGTCACCTTTTCTCTTTTCAACTCTTTCTTTTTCGTTATTGACACAATTCTCATAGTACTGAGCCAGGTGCAGTACTTCTGACTGAGACTTCGCTTGCCAAGTGCTCTAGGAAGACATAATTTGTGACTGGACATCAGGCAGCAATCCACGCACAAATTTATCCACCAATAGTCGTTTCCCGGACTCTGTGCTTAAGTCTTGCCCACTGTAATCCGAAAAAATACTTGATCAAACCGGTTAAAGAACTCGGTAGCACCCTCGGATTTTCCTTGGACACAGGCCGTAAACTTGTCCTAAATAATCCTTCTTTCAGGAATTATGGTTTTCAACTTTGTAATTATTCCATCAGGCAAAGTTAGTATTACCTGTGGAGGTCTCGCATGAGCTGGCCTTTCTCTATCGAGTCTAGCTATAGTATCCCATGAATCTTCTAACCCTGGTACATCATCTACAGTCCTAATCTGCTTCCATAAGTCAACAGGCAAGAGTACGGGTAATAACAAATCAATATCACTTAAGGTGAATACTGACGACTGCAAGACAGACTCTATTTCTTTATAGAACCCTGTCGGATTCTTCCTAATATCGGGAATAGATTGTTTAATGGTGTTCACTTCCTGCGTCGAGAACGGGACGTGAACGAACTGCGACACATAATGTGCAGGAATTTCTTGAGCAGCAGTACCTGCTGCAGGATTAGCTGGAATCTCTACTTTTGGGACAAATGTCGGAGGAACCTCTCTCATAGGCAACTGAGAAATAGGCAACTCCGAACGCCTACTAAGCAACAGAGCTAGATCGAGCGCTAAAGCAGCTGAAGGAGTGTCAAATGAAAAAGACCTCTCATAAATACTCAATAACTCTGCGGGACAACAAATCTTCCTTTTTACGCATTCATCCTGTAGGTACTCTACCATTACCTGTATTACTTTCCTCTGCATTTCTGGCATATACTGACTATACGTGTCATATACTTCAACGGGAGTTATCGACGTGTCTGAGATCCACCTAATCGCATCTTTCATACAAATTCATGTTTCCTCATTTATCGATTTACAACAAGGAAAGAACTGTTTCTGCACTAACATAGCGTCCAAACTATCACCATCTTACAACCCTCGATCCCGCTCCCCGATGCACTACAAGCGGTGTAGAACCACTTGGAAGAGGGAGAGTAGGCACATTTTGAACATCCGGAAACAAAGGTACTATCACTGGCGCGGCAGGCAAGCCCACCGGACCCGTAACAGCAGGCAAAGGTGGGGGAACAGGTGGAGGAACGATGACAAGAGGAAGAACAATGGGAGGAAGAAGAGGAACATTAAGAGGAGCAATAGCAGAAGCAGGAGGGGCTACGGGAGGAGGAATAACAGCAGGAAGAGGTAAAATAGAGGGAAGAGGAACTTGCAGAGGTGGCGCAGTGGCACCAGGCCCTCGTTCATTTAGAAGTTTGTCAATAAGTTCATCACATACATGAAAGTCTTTGGAAGGATACATTTTCTGGATACCAAGTTAAAAAACATCTATCCATATTCCTAACTGACTCAGACTGTTTATTCTGGTCATATAACAACGCTTTTTCGGTGTTCGTCATATTATGGCACACATGTTTTTCTCTACTCTTAAGCTGCTGCATAGTTTCTTTCTTCCAATTCTGTAATACATCGAATGCTGCAGGTCTAGCCTTTTTCTTGAATAATATGGATTCTAAGTATTCAATACGAGTAATTTCAAAACTACCATTGATTGGCCACTGAAGTTCGTAAGCATGTCTAGTTTGTCTGTGCCAAATATCATTAAATACTATACTACCAATACCGTACTTACAGTACATAGTACACGCCGGCGACCCCTTGATTGGCGCTGTTCGGCCAAATTCCAAAGATTGTCTGTCACTGTGGAATAACGCCCTGAAGCAGGCAGACAATTTCCCAGGCATATCAGAACACTGGTGTTACCTGGTCAATAATTGTACTCGCAAGTGCAATACGCCAAAACAAATTATCAGGATACTTAAGAATCGGGTCACTACTCACCTGATCAAATCCTAAGGGGGTCAGATCGGATTGCAAAGTTCTAACTAAGTTCCTACGTGGTTTGGTGATTTCGGCAAATCTGCCCGCCTCAATATATGGACCCTCGTCAAGATGCCGACTCGGACCGCATGCTCACCGTCCAGGGATCGGGTCGTGCAGCGCTGCTGAGGTGTCGCGTCTCATCCAAGAAAGGGCCCTCCTTTTACACCGTCTGAACCCGGTCCGATAGCCGCATCAACCTTCAACGAGCTGGCATCAATCTTGAGGGTCCCTATTCGGGCGCCATCTGTAAAAGCGAAGGGAAAATATCGAGGCTGAGTACCCCAAAAGGAAATACACCAAACACGGGCTTATAAAGATTCACAGATCTTTATTCTATAACTGTACAGTTTACAAAGAAACAAAGTATCAGATAGCTATCTGGCCCTCACAGCGAATACCAGCCCTTTCGGTGTGAGAAGTGAAAGGTACTGGACGTCTAAACATTTGCATCTTTTATACATTTTCCCCACATTTGGCCATGGACGTCTGCTGGCATTCAAAGTAATTTGGTAATATGGCCTTTACACACTGAGCTTAACGAAATAAATGGCGATCCATTCTTGTATGAAATGGTCAGATTTGCTGGTCAGATAGCACAGCAAGTAGAGTTCTCGCCTTGACATCCGTGCAGAGCCTGCCGACGCAGGTATGAATCCTGGCAGGGCCAAACTCAGCCTTTCATCCTTCTGAGGTCGATAAATGTGCACGGCACACCAGCGGTAAGCAGTGCTCAGATACCTGAGGGTTTGTAGCGCTATATAAATGCAAAAAAAAAAGAAAAGAAATGTATATCAGTGATATCGTAACCATATTTTTCGTAGTGTACTTAGGAACAATGCTATGTGATGCCACTTCCTGTTTTATCAAGGGGTGAAAGGTCACATTCCATCGCTTCCCGAGATATCACTTTAGGATGGGGTCAAATGACATCAGTTCCTGTGATGTCATCAGGGGAGTCAAGGGTCATGTGATGTCACTTCCGCTACCCCTGGCATTTTGGTGAAATGACGTCCTTGAAAGCTACTCCTGGGTACAGTATGGGAACTCTGATTAGCATATTTCTGGTTTGAACGGTCTTCATATTTTCCTAGTCACTGCATAAAGATGTACACCTGCCCTGTTTAAGAGATTCCTGTGGATCTCAGTGTGAGAGACACTTCGCCCCAATCCGGCATTTGAGCACCGAGGTGCACGCCTTAGGGCAGAAACCAGTATAATAGGGATTGCACCCCCATAGTCTTAGCAGAATCCTCATTCCGAGGCTTATTACAAAAACTCTTTAAAAATAGGTTAAACCAGGGGACAGACGCTAGACACCCATCTCAATGCTCTCAAAAATGAGCCACTTCATATGAGACAGGGTTCACTGGAACCTCCTGTCCTTACACTCACTAAATCATTCCTCCATCTGCTCACACAACCATCTGACAAATCATTACTGTGTCCCTATGACTAACTCTGTCATAGTGTCAGGCACCCAGAGTCATTCAAACTCCCTCATCGACAGTGCCCAGCGCTCACCAGGAGCTGTGCTTGCCTATTGCAAAACACTTCACCCCTCAAAGGGTCTTTCAAATAACCAGTGCGCCAAGCAAAATGCAGCACATATACTCTGCACCTATGGTTGGGGGATCCCCCTTACTTAATCATGCTAACCCCCGGGGATCCCCCTTACTTAATCATGCTAACCCCCGGGGTTTAGTAATGAAAAGGCCGAGACCAGTGACATTATTGTGTGACCACTTACCAAAACACCTTATTCACAGCCTCCTTTTCCATTATCTTCACTGGACCAACTCACTTCAGAAACAAATGCCAAAAGGCTACTCTCCAATGGAACACATTTGTTGGAATTCAGCCTTCACCCTTTTAGGTCACCTGATATCTGAGGGTGCAGCTCTGCCCTCTGCTAAGCATGCCACTGGTCAGCCATCTCAGCTGTCTTGTGAAACTGTCCACTAGGCCTGATGTAAATGCATTATAAGATAATGAAAGCAATGGACCTTTTGCATGGCAGACTGCAGCTGCAAAGTACACAAGTGCGAAAAAAGAACAGACAAACATTAAAGCTCTTCCTTATCGCAATTTAAGCAGGGTCTACACTTAGAATTCTGATGGTCTTGTTCTCCCTGGCTGCTATGACAGATGATTAGGCCATTATCTTAGAGTTCTGGATTGTAATAATTCTTCTGTTTTTGATTATGAACACTGGGTAGTCAGCTCTCCCAAATCATCTCTCCAAGATCTGCCAGGTTGACTTCACAAAAGTATTATTTTTTTTTTTGTTGGGGCTTGGGGGGTGTTTAAAATGTATTTGTGCTTTTAGCTAAACAGCTTTATGTACTTCACACAACAAAACAAAAGCGATAAATACTAAATCTATCACAATTAAAACATATATACCTATTAGACAGTATCATTTAAAACAGGCACTTATTTGATACATCAACAGTCCGTACTAGAAACAATTCCCAATATTTCCAAGTTTAATTAACGTCCATGTTAACCCAGTACTGTAAAGTGTTTTTTGAGCAATTAACCAGATATGATATGCAGCTGCCGTGATAACTAACCACTCTGCAGTATATATTGCTGACCACAGTTGATCAGTTTACAAACCATTGCCAATTGTACAGCAGTCACCATGCCACCTCCTGTAATGTTCCTGTCAGGATATGTCTCAGTGTCTCCACCTCTCACTTACACAAGCGACATTTACGTCTTTCCAATTCCACTGCCTGCCATGCCCCAGAATAATCAAGGACCGATAGGATTTAAAATGAAGCGGCGATGTTTAGGACAAAAAGGTTTCGTTAAAATGTTTGCAGGATTCCTGACACATGACCCTGTGTGAAATATTCCATATAATGTATTTTTTTGGTCAGAACATCAATGTTATTAATTCTATCTCAGTGCAGAGATTTCTTCTTAAGTATTTTCTGAAAAATACCAAGTTCATTCATTTCCGGGATAGCAATACTGAATTCAATTAACCGATGAGTGGCTACCCTTATAGGTTATTCATATGCAAGTTTTTTTCCCCTTTCTCTACTGCCATCTTCCAGATAGTACACATAATCTGTCATAATGGACATTAAGGAATGACCCTGCTCCCGCCCATAGTAAAGCTTGATGTATAACTTGCTACAGGCAGTCTTTCAATATATATGCAATGAGGTTAGGCCCAGTTCTAGGAGAATTACTACCACCGGGACTGATTTAGGCAAACCCATTACAGACCATATTTCCCTCCAATACCTTTAGCCCGTTGATGTCCTTCTCTAGAGCAGTTTCAAGTGCCTACAATATGCAGGGAACTGTGCTTTTTGTATATACCTCTTTATATCTGCACAGAGCCCCCGCATTTTGATTTGATGTAATTTTTCATCACCTGCCAGCACCCAATGACCTTTGTACACATCATGTCTTTAAACAAGGATGCAACAGGATAGGTGCGGATCGGGCATCCTAGATAGGGATACAGGTTGACAACCTCCAGTTTATCTCCATCAATACACCAGGCAAAGGGAAGGGTACCATGTTTCCTATCAGCTAAGGTCATTCATTACCTTTGTCTTTTTTCTATTTCCCCTAAGTCCATTTGCCTGCACATATTCATACGATCTCGTTATTGATCTCTGGACACCCACTAAAGTGAGGTCTACCAGGACTGTATCGTCCACATAGCACTGCCAACCTATGCTCTTACCAGCCAACTTATGGGGGGAAGTTTAAAGATTTCTCAATCTTCTTACCCATATCACACACATACAGATTATAGAGGGCGGGTGCAAGGATGCAGCCTTGTTTCAGTCCCACGTTTGTGTTGTTAAAGCTTGTTAACACTACAGCCTGTGATGTTCTAACTGCCACACTAGTGTCTGTATAAAAGGCCTGAATAAAAAAGAGCAGGTCTGGATCGATGCCCCATTTGATAAATATTTCCCACAAACACCCTCAATTTACACTATCAAAAGGCATAGGAATAATTTGCGAAGCATAGATATAGGAAGCTGTTTCTTCTATGGCTTACTTCTGCCACCAGCAATCATAGTGCTCATATACTATGCATCGTGACACACTCAGTTATAAAGCCTGTTTGTTGTGGATTTAGAAACTTTTTTACGGCAACCCATTTATTCAACTGTATTAGCAATATTGTAGCAAAGATTTTACTGCTAACATCTAGCATTGCCAATAATGTAAAACTGCTAGGGTCAGAATAAGAGCCTTTTTTTGTACCAGTATCAGGATGGAGCAACATCAACTATCTGGTATACGCCCACTCTCTACAATCTGTCTAAATAGAGCACACAGTATATTTGCCCACATGTCAGAACTCCGTTTCATTGCTATATGTGGAAGGTTGTCAGGGCCAGGAGCCCTGGATGACTTGCGACCCATGATGATCTGATATATATCTTCTTCATCAAACAATAGATTTCTTAATTTAATGCCTTCCTGCATCTACACATTATTTTTTCCATTTGATGTTTTATAATACAGGCTATTTATGTTTTCACACCATCTTTCCTCCGAAATGGAACTGATTTCCTTAGGTACCTGTGCCAAAATATGGGACCTATATAGGTGCCAAAATTATTTTGCATCATGTGCTTTCATTAAGCGATACATCAGTTTCCAATTGGTTGAATTTCTACTTGATTTATGCGATCTTAGCCACTGTTCATACTTGGCTTTACATATTTAGCTCTTTTTCATTGAACGTTTTTTCCTTTGAGAATTTTATGGTGTGAACACAATTTCAATATTCTCATTTAGCCTTCTGTATGACTATATCAAATGGAATTTGATGCTTCCCCTCTATTCTCTGTGAGGGTTTGTCCCGGTTTAAGGAGGAAATAATACTTCTCACATCTGTGTAGATACTTAAAATCGCATCCTGGCTTTTTTGACCCACTTGCATGGCATCCCCAGACAGTATATGTTTTATTCCACTTATTTCTGCCACTTACTATCTAATTCTACTGCCTTGTTTGTTTCTAACGGCTAAAATAGAATAGCTGCCTTGAACCACCTTAATTTGTGAGCACAGAGTAACTACCAATGTTGCATGGTCACGCAGATCATTAAAAGTGACGTTATAGGACCAGATGCACTTGCGTACATGAAGTGAGGTAAAAATTGAATCCAGACACGTGGAGCTAACCTTGCCCCGACAAGTCTTTAGATTCAGCAGTGATGGGCAGTCTGCGGGTATGCATGGAAGCAACTCAAAATCCAGGAGGAGACTTAACCAGATTCTTCCCCTTTTCAAAAGCTTGTTTTGATGTGAACTGTAATATTTCCTTTTTCCTTTTCCCAGCTCACAATAGCTTTCTTCTAACTCAAGACCTTCAATAGCAACGCAATGAACGTTGAAGTGTCCAGCTATAATGACTGCCTCACCTGGAGCTTCTTCCAGCCATGCTTCTAGAATTTGTCCAAGAGTACCTTTCAATATTTGGCTACAAGTGCCTTCTGGTGGATCATACATTGATATCACCAGAATTTGTTGTTGTTTTAATCTAGGAAAATACATAATTATAGTGCACAGCAGCTTCCTATTTAAGTTGTCCAAGGGGTATTTAATCATATTCAAATTTCTTCTGGCCCCAATGTAAAAACCACCACTAGGGCGCCCCCCTTTTCCTTTACTTGCTTCCCTTGTGAGTACGGTATATCCATCAACAGCCAGCTTGCCGATTATCCAAGTCTCTTGCAATAGAAACAAATCTGAAGAATTGAATAACATCTGTCCATCTTTCAGAGAAATGAAAGAATGGTATCCCCTAAAATTCCATGATTATATTTGTAGGGCTTGGTTCTTCTGAGATATTCAATATTGCGGTATCAGGTAATATTATCCCCATCAAAAATATCGCCGTACATATGGTCGTCGGGAACAGCCATAGGCGATATTTTTGGTGGGGATAATTTATGAGGTAAATGGATGGGGGTTTTTTTGGGGGTGTACCCCACTCCCTTTTAAAATATATGGGGGTTGCAGGGGTGTCCCCGCAGGTTCCATGGGGTAATATCGCCGCAAAAATATGGCAAAATTTTTGTATGGCGATATTTTTGCGGCAATATTATCACATGGAACCAATATTGCCATCCCAGATTTGGTTGTGTCATCCAATTTGTTGCTCTAAATTGTGGAGCATTGCCAAGAGATCTGGGCTGTACCATCTGGATTTGGGACGATTCAGGCACAATGTGCTTTTGGACATACCACTGTGATTGATTATCATATCCTCTCTGATCAAATATATGTTCCGACATTACTTGTATGGAATTTATTTTTGTTTTGTGCTGTATTTCAAAGCCAATTTTTGTAGATAGTTTAATGATGCGCAAATATGATCCACTACAGCCAGAGTAACACATGTAGCATCTACCCAATTGTTACTACTGCCCAATTCTGGCAATTCCAATTCAAGCAAATCTCTCATGGAATTTATTTTCAGAACCGGTACCAAATGTAGTAACCGTAAAAGGTGTGAATGATTAATGTATGGGCTATCACAAGAGGTACTTCTCCCATATTCAAATGGTATTTCCAGGAGACAAATTTCCCTTAGAATCATTTGCTAATACATAGACAGGTTGGCTTTGTGCATTTTGATACCAACCGCCAACACCAGTGCCTACAGTTCCTGATTGATTGCCATCTTGCAATCTGTCAGCTGCATCATTTCTATTTGGCACTGGAATCCAAACAAAAGTGGGAGTCTGATGACCACTTCTAGATTAAATGTTTGTGTGGGCTGTTGAACTTCTAAATATTTCCGTTGTTTCACCAAATGATGTGTTTGTTTTTGCTCTGTACTGTGACTATATGCCACTTCCTGGTCCAATAGCCAGCTATCTGGAGTATTAGTGGCTTGTGTCACTGTTTTTTTCTTAGGTAGAAAATCTGATTCCTTTTGGTGGTTTAATTCATAACATACTTCACCTTCTACACAAACAATGTCTGCTTGGTTGGACACTGCCAAAGCCTCTCTGTGCTCCTTCACTTGTCTGTCCGCTCATTTTCTTTCTTTTACGCCTATTCCAGCATTTCTTACCATTTAACCTTTGTTTCTTTGGCATTGATTTTTGTGGTCTTCCCAAATATGATCACTTCCGAATTTGAACAGGATTCTTCGCCCCTGGAAGGTTCCAATTCGACTCAATTATTTCACTTTTTTCCTGACTAATAAATGGGATTCTTAGGGGCATGCCATAATCCTCATCTTCAAAGAAATCAGCATTTTGTAATCCTATAGTTCTGTCACAAATGGTGTTGTCCACTTGACGTTGCATTAGGATTATGTCCACCAGCTTTGCCAGTATATCTTTGGTATCATGCTGATCTTGTGCAAGTGAGGAACAAAGAGCAAATACAGCTTTTACTGTGGCAGTGATACCATCTATAATGAAATGTATTTGAAATGTAAATGTTCTTGATTTATTTCCTGCGGGGTAGTAGCACAAGAATCTAAATCAGAATCATCCGACAAAATGTTTAAATCTGGAGAGACCGTCAAATTTGTGATAGGTATTAACGTTGGGCCATTTTGTATGTGGCGGTATCTTTGTTAATGATAATAGCTCCAACATGCCCCCTGCAATTTAAACATACATTGAGGAGAGAATTATCATTGTCTATTGCAAATGAGATGGATGGAGATAGCACAGACATTGTTTTATTTACACCTTGTATATTCTGGTCTGTTGCCTGGTTAGGAAATACCAGAAAATGTATTTACTTTGTGCAGCTTCATTAGGGAGTGCATAATGAGATGAAGACTCAGCCTGGGTTCATGGCAAGGAGCTGAGAATACCTGCTTTAGGTAAAATATTTATTTTCGCCGTGCCTCTCATTAGGGACTTCCCTGAACTTAAAGCAGCATTTGGTCTTCCTACCCAGCTGCAAAATCTAATTGACATTGGCAAATTATTGTATTTTTAACTCCTGTTTTTACAGTTTTTTAAAATAAAATTTTTCAAATGTTCTTTTTGTTTTGATATGTAATAAGAACAAAAAGAGCTCACCCGCTAATCCCGCATAGACTGCAGTGACTGCGACGCAACTCTCTGCATCTCCCTCACCACGGACATGCACATGTGGCCCTTTTGATGTATTGCTGATGCACTGACGAGCTGATGCACAAACGCACACACACGCCGACTCAACGATGTGACAATACGCTCTTGTGGCCATTTTGATGTATTGCAGGCAAAAGCAGACAAGCCCAGATCCAGGCAGAAGCAATCGACTATCCAATCTCTATCTGCACAACAGAATACAATGTAGCAAGAGACACATCAACAGCGGAATTGCAGTGACTGAGAATTTTCCAAAACCGATACTGTTGTGGCATTCTGGATAGCTGATCTAGTGGGCATGACATTGCTTTGTACACCAAATGCTCTGGGTAGCATAAAATGAGCAGCAAGACCTAGATTTTGGACAAAAATTGGTAGGAGTCAGGTACAGCTGACAACAAATAAAGTTGATAAATGTCTACATAAATATCTGAAACATATACTATTTATTAATATAAGCACACATGTAATAAAAGTATAGGCTATTACACAAAAAATATGAACAGTAAACATATATACATCTGCAAAGTTAGGCAACCCACAGGGGAGTGTAGAACCTAAAACCCATCACGACATACTCCAATAAGCAACCACAGGCAGCAAAGGTAGAGACAATATTTATTTCCATGCAGCTGTGCAGAAATGAAAAGGGAAACTGGCATTGTATCCAGTACCAAAAATGTGTCTCAGAACACAGAAACCACAGGGATTTATATAGGTTATATAGGGTTTTATAGAATGGGTCTTATGTAGAAGAGTCACTATGAAGCATTTAGTTGGTTGCATTAACCATGAAATTCCTAACACAGCAAATCTCTGACCTTTCAGCGTATGGCTTTACAGCATAATTCATGACGTGTACTATTCTGCGTATCCTACCCATGAGATGCAACCCACCTTCTCTAGCAGATGCTTTCAGCACATGCAGGAAGACCTGATCAGCCAAACAGTCCATGGGATCCTTGTTCCGGTTATCAGGCGTCTTAATCCCCCTTCATTAGTATACGTATAGAATGTTTCTGTGTCTTGAACAGAGGCTGATGTCATGTACGCATGGCCCATGGGTCTTCAAGTGCACGCTAACCAATCAGTTCTTTTACCATGCCACCTGCACTAATAGGATGAGTTCACTGCATCATCTTATAGTTATGGTTGTGGTTTTGCTCTGCCCTTGGCTCATGTATGTACACGGCTCAGAAGAAGAAAAAAACTGCTGTTATTTTTGGCAGTCCTACTCTTTTGCGCTCTCAGCACAACTCCCAAAAATATTTTATGTGTTCACTATTATTTTGTTTTCTTTGCTATCTCCACAGGTCTCCTCATTTGTGTATTCCCTACTCGTGATTATCTATATTTTTTTTAATGCATTTCTGTGTTATTGGAATACAAAATCGATGTAAAAACATTCTTAACAGGAGTAGTGAATTTACACAATGCTTTTTATTTCATCTTGCAAAAAGTTGTTTTCTTCACCATCACTGTTAGTAGTTATAAAAGTAAGGTCTACACTACCAATAATCATCGATAACACCCTTTCATAATGAACATCGTGACAGGGTCAGTAGCCGGAGACTATCAAGAGGTGATACGGTCCCCTTTCAGGCCTACTAGGGTGGAAACCAAAGCCAGTCCACTCCCAGAGGCGGGAGGTTGGGGGACCACAGTCCTTGTCCTTTCTTGTTATGCCAGCACATGCTTGCACAGAGTACCACTGTAAATGACCCGATGCTGGGCAGTTTATTTATGTCTTTTGTAGGAAACGATATGTTCAAGCATGACTGGGAGTATAAGGACGAGACAGCAGCCTGAGGAAGACTCAGAAGAGTTTCTGTATGACCATGTACCCCAATCGGCAGCACAATGAAGCAAAGCTGCTACACCTCAGCAGACCAACACAGGTACCAGAGCTTACGTGGAAAACTTCAAACTGCCCCACAGATATCTTACACCTGTTACAGAGCTGTGGAGTGGCTACCCGACCAAACCAACAATCCAAAGGATCTATGAATTCCTCACACGAACTAAGGCAGACAACGGCTTTAGTGTTGTGTGCCACAGGTGTTAGGTGCCATGATTTGGCTACCCATTACATCAGGTAAGCGCAATCAGCCCCTTGCACCTCGGACATGCATCTCGTACCCCGAGCTGCATCCCGACTCTCGACCAGCCCACTACTCGCTGCATTAGGTAAGTGCAATCGCACCACTTGCACTAAGGCCCTGCTTCTTGTGCCCCAGGCTGCGCCCAACACCTGTCCAGCCCTGCTACCCGTTGCATCAAGCAAGCACAATCATGCAACTTGCACTAAGGCCCTGCATGGCACCCTGCCCATGCCCGCTATTCATTGGAAAACATCTGTCTCAAAATCTGCAGTTGCCATGGCTCCCACCTGCCTACTCCCCCCCAATATCTATCAGGAACCAGCGCCTGCAGCTCTGCACCAGAAGACCCCTCACCCACAATCACCCCATGCCTCCCCCCTCAGCTCCACCCTCCGCCCCCACCAACCCAAAAACACTGTGCCTGCACACCCCCACATCCCCAGCAGCCTCTCCCAACAAGCCTCTCAAATGCGCTCTAATCAACACCAGATCAGTCCCAGGGCATGCCCCTGAAATTCACGACCTCCTCCCCTCCGATCTCAACCTGCTTGCCATATCTGAAACATGGCTTCACCCTGAAGCAGGCCCTGCACTATCCATCACTATCCCCCCAAGATATACCATCATGGGCAATGACAGAGCCCACAGCAGAGGCGGTGGAGTCGCTCTGATCTACAAAAATACCATCACCATCAGGGCCATCAATTCCAACCCAATCCCAAACTGTGAAATGCTGTCCTCCAAACTCACTCTCTCATCCACCAATACCCTCAATCTCCACCTCATATATCGCCCACCAGGCCCCATCTCATCCTTTCAGGAAGACCAATCATCATCAATCCCACCGTAAAGCCCAGCTCTAAAATCCCAATTCTGGGAGACCTCAATCTTGGTCTCAGTGTCCCCACACACCCACACACAAAAATCCTAGCCACAGCTCTCAACCACATTGGCTTTGCTCAACGAACCACCGAACCCACCCACATCCAGTGCGACCCCTCAATTGGATTGCTGACTTGAACTGCAACTAGATCGGCCTCACCACCAAAACTAGTCTGTCGTATGACCACCACAACATCGCATTCGACCCCCTCAGCAACAAGAGGCCCAGTCCCTGTCACTCAATGGAACCTGAAGACTTAGCTCGCTGCACCAAAAACCTGAACAAGGACCGCCTCACACCCCTCCTCTCAGCCCTCACAATTCCATCAAACACAGATATGAACCCAGAGGCCTTGGTCAAACTGTACAATGACATCATTGCTCTAGCTGTCTACACTCTAGCCTTGCTAAAAAGCGCAAAGCCAAGCAAGCTTTGAAAAAAAATGCCTGGTTCACCCCTGGGCTCCTTGCCTCCAGCACCAAGAAACACACCATCAAAATGGCATGGAGAAAAGACCCCTCCACAGTCCCCAAACCCCAGTACACCTCCCTAGCCAAAGACTTCAAAAGAGCTAGTCACAGCGCCAAAGCCAGCAGCTACAATGCCAGAATAAACAATTCACAATCCAACATCTGCAAACTCTTCACGATCTTACGTCAACTTGAGTTGCCAGTCTCCTCTCCTACAGACCTCATCATAGATGACACCTGGTGTACCAAAGTACAAGAAGCCCTCACGGTGAGGACCACCTTCCTCCAGACAAAAATCTGTGCCAAGTAACTGGCCATCCTCACAAACCAACACTGGCCAACTCCATACCCCTCACCACTCCGATCAGCCGACCCATCTCCCAATTTGACTTCTGCCCGATATCGGAACCCGAAGTGACACATATCATCAAAGGCCTCAAGCCCTCCCAATACAAAGGAGATGTCTGTCTAGCCCCTTTCATCAAAGACTTCCCCAAGATGCTCACACCCATCGTCACATCTATCATCAACTCCTCCTTTGCAAAACAAACTGTGCCAACTGCCCTGAAAGAAGACTGGATCCTCCGCTACTAAAGAAATCCTCTGTTGACCTCACCATCCCCACCAACTACCACCCCATCGCCCCGTACACTTCATCCTTAAAATCCTCGACCACGCAGCATATATCCAGGTCCAACAATACCTTGAGGACAACCACATCCTGGACATCCACCAACCAGGGTTCTGACCAAGGCACGAAACCGCCATACTGGACCTAAAAAACAGTTAGATGACATCAAAGATTCAGGCAATCTCCCTTGCTCCTCATGCTGGACCTATCAGCAGCATTCGACATCGTGGACCACCCAACACTCTGAAACCACCTCAGCACAACAGCAAACATATCCCTAGCAGCAACAGTGTGGATCAGACCCTTTCTAGCAGTCATCTCCTCCCATGTCTTCATGGACGACCATGCTGTCCCACCGACACCAATAACCTGTGGAATCCCAACCCAGTATAACATTTATACTAATCCCATTTTTGATCATCTGGAAGCCCTCTGCAGATCCTACACAAATTATGCCGATGACACCCAAATCCTCCTCCCTCTCTCAGGCACCTATCACCATGACGCTGCAACCATCAACTCAGTTTATGATATTATCCAAAACTGGATGGCAACCCACCAGTTCTGCCTCAACGATGACAAAATTTAGATCCTCATTGTAGGCTCTCACTCCACCCTCTGCAGCATTAACCCAGCCTAAAAAGCATTTGACATTGCCAACAACCAGATCTGAACATCTTCTGCAGCCAAAACCCTGAGCATCTACCTAGACGCCACCCTTGACCTCTCTCACCAATTCTACGCCATTGCCTCCTCCGCTGCCTACAACGCAAAACTACTGAACACCAGCAAGCCATTCCTCACCACAACCAAGTGCCTCACCATAGCAAGAGCCATCCCGGAGCTGGTCTGGACTACTGTAACGCTCTTTTTGCAGAAACCTCTGAACATAACTTGTGCAAGCTGCAAACCATCCAAAACAATGCCCTCTGAGGAGCCATAGGTTTGTACAAGCACAACCATATACGAAGATTAGGAAAGATGACCCACTTGCTCCCGATCCATGAACGAATGGATTCAATTCAAGGCCCTTTCCATCACACACAGGTTTAGTTTAGTTTAGTTTAGTTTATTATTTGTATAGCGCCGCCTGGCCCTAGGGCATCCAGGCGCTTGCGAAGAATACAACAAGAATAATGAATACAACAAGAATAATGCAGCAGAAATGTACAAATCGATTACATATTTACAAATTTACAGTCTTGGTGCATGCTAGTGCGGTAGGGCTAGGCAGTTTCTTTGGATAGAAGCCAAGTTTTGGTGTTGTGTCTAAATCTGTGAAAGGACGGTTCTGATCTCAGCTCGAGGTGCACCACGAACACTGCCCCAGCCCACCCATCATGCCGGGTGGAGAAATACACCCCCAGCCTATGGGAACCACGAAAAACCATCTCCTCAGAGTGCCCACTGTCGCCAAAAAGACCACAGGAGGACAGAGCTTTCCTGTCATGGCCGCCAAATTCTGGAACAATCTCCCCAACACTCTGAGAAAGGAACCCTCCTACTGGACCTTCAGAAAAAATTTAAAAACATGGCTTTTTGCCTAAAAGCCCCCTTAGCTAACAGACTAAGGCAATTGGGTAACTGTCTCCCCCTCCTTCTCCCCTTGCTCCTCGAACCAAAACTTTAAAACACTGTAACACCCCTCTCTCCCTGTTGTGGTTCGCGTTTGTTTCTTGTATTCTCTGTATTTTGTAATTTTTTCCCACAATGTAACTAGCACCTAGATACCCAGAGTTCGGTGCGGTGCAACAAATGCATAAATAAATAAATAAACTGTCAAGCTCATCAATACTAGCCACCATTGACAAGAATTGGCAGACTCGCTCACGAAACAGGGTCTGGACTTAGACCCTCATTTATGTTTTTTGTCAATTGTACCACCTCTGGGCGGCGCAGTGACAGTAAGAAGTGTGCCCGGGGAACCAGCAAGGGCAAATAACCAACGGAAGAGTTGAGGGTGAAGATAAAAGGAGAATGAAAAAATTGAAAAAAGTAAAATAGCAGAAGACAACTTCCCAGTCAGCGGTGGAGGCGACCACATTGGCTCAATAAATCTCTCTCTTCAATGGAAAGGAACACTCAGAATATCTTGTCACCAGATAGCCTCTCTGTCTTCACATTCCTTGTAGAATATCCCAAGGGAGAGGTGATAAAGGATTTATTTCAAGAAAGACCACTCTGCATAAACACATCTTTCTTGAGTTTTCTGAGAGACGCATAACATTTCCTGCATTAAGAAAACAAAAAACCTCTCGATTACTTTCATTATTAAAAATGTATTCTTGTATTAATCTCATGCCTTCTACTCACATGTAAGAAGAATAGAATAAACCATAAACCCATTGCCCAAAATTCACAAACGTGTTCATGATAAATGAGATCTAATCAATAATAGCACTGTCATTTGTGAGCCTGGTGCTTCCTTCACCTAATTGTGGCCCTGTCCCTGCAGAGGCCACCTCCACTTCATGATGGCTCCACTGAGCCTGAGAAGAGGCACTTTTAGTGGTGCTCTGCCTTGAGCCTAGGGCTACTGCTAACTGGCTAGTGCCTGCCATGTTTTCTGCGTGTTGTAGAACCTGTAGTATTATTTGTCTTTGCTCAATCCAATGCAAGCCACTTCACAGTTCACTCAGCTCGCGCCTCCTCTTCTTTGCCTCTTCTGACAGAGCCTGCCTGATAGCAGTGACCTGGTTTGACATTCCAAGGGGGCCCTCCACAAGACTACTGGAGAGTACGGAGGTCAGTTTGGTCCAGATAGTCAGCCGGTGCTAACTCGTTTCCTCGTGCCATGAAGGGTAGAGGCCTGTGCAGGGGTCTATTTATGCAGAGGTGCCTTTGCACACATATGGATGTCTCAGTGTTTGAGGACTGGGTATCAAATGAGGCGGTTGTTCTGGGCATAAACTGGTCATCCTGAACCTGTACTGGCCCTTCACTGTCACCTGTCTGGGTCCACTTGAGGGACAGCCTATGTGGAAGGTTCAACAAAAGCTAGAGACCGAGTAAAAATACCAGGTCACACAGCCGCTCTCAATGGAGCCCAGACACGGGCTAATATTCTTTAAAAGTTCAAAAATGTAATTCTTTTTCAAGTATCAAAAGTAAAAATACAAAATAATAAAGATGAAGTCTGTTGGTTTTCAAATAGTAATTTATCCGAAGAAAAAACAAAGCTGTCGCTAATATCTTCTTATTGAGGGAGCAGTTGCCGCAACTCATATGTAATACAGACTAAAGCCAATGCATTTCGGAAATAATTCCTTCTTCAGGGCAAGTCTAGTCAAATGCACATAAACAACATAATGCACCAATGTCAACATAACAATTACATGTGTTTGTGAAAATAATAGTGATGTCAACATACCCGTCAGTCGAGTTTTCAGAAGGATTAAACGAGAAAAAAAAAAAAGATAGAAATAATAAGTAAATTGTATGCTAGAAAACAAAAACAAGAAACAGACGTGTAAGAAAACTGTGGTTACCTTAATAGTGTTGCATAGATGAGAACGTTCGTTGTCAATGCTCACAGCAGCATGGCTCGCAACGATAAGCCGTGGGCTTGGTCTGGGACCCAAGGTGCCGCCTGTCATGGGCGACACCGCCCGCAACGAGGTTGTGTAGTATTTTCAACCATTGCTGATTCTATGTGATTCCATGCACTATCTTCCTGTCTGATGCGAATCAATGTACCAGCTTAAGTTTATTTATCCCTCAATAGGAGTGCCACAAACGAGCCTCATGTTAATGTACGTGTTTTTATTCACTCATTGTTTGTTGTTTTTTATGTAACCAACAGACTTCATCTTTATTATTTTGTATTTTTACTTTTGATACTTGAAAAAGAATTACATTTTTGAATTTTGAAAGAATATTAGCCCGTGTCTGGGCCCCATTGAGAGCGGCTGTGTGACCTGGTATTTTTAAGTCAGGGTGTCTCCAGACTTGTCACAGCCAGCTCCTTCTGAACTACAATCTGCATACTTCCACTTCCACATTTAATTACAAGATTGGAAAAGACTCCTAATCAAAAGTGGTGCCCACTCCCTTGTCTGTATGTGGAAGGTTCACCCATGGCCAGCTCTTCTTCCTGGTCATCCTCCTCCAACAATGGCCTTTTTGCCCCACATTTGTGAATGAGGGTTTTCTGTTGAGTGACATTGTTGCAGAGGAGGATAACATTCATTGATATGTGACTGTAATGGTATGCACATGTCATGATCTGCTGCAAATGAAAATGTGTAGACATAGCTCATTGTTCCTGGAATGGGAAGCCGCAGAAACCTTTTTCACCTGACATCTAAACACATTGTCACATCCACTGGAATTCAAGTAGGGTGCTGAAGTCCTTCTCATGGACACCGCCAATGTCAATGGCTATGAGCCACATCACGATTGTACCCATGAAATCATTTGTCTCAACACACCCCCAGCAGGCATGGCTAGACATGATGGGCACACCTTCATGATATCAATGCTGTCCGCAACTTCACATGTGTGTATCTTGTGTGATGAAGTCTCTGTCTGGTGATGAATGCAGGGGACAGTCAAAGGGTACCCGGATTTGACAGTGACCCTTTAACGTTAAGGGATGGAAGAATAAGGAACATTCCAACCCCCCATGCTGCAAGTGAAGGAATAGGAAAATTGTTGGGCCACTTTAATGGAATCAAGTAACACTGGTCCTAGTGGGCCAGCAACGCCTGAGTGTTCAGCTCCCCTCAAGGGGCTGACAAAACGCTCTTAAACCTGCAAAATGAGGGACATGAGTGATGCTGATGATCCCCAAAGGCCCCAAGCTGCACCTCAAAACTGGAGACCACTGTTAGGGAGGGCCCTATCAACCAATGCCTATACCACCAAGCTAAACACTAAGAGGGAGGTAAGAACTTCAAGATGTTGGACTACATCCCGAGGCTGCAGTTCCTCACTCTGAAAGGGAAGGACAAGACCCTTTAAGAATCCAAGGTCTCAGTCAGTCAATGTGGGAGCTGGGATGAAGGGGGTCCCCGTCTTGTGCAGGGAGAAAGAGTTGGATAGAGTGGAGGAAGGAGTGCGGAAGGAGCTGGAGGGAGTTTGAAGAAGGTGGTGGTAGAGGAGGAGTCTGAAGCCCAGAATGGAGATGCCCTATTGATGATTCATGAGAGTAAGGAGGTGGAGATTAAAGTAACAGTGGGGAATGTGGACAAACAGCAAGGAGAGGTAGCAATATTATCCATTGAGAAAGTAGAGGAGTATATGGAGGTTGGTGGTAAAGATATCCAATATGAGACTGAAGACTTGTTGTTGTGGGAGAGGGAAGAACATTTGTTGGAAAAAGTGGTCAGAGAACAGATACCATAGTGTCTGGAGGTGGGGGAGGAGTGGTTAGGTAGAGATATACAGGTGAATGAGAAGGGAATTCCCAAAGAGGTTATAAGAGGAGAGATGATGGAGCATGGATCTGGAGGAGGAAAGTACAAAGGCGATGGTTAGAGAAGACATTGATGAGGTTATGGTGAAGATTGAAATCATTAAAGAGATCCATTATAGGCAGGGGGAAGTCCAGGACAGAGTGGTAAAGGAGAGACAGGGACTGCAGAGAAGGAGAAGTTAGAAAGAGATAAACAGTGGTGAGGAAAAAGGGAGAGGCCCAACGTCATTATTGAGAGAAGGAGGTAGTACATATGAGGGGGCAGAAGCAGGCCTTCCTGAGAAGGGAAGTATTCCAGCTAGCCATACGGGAGGAGGAGGTGGGAAGAGGAGATGGGAAAAGACCACAGACAGGAATCTGCATAGAGAAAGCAAGCATAGTGAGTAGGCCAAATCCCCACCTCCTACAAGGATGAACAGGTGAGGTGGTTTAAAGAAGGGAGACAGTCAAGGAGAGGAAAAGGTCTTCTACAAGGAACTAGACAAAGTAGGTTTAGGAGGGTCAAGTCTGGCCCTCAGCAGGCATTGGAGGTGGGAGAAGGAATGAGCCGGCAGAGAAGCAGTGAGGAGGGAGTTTATTGTAGACATTTGATTGGGAAAGGGGTGGTGAGAACCATGGAAAGTTGGGGAACCACGTAGAGAGGGCAAGAACCCCAGAAATACACCAATCCAGGCAAAGCCAGCCTCATCTCCATGAGAAACTGTGACACACCCTTCAAGTGGCCCTTAAACAGCTCTTTGCAATTTACCTAAACAGTGTTTGGGATCCCCTTTAATCCTGCACTGGAAAAACCAAAGAAAAGAATCAAAGACCAAGGAAACCATTCCCAGTGCTGTGTGTGCCCTTGCATGTACACTGCTCCTATACAATGTCCTTAATATTGAAGAAGCAGTTAGTATTGTTTAACTTCTTTTAATATAGAATCAAAATCCAAAATACAAATTCAGTTGGGGACAGACACATTGGTCCAAAGCATTTCAGCCATTCCATGTCCTTCTTCAGGGATAACATCCGTCTCCTTCCTATATTGCACTGTGGTGTTCAGTAGAAATCCGACTTCTCACTTATTTCAATACATTTCTGTGAGATCAGGGATCTTATGGGTGATCATTTGGTGATCAACTTAGATACACAGAACAGCAAAACAAACACAAGAAAAAGACAAAAGAAGAGACCACTATAGTTGAAATCCTGAGGACAGACAGGGAAAGGCTGAATTGGGATATAACTGAGCAGGGATCAGCGTATGAACCATAGCAGCATTTCAAGATTCCTTCTTCAACCGTGTTTTTTGGTTTTGTTCCCCAAAAAACTAGTGTTGTACTTTATATTCAGGTCTGGTGGTCTGTTGATATGATATGATAGGATATGATATGATATGGCATTTATAACGGGTCTGTTGATTCTTGATGGTGTTCCTGACACTGTGAGAGTTAAAGACAGAAAATATAATACCTGTCTTGAACAGATGTAATTAATATTTGCCGAACCACAATGCTCATCTTTTCCTAATCCAAGTCCCATTGTCTCGTTGGTGGACCCCTGTTTGATTTATTTCTGTTTTCCTGTCATGAAAACGCCTAAAAAGAAAGTAACTTCACTTCTCCACTTGCTCCATGGTGTGGCGCTAGAAGTAAACCGCTCAGCTCCAGTTGAAGGACTTCCTCGAGCTGCGTACATGGTGACACTTGACTATGTGTCAAAGGTCAGCTGTGCTTCTGCAGGCTTCACTCATCAGGCTGCCAAGTGGATGCGGCATGGCCCTCTGAATGAGGAGCAGTCACGCGAGCTGGGTTGAAATGCCACCTTGGTAGGAGCCTCCTTTTGCATGGCATTGTTTCATTGAATAGGTATGACAGAGGACAGGCATTTTTGATATGTTGAAAATACCCCAAGGGCAGCAACTTGTGCAACCCCACCCCTTGAAAGGTGGAACCAAAACAGGTTAAAGGAGAAAGCCTTTTGCTGCATCCGTTTAGATGTGTGTCATGTTTTAAATTCATTTGGCATAACGCACATGTTGTCACACTCAGGGATCAGATGTCTTTGGTTACAACTCCTATGAGCCCTAGACAGCAGTGTCAATGGCGTGGGAGAGTCGCGCAGGTCGAATACCCCCATACAGAAGCCAAAACAAGCTTTGCAACAGCTTGTTTTTCTTGGCTTTGCAACAGTGTAAATAGAAGCAGAAACAGACATGCTCGGAGCAGCAATGGTCGTGGCGCGCAGTGGTACATTGTGATGTGATTGTCACCGTGCAGCATACCACGTGGTGACGTATGCAGGTGGATTGATACTCTCCTACTGTTCTACAGGCTTCATGTTCATGATTTTGGTGGTGAATCAGTGAAAGTGTTTGCCTCCAGTTGCAGGAGGATGGAGTAGCTGTATTCGACTGTCAGCCCAGCTAAAACCGGTAGGAATTGGCCTCTATTAAAGTTTATTTCGGTATTTTTGATGTCTACACGCAATTCAAATACGAAATAACAGGAGAAATAAATGCAGAATGCAAATACTAGTTTAAACCTACAGTACCATATGTATGATTATGCCCATTGGAAGCGGCATCTATCATCGTACCCAGGTTTCCTGCGCACTGCCCTCCTAGCTGGAGGTAGCCTTTCCATGTACTGAGATGTCCAGGGGCAATTTGAAATAATCCCTCCACTGACCAAATCGCAGAGGTCTGTAACTGCTTGACAACCAACATTGTGTTTGGCTTTTGGGTAAAATAATAACTATCTCAATGGTGGCTTTTCTTTGTGTTCTACAGTTCGGGGTGCCTTTTCCATTTGTTACCTTTTTTAGAGTGCCTTTAAATATTTTGTTTTTGGGTAAAATACTAAAGATAATTCAAATTTTGTCTCTTTATTGTGACAGCTTTATTCAGTTGTGAGCTACGGGTTGGGATTCCTTATTTCATCGCTTAATCTTATAACTGTACCTTTGACTTTTGTATTTGGTGGTTGTTGGGTGAGGGCAGCACTCATATGGAGATTGTTAGCCACCTGCAGAGCCCTCATTACCTCAGTTGACCACTTGAAAGGCATACACACCTTGCAACTTTTCACATGGGATCCTGGTCCTCTCAGGTGTCAACGGGTAGTGGAGCGAGGGGAATCCAGTTTGCGCTTGAACTGAACAGTGCCTTTAAGTAAGGTGTTGGAGTGGGGGTTCATTGAGAAGCGTACTGTAGAGTGTTTCTGTTTTGTGTTATATGTAGTGCATACCAAAACACTATGCTCAATACATTCAATATGTCCTGTAAAAACATGATCTGTAATGGTAAGGAGCCCCCGACTTGTGAAATTACAACCCGCATTTGCCAGGCTTTGCACAACCAATATCGAAAAAAGATTGGCACTAAACCAGCATCAAGCTCTGTGGTACACGTGGCCTATTTGGCTGATAAATATAAAGGGGTGCGTATAAAACTCACTCACAGGTACTGTACAAGTAAAGAAAAAGGCTTGCGTGTTACTGACAATTATTTTATGTTGCACATACTGTCGGGGGGGAAATTCTGCCGGGGTCGGCCGGGCCGTCCGCAGACCTCCGGGCAGGGAGGCCCCAACTCCTCCCGTATATCCCAGATGAGACAGAGTATGAGACACACGCAAGAAGCAAGGTGACTCTGCTGTTTATTAGACAAAAACGGCAGGGATGGGTCAAGGAGCGTACGCGTCCGTCCTGACACACACACAATCGTAGGGCTCGCAGGCCCTTTTTACCTTATTATGACGCGCTACTTGCGTCACCTTGGAAAGTTAGCAAAAAACCTATCGCCACTCTTAATTGGTTGCTCGAGTGGTAGGGTTAGTATAGCACACGTATAGAGAACAATATTAGTGGACAAGGGTTAGTCAGGTGATATATCTGGGTTGTCCCTACAATTAGATACATGAGAATTGTTACATGAAGACCCCTGATGATTGGTTAAAGTTAATGGCGTCAGTGATAGGAGCCCCATGTTCTGATTGGTGCGCCCGCGAGCTTCCCAGCCTGGGACCATCGCTGTTCCCAGCTCTCGGTGTACCTGTCATTTGCAACAATGTTTCACTATGGGTACGTGCAGACAATGTGAGGACTTATTCATAGCTGGAAGGCCGACTACTCCCACTGTCGCAGATGTCCATTGAGCCTTTTAATTGTATCTGCCTATGTCTTGTAACGAGGGATCCAGACGCTTTCTTCCTCCTGGGCTTGGCATCCTGTCAGGTTCGGCTTGGTCACGTGAGGTGAGACCGTGTTTGAGGCAGAATTCTGCACAATTAATATTGTTTTTCCACTGTGTGCCTGGTTTAATTTGCAGGTGTGACTTTAACGTTGGTGTGCGGCGTGCGAGGTTGTAACATCGTGCCCTTGATGGTTTGCTCTCGGAATGTGGGTTGGCAACATTGCGACCTTGGCTGGTTGCTTCGCCGGGCTCATTCTGCAGGATCAGCACTTGACTCTTGTTCTTTTAACGTCCATGGAAGCTCTTGCTTGCGGCCTACTTAGGCCTGGTGTATAAGTGGAGCCGTTTGGTGCACAGGCGCTTTAGGTTACAGTACCATATTGTCTTATGACCAGTATCGTGTCTTCATTATATTTCTCATTGTGGCAACTGGTTTTAGGAGAAGCGTAAGCAGGCTCTTTTAGATGAGTTCATGATGCGTCTTGCATTTCTGCATTTTGAAAGCCTATGTGGAAAATAATAAAGATGCACGTCCGTGAGTATGTCTGTCGCCTACGTCATAGCACTGAGTATATTCTTCGTGTAGATTGGTGCGGGAGTGTCCAGTGTGTATATTTGTACAGGTGTGCTGACCGTTGGCTAGGTCGTCATGGCATCTCTAACGACCTGCAGGTTTTAGTCTAGTTGATCCGTGCCGCAGGTGTCGGCATGGCCAGTGCGGGCTGCTGGGCAGGCAGATGGACACATCCGTATGTTCCTGTACCAGGGTATTTGGTCGTCTGGTAGATGGGCAAACTCTTCTCGTGGCGGGTGTCTGGGTTGTGACCCTTTAGGCCAAGCGCGAGAGGTGAAGGACGGGAGCCTGGTCTTCCATTCTCCCACTTCAGTCCCCCCTCTGGTCGACTTGTCGACCACAAACATATCCTTTTCGTTGTCTCCTCTTACTCTCCACATCTTAGTTATTCCTCCTAAATGTCCATAGTGGTTCATATGATCTTCAAATGACCAATACATATATTCACAGGTTCCTCCAGGAGTACAGTATACCCATTTCCCTATGTAGCTCCTGGGGTTTCTTGGGTTCTCGATCTTCACCGATGGTGGGTCCAGATGGTTGGTGATGATCTGGTTGCGCAACTTCTCCCTCTCTTGTATTATTATGCCTGTGTGTTGGCCGTCATCTGCTGGCATCAAGGGGTGCATACCGACCATTTCAAGCAACTCGTCAGTGGTGCGTGCCTTCCGGGCCTTCCAAAATCTTATTATGATCAGTGTAGCTCCAGCCAAAATAGTACAACCAACTATAATCTTCAGTCCATCTGACAGCCAAGATGGCATCCATGACCATAATAGTGAAAACCAGCTCTTATCCTTGTTTACACCGTTACTTTCATCCATCATTTTGGAGTGCATCTGGGCCAATTGTGAAACTGCTTCTGTCAGTGTACCATTGTCAGCATCGTTGGCAGGAATGAACGTGCAGCATGATTGTCCTATCTTTGCACAAACTCCTCCTTCCATGGCTGTGAGGAGGTCCAATACATATCGGTTCTGGAGTGCTACCATCCTTATAGCTCGCAGCTCCTCTTTTATTGCGTTGAATCCATTTACTGTAGAATTGATGGTCATCATTAGTTCCCATCTAGTTATCTGGAGCCATTTTGCGTTTGCTTAGGCCTGCAGTCCCGGATGTATGATTGAGGAGAAGAACATTGCTGCTCTGCTGAATAGTCTGTGTTCTGGCGGGATTGAAGTGAGTGCCGTTTCCGACCTTCCCCACAGGTAATTTCCTGTCAGAGGTTCTCCTTGTCTTTTCCTTCTGTTTAGGACAGTATCATTGCTGTTGGTCCTGTTCCCTTGCTCCTCCTGAGGTGGTGCAGATCTCTTCCTTCTTGTGTCCCCTTCATCCATTTTGGGAAAGTTCGCCACATTCACATGCTTCCGGGGTACCACTAGTGATGGTACATTGACGTGCACCATCGTGCACACACCATTCCACAGGGGAGGCAGTGTATGGTATGCCTTTTCTCCACAGGCCCAATAATGGTCCATTATTACTGCTGTTCCTGCTCCCCCCTCAGGTAACTCCATCACGCTTGCACAGTTGGTGTTGTATCCTACGTCCACCTCTCCTTTATGTTGGTAGCATACCTTGGGCGCAGTCAGCGGCAGTATTGTTATTGGGTCTTCATCTGTCTCCACCCACGTGAGCATGGGTACGTACTTGATCCACGTCGTCCAACACCTGTGGTTGTGTGCCTCGATAGTTGAGATAGTTTCTTTTGTTACCATGTTGCTGCCAATCACTCCTATCTCCCAATTGTTGTCCAGGTACACCTTCCCTGTTATCGTCACCAGTGGCCTTTCCCAACATCCTGGTTTACCAGGAACTTCAGTGGCGTACCAATCACATGGTAGATACTGCAGTGTTACTTTCTTTGTTTCCCCTTTTGCAGGACCACTTGTTATGTATTTGAATGCTTCAGCATGTAGACTGCTCTTGTGGTAACTCAAATAAGTCTTGAGGAAGTTGTTTTCATATGGGTATGAGTCTCGTGTTTTCCACACCATATGCACCACTGTCCCTTGGAATCTTCCCTTCGTTTGGAACAGTGCCAAGTATATTATGCATCGTGCTGTCTTTTCATCTATTTCTGTGGCAACAAATGTTCGAGAAGCGCTCATGGCGTATGGTATTAATGAGCAAACGTAGCAGCTGTCCTCTGTTGTCTGCTTACCAATGCGGGTCATGTGTTGGTACCATATGTTGTTTGAGACGTGTGTTGAATCTTGTATATAATTATCAATACCTTTATTATCTGAGTATGTGCTGCGTTTAACTCTATTTTGCTTGTGTGCAATTTTACTAGTATCACCTGACGTAACACCTGTTGCAGCAGGGGATGGGGGTGTATTAGGTTTGGGTGCAGCAATAAGATGAATAGCATAGCTGTACTGCCATACAGAGGCAGCCAAGTACCCGGTGATCATCAAAATCCCTATTAGTTTTATTACATATGCTAATTTCACCGGCATTTTGCTCTTACCTTGCTGCAGTCCTGGCAGCGTATTCTTGCGACGTTAAAGTTGCCCGCCTGAAAATTCTCAAAATGCTGGTTATTAAATGTTAGTTGTTGTTTTTCTTTAAGCTCTCCCTATCAAATAGTCATTCAGTGCCCAGGCGAAGAGCTGTTCCCACGCTACTCTAAGTGATCTATCTCTTAGGACAGGCAAGTATGGGTGGAGGTGGGGCATTGAATATTCTATGGCCAAGAGGAATGCTGTGTAGTAGACACGTACCCTTCTCCTTTTCAGGTACGTTGGCCTTTTTATTTCATATACAAATTGGTGTGACAATTCTTCCGGGTAGTTATCGTCTGGGGGTACCATCTACTCCTGGGCAGTGAATTTGTTAGTTATCTATTTTCTTAGTAATACAATAATACGCAGTTCCTGCATGTGCGAGAGAAGAGAAAAGAGAGCATTCACGTGTTTACATGTGTACGCGTGCAAGGCAATGTCCTTCAGTTCGGTTATTACTGTATTGGGGGTAGGGGTCAATGGCAGGGGGTTTGGGCTCAGCTGGCGGAAGTATTTTTACTCTTTGAGCATGTGACCATGGGGTGGGCAGTATGGGGATCACCCCTTTCTTCTTCAGTTATTGTCTCCGAGGAATCTGGGGAGTGACAGGGTATGGGAACAATTGGGTCCTTGGCTGTGGTAGAACTCTCTTCCTCCGTTGGTGATGTTGTTGTTCTCCCAATGGACCTGTCGGTGGCGCTGGGGCGGGTCTGCAGTTTGTAGATCTTTACATCATGTAGGTGGTTCCAGGCACGCTTGTCTTGTAGCTTTACTGCCCTTGTTGATACTTCCTCTACCAGATGGGGGCCAGTAAATCGTGCATTATTCCACTTCCTGTTGAAATTGCGAAGGAGCACGTGGTCACCTTTAGCAATTTTACACAGGTTTTCCTTTTCCGATTCTTTATCCGCGTCTTCTTGTTGATTGCTGTTAGACCCGCCCCGTGTGCGCTCGAGCTGTTGAGACACAAACACTACACTAGTAATCAAAGAAGACACATATTGGTACATTTCATCACCAAGAACACTCGCTTTGCTTTCGTGGTCGGTAAATGCTCTTGATGTTGGCGTTAGGGGAAGGCGCATTTGACGTCCGGTAACCACCTCGTGTGGGGTGAGGTGGTGGTCGGACCCTGGTCTATTCCTTAGCTCAAATAGGGCTAATGGAAGGCAATATAACCAGCTTTTCTTTGTTTTTTGCTGTATCTTTGCAATTGCCTCTTTTAATAGGCCATTCAGGCGTTCACATACACCGTTGGCCTGTGGGTGGTAGGCACATGCAAATTTATGTTTTATGTTCAGCAAGGATGTGATATGCTGGAACATTTCGTTTGCGAAATGTGGGCCATTGTCTGACCTTAACACCTCGCACACTCCCCACCTGGGGAAGACCTCCCTCACTAGGAATTTAGCTGCTCTAAATGCATCTGGGTGTGAACAGGGCCCTGCTTCAATCCACCTAGAGAATGGGCATACTACTACAATCATATACCTATTACCTTGACATATGTTGATCATATCAACATAGTCAATATGGAGATGCCGAAAAGGTCCCTCTGGCCGGGGTATAGTACCTCTTATTACTTTTAGGGTATGGCCGGCCGTAAACTGTTAACATGTGAGACAATTGCTGATAAAATTTGACACATGAGAATTTAACTCGGGGCAGAACCAATCTTCTCTAATTCGTGCTGCAATTACTTCCTTGCCTGTGTGGGCTGGATGATGTAATTGGCTCAGGGCGGTGTTCAAAAGTGCCAATGGTATTACAACCTTTCCAGTGCCACCCTGGCGCCATAGTGCGTCGGTTGGTGACATTGTGCATCCTCGTTTTACCCATATTTCTTTTTCGGCCATTGTTGCAGCCGCTTGTAGCTCCATAATCTGCGTGGCTGGGAGATGGGTGTACCCTTCTCTTATCAACATCTCCTTAGCCAATCCCCTCCCTCTCCCTCTCTGTGACTCTGGGGGGTTCCATATCTCACCAAAGTATGCAGCATACTTCGCATGTGCGTCTGCTGCTGCATTCCCCTTTGAGACGTGGTCTTCACCATTGGTGTGTGCGGTGCATTTTACTAGGGCTAATTCTTGGGGGTCATTTATTACTTCAATTAGTTCAGCCAATAAGAGGGCATGTTGCACTGGAGTGCCATCAGCTCTCCTAAACCCTCTTCTTCTCCATTTCGACAGCCCTGAGTGGACAGTGGATGTAACATATGCACTGTCGGAGTATATGGTTACTCGTTTGTCAAAGCTTTCCTTCAACGCCAAGATTAGTGCAACCAGTTCCGCTGCTTGAGCGGAGTAATGCTGTGGTAATTGTACACATTTCATAGCCACACACACCGGTACCGCCATCATTTTTACCACTGCTGCCCAAGTTCTCCTTATCCCATCTCTTTGATCAATAGTTGATGACCCATCAATAAACAAAAGCTCACCTCCCTCTAGTGCGTTTTCTTCAACCTTTCTAGTACATGAGTACATTTCAGTTATTTGCGTACAGTCGTGGGCATAATCTCCCTCCTCAATTACTTCTGCTAGGAACCTTGCAGGGTTAACCGTGCTACATCTAACAATTGATAGTTCAGCTCTAGATAGAATGATCTCATAACCTGATGCCCTCTGCGTGGTTAGGGTGGACTTAGGTTTATTCAATATTGCAAATAGTGCATGTTCCACAAACAGTGTAGTTGGGCACCCCATGGTTATTGCTGATGCTTTTTCCACTGCAAAAGCAGCTGCAGCGAGACCTTGTTCGCAAGGGAAGTGACCTAACATCACAGGATCCAAGTGACCGCTGTAAAATGCTACTGGTTTGTAGCCCATACTTGTTTTTTGAGCCAACACTGCTTTCATTACTGCTGAGTCGCAATGTGAAAAAATAAAAAATTGTCGCTCATAGTCTGGGGATGCCAGTACTGGAGCAGTTGATATCGCATCTTTCAATTCATCAAAAGCCGCTTTCATTTCCATAGTCCACCCCAACTTTTTCTCCCCTTTATTAGCTTCCCTTAAAGCCTCAAGCAGGGGTCCTATGTACGAGCTGTAATCAAATACCCATGCTCTACAGTAGTTGCACAGCCCCAGGAATTGCTGCAGTTCCCTCACTGTTTGTGGCATTGGAGTGCTTGAAATGGCCTGTGCTCTTTGTGGTGCAATCTTTCTTCCATGTTGGGATATAAGTTGACCAATGTAAAGTACCTGTTCTTGACAGTATTGTATCTTTTCCATGTCTACCTTGTACCCTTTTTCAGCCAATATTGTCAACATCTTTAAGGAGTCCTCTCTGCATTTACTTTCGTTTGTACTGCAAATTATTATGTCATCCACATACTGCAACACTGTGCTTTCCACTTCAATGTTACCCAAATCCATCTGTATTACTCTATTGAAAATTGAGGGTGATTCGCAATACCCCTGTGGCAATCTGGTATGTTTCCACTTTGTATTTCGGTAAGTGAAGCTTGTCAGATCTTGTGAGTCTGGGTGCAATGGTATTGAGAAAAAAGCATTTGTAAGGTCGATCACTGTAAATCGTGATGCTTCTGCTGGAATGCCACACAATATTGTGGCCGGGTTTGCTGCTACGGGATATTCTGCTTCTACTATGTTGTTCAAGGGCCTGAGATCCTGTATGAAGCGCCAAGACCCCCCTTTAGCCTTGCGCACTGGGTACACAGCCGTGTTGCATGGTGATTCTGAGGGGACCAATATGCCATTGTTTATAAGGGCCGTTATGGTTTCATATATGCCCTCATCTGCCTCTTTTGACAGTGGGTACTGTTTCACTCTGGGAAGTATTGCACCTTTTTTCAATTTTATCCTTACTCCCTCTATGCTTTTTATGCACCCCACGTCATAAGGGCTAGTAGTCCACAATGATTTGGGTACCTTTGACATATCCTCCTTAAAGAAGGGGACTGGGGTGCATGCGGGTGCCTCAAGTGCCATCGCAATTTTCTGTGCTACTTGTTTGTGAGCCACTCTTAGCCATATTTCTACACTCATCATGAACACCATTTCACCTTCCTCCTTTTCTTCTGAGAACAGCTCCTCATCTGACACCTGGGTTAGCCTACATCCTTCTGCTAGTGCTATCACTGCCCTCCATGCTCTTCCTTCTTTGTCTTGGGCATGCACAGCAATATAATCAGCTGTTGCAATAATGCTCTCAATGTCCATTAGAACCACCTTTCCTTCTGGTTCATTAACAGGTGTTTCTGGTCTGAACAGATAGGCTGCTGGCCTCCTCCATATTTTCCCTTCTATCCCTGGCATCCATGCAAATGCCATATCTGTTCCATACTGGAATAGTTCGCCATCTACTGGCTCCGCCCTAATCGCTGTCTGTCCGCAGTATGCTTGCATAATCTGTCGTGCTGTGAGCATGTTAATCCCTGGAGTAGAGCAAATTATGCCGTCCTCTGTAAAGGAGATCGTCATATTCAACCTGTTCATTATGTCTCTCCCCAGTATATTTACTGGTGAGGCACTATAATATAAAAGTGGAACTGACAGATCATAATCTCCAATAGATAAGGGAATGTTATCAGTAAAGGGAACCAACCCTCTAGCCCCAGAGAATCCTTGGGTGTTCATGGCTTCGCCTGACATCTTAAATTTACCTTCCCTTATGCAAGACCGGGTCGCCCGGGTGTCAACAAGGAATGATAATTTTTTGTCACCTATCGTTACCTCTATGCGTGGCTCCTCCGCACTATTAGGTATTACTGACAGGATGGGACACACCAAGGCCGTCTGTGGGCTGTCCTATTGAGGGTACAATGATTGGCCATTTCCTGTGTAAGGGTTGTGTCCCAAGACCGTCACCCTACCCAATTGTGTTTGTTGTGTTTGGGGTTGTTGTGTCATCGCTACCTGTTGTTGTGGCAGTGGATATGTCTGTGGCTGTTGTTGTGTTATTTGTTGTTGTTGTTCATTTCCCTGTTGCAACGTCTGCTGTTGTTGTAGGCCCTGCTGTTCTTGTGAGGGCCTTGGTTGTCCCTGTTCACTCCATGATGGTGTTCCTGGCCTAACTCTACACGTGCGTGACATGTGTCCTAATAATCCACAACTCCAACACACTGGTGGTTCCCTACTCTGCCATGGGAAGCTCCCTGTGTTATCCTGGTATACTGGTTGCCCTGTGGGGTAGGGATTTCTAAGTCCTCCCACCTGCTGTTGGGTGTTATATCCGTATCCTCTCCCTCTCATAAATCCTCCTCTCCCCCTGTTATAATTATAATACCCAGCTCCTTGCATTGGGTACCCTCCTCCCATGTTGGTTGTGTATGGTTGCAGTGGCGGCGCCTGTTGTGTTATAGTCTGTGAAGGTGGTATTTGGGCGGAATCTTGTGCAGCCACTACTTGTGTGGGGCTTTGGGCCATTGTTGTGGGCGTGGTTATTAGTGCCCCTTCCATTGTGTATTTAGTAAGTTTTTTCTGTACTAGTTTAGCCTCTTCCGTTTTCCTGTCCTCTTCCTTTTGTTTCATTTTTCCTTGCCATGTCCTGCAGTGATGCGCTATCGTCAGTTGTATTTCTGGCCATGGTTTTGCTTCCATTCCCACTACTTTCTTTAGTTGTTTCTGAACTCCTTCTGGGAGCCCTTGTACTAGTATGTGATAGAATATTGCTGGTGTTTTATCCCATTGCTCTCTAGTTTCCATGCGCCACTTCTCTTGGATCTCCTGGATATAGTCAACAGGATCTTCATTCTCACGCATCTTACGGGAGGTAATTGCTCCTATGTCTGATGTGTCTGGGTACTGTACCCTCAGTGCCTGCCATAGTGCATGTCTGCAGTTTGCGAATGGTGCCCCATCATGCGATGTGTTTGTTATTGTTACCCCATGGAATCCTGCTCTCTTCCAAATGTCATCCGCTCTATCCCCTAATATTGATATTAAAAGGCCCTTTACATCTCCTACTGCCAGTTTCTGTCCTGCGGTGTGTTTTTCCATTTCATATATCCACTTACCCGCACCTCCACTTAATGATGGAAGCCTGCATTTTATATTTTCTTTATCTGTATGCTTCCAAGGGACATACTGTGGTCTAACTCCCCCTCTCTCCAAAAGTGGCATTAAGTTGTGTCTCGTTTCACCCTTTATGTTCCATAATATCGAGTCCTCACACCCTTCCTCCTCTTCCCTTTCTTCTACATCTTCAATTTCGTCCTTATTACCCCTGCTCGTAACTCTTTCTTCTCCATCTTTTCCCCTCCTTCCATCATTTCCTGTATTTAATGTGGGCATGTGTATTCGTCTGTCCTGCCTGCGACTAGGGAGGTCTCTAAGCCGACATGCATAGGGTGTCAGTTCGTCTGTGAAGGGCGCGAGTTTTATTTTGCGCAACGAGCATGAGGTGGTTGAGCATGTAGGGTGCGATGGGGAAGGGTGTGATGGGGATGGGGATGGTGTGGCTTCATGTGTCTGTCTTTCCGCTAGTCCTTGCTCTCCCTCCTCACTTCTCTCCAGCTCATCCTTTCTCCTACTGATCCATGGCGAGTCTATGTTGGTTCGGGTGAGGTATAGTTTGTCTAAGCTTTCCCTTTCACTTTTTCTTCCTTCCCTCTCCACTCCTTCTTCTTCCTCACTACAAAAGTCAGTCATAAACGGCACCCCCCATTGTTACTGTTTGTAAGTCTATTAGGTCCAATTCTCCTTTTTCTCCTTTACCAACTGCTCCCCCTTGTGCTGATGTTGTCGCTACTTCTGTGCTTCTATATACATCCCCCCATCTTTCACTCTCCCTACTCCTATCTTCTCTTTCTCCTTCACTTCTCTCCTCCATCTCCCTACTATTTTCCTCCCTTTTCCTTTTTAATTCCTCCATCACTTCACTGCTCATCTGTTCCAATATTCTTTCATCCTCTTTCTTCCTTTCCCATTTCACCCTTTCTCTTTCTACTATACTCTCTATTACCTTCCCTTCTTCATATTTCTTAGTTGTTTCTGATAGTAACCTCCTCTTCCACATTGCCATTTCTTTTTCTTTTTCTTCTTCTTCCCTCTTCTTCTCTCGCAGGACTACTCTTGATACCCTTTCTGCTGCTGCTTTTACCCTTTCAGCTTCTCTCCTTTGCCCCTCATTCCGTTCCCTTATTTTTTCCAATTCGTTCTTACCTTCTTTCCTTTTCCTCGCTCTCTCTCTCTCCTCCCTCTCGAGCTGTTTGATCAATTCATTCTGCTCATCCCTTAGCTTCGCTAGTCGTTCCTCCAAAATCTCTTCCTTTTGCCGTAATAGCTCTTCCCCCCTCACTTCACTCTCCCTGGCACTATCCTCGTCTGTTTTCTTTACTACCTCCTTCTCTTCTCCAGTTAGTGAACCTCGTAATTTTAATAGTATCTGTGCAGCTACCCACTCATCATTTCCTATCTCCACAGTCTGCTCTTCTCCAGTCCTCCCCTCCCCCACTGGCATCTTCCTATGAGCCACATATGGTGGAGGGCTGTATGCCGGGTTCGAGTACCCCTCAGCCGCCCTTAACTGTCCTCTTTCTATCTCTCCTAATTCTCTTAAAGGGTACAGCCCCCCTCCCTCTGTTTTCACTTCCTGTGTTATGGGTATGTCGTTGCTCGGTTCCTTTTTTATGTCATCTAATTTATTATTCTTTTCTCCTCCTCCTCCTCCGTTCCCCGTGTTCTTTCTGCTTTCACTCCCCTTTTTCCCATCCTCTCCTTCCTCCTTAATCTCTTTTTCTTCCGGTTTTTCTCCCATAGTGAACATTCCATTTGGTCCTGGTCGGGACCCCTGGAACATCCTCCATAAGTTAAACACCTCCACATGGTTTGCCAACTTCTTCCCCTTGTATGTATTGTGCAGATGGTTTAGCAGTGAATGTTGGGCATATGGATCGAAGCTACCATTAGGCGGCCACGGTGTTAGCATTTTGTTATCCGTCCCCTGGGTCCATTCTATGCTGTACTTAATTAGTTTCTCCCTATGGGGTGGCAGTGTTGTGCATATGTGTTGTAGTGGGGTAGTGAGGGTGTTCCCCCACCCTCCCAACCCTGTCCCGTATGACATGGTAGCGCTCCACTTGTTACCCTTCCCCTATCTGGTAGCAGTTTATCTCACTAGCAGTTTACAATATACAACCTTATATTGTTTACCTGGCCCCGTAAGTTTGGGGACTTACGACAATCCGCTAATGAAAATTATAAAAAATATGGTATTTTACATTTGTATATTTCCTTCTGTCTTTCTTTCTTTATACAACACCCTTACGGCCCCCTGCGGCCGAGGCGCACGTAGCCCCCTGCGACTGCGTACCCCTTATGACGCTCTTATACAGTCGTCCTATTTTCACGTGCTCCTCCCCCTTTTACACTTGCCGTGGCCGGCGTTCTCCGTGCGCAGCCACGCCCCCTTTTCTCCTTTCCCCGATCAACTCATTTACCTTTTATCTCCGTTTCCACTCCCTTACCATATTTCTCTTCCCCACCACTCTTAAAACGAAGATGCCTTGTGCTCGCGATATCCTATGAAAGCCCTACTGGTGACGTCACCGATCTCTTCGAGCTACTGGTAAGTTCTTCATATGTTCTTTAAGTTCAAAATACACTTGCAATCTACCCCCGTTAACCCTACAGCTGTCTTCCTGTCACTCCTGGAACAAGGTAATCAAATCAATAATATAATCGGACTGCGCACGCTGCGTCGCCTCGCGTGTGATACGCCCCTCAACAGGAGGGCTTAACCAGCCAATTATCTTCCGTATTGGGCAACTAACTAGCTACCGCCTACAGGGAAACGTCATCTACCTATTGAGTTTCTTGCTCGAACAATAGGGATCCTCATCTACTCATTGATCAATAAATGCCAAATCGTAGGAAACCACACACACCCACCCTTACACGTAGTCGCGACCTAGGCCAATCAGTGTCTACGAGCGGCCGCACGTGATGTTTTCGTGCTCCGCCCCCCTCTTTCGCGTGACGTAGCCGACTGCTCTCGCACTCGTTTCACTACCATTCATTCCATTGCCAACACTATATTGTCAAACCTTCGCCGCGCACCTGTGCAACACCTCCCTCCTCCCTTATTTAATTCCTCCCGCCTCCCTCACAATTTCGCATTGCTTGTTGTGCGTGTCATGCTCACCAAGTTCTCTTGATGCGGGGCCGCTCGACTGCGTGCACCCCTCCAAGCGGCTCGTCACCTCCCCTCGTCTGGACCACGTCTGGACACTCGCCAACCGCGGGCGGGATACTTCTCAACCGGCTCCCGAGGGCCTATATCCGGATTGCGTTGTCCGGTCTTCTCGCAGCTCCGCAATGGTCCTGTAGTCCTCAGAAGGGGGCAACGGCAGAGGGGGCCGCGCCGCCGGGCCTCCTCGCAGCGGGAGTGCCTGGAAAAAGTTTAAAATAAAAAGGCGGATCTTAAACAGATCTCAGCAGTGCCTCCAACTTGTCGGGGGGGAAATTCTGCCGGGGTCGGCAGGGCCGTCCGCAGACCTCCGGGCAGGGAGGCCCCAACTCCTCCCGTATATCCCAGATGAGACAGAGTATGAGACACACGCAAGAAGCAAGGTGACTCTGCTGTTTATTAGACAAAAACGGCAGGGATGGGTCAAGGAGCGTACGCGTCCGTCCTGACACACACACAATCGTAGGGCTCGCAGGCCCTTTTTACCTTATTATGACGCGCTACTTGCGTCACCTTGGAAAGTTAGCAAAAAACCTATCGCCACTCTTAATTGGTTGCTCGAGTGGTAGGGTTAGTATAGCACACGTATAGAGAACAATATTAGTGGACAAGGGTTAGTCAGGTGATATATCTGGGTTGTCCCTACAATTAGATACATGAGAATTGTTACATGAAGACCCCTGATGATTGGTTAAAGTTAATGGCGTCAGTGATAGGAGCCCCATGTTCTGATTGGTGCGCCCGCGAGCTTCCCAGCCTGGGACCATCGCTGTTCCCAGCTCTCGGTGTACCTGTCATTTGCAACAATGTTTCACTATGGGTACGTGCAGACAATGTGAGGACTTATTCATAGCTGGACGGCCGACTACTCCCACTGTCGCAGATGTCCATTGAGCCTTTTAATTGTATCTGCCTATGTCTTGTAACGAGGGATCCAGACGCTTTCTTCCTCCTGGGCTTGGCATCCTGTCAGGTTCGGCTTGGTCACGTGAGGTGAGACCGTGTTTGAGGCAGAATTCTGCACAATTAATATTGTTTTTCCACTGTGTGCCTGGTTTAATTTGCAGGTGTGACTTTAACGTTGGTGTGCGGCGTGCGAGGTTGTAACATCGTGCCCTTGATGGTTTGCTCTCGGAATGTGGGTTGGCAACATTGCGACCTTGGCTGGTTGCTTCGCCGGGCTCATTCTGCAGGATCAGCACTTGACTCTTGTTCTTTTAACGTCCATGGAAGCTCTTGCTTGCGGCCTACTTAGGCCTGGTGTATAAGTGGAGCCGTTTGGTGCACAGGCGCTTTAGGTTACAGTACCATATTGTCTTATGACCAGTATCGTGTCTTCATTATATTTCTCATTGTGGCAACTGGTTTTAGGAGAAGCGTAAGCAAGCTCTTTTAGATGAGTTCATGATGCGTCTTGCGTTTCTGCATTTTGAAAGCCTATGTGGAAAATAATAAAGATGCACGTCCGTGAGTATGTCTGTCGCCTACGTCATAGCACTGAGTATATTCTTCGTGTAGATTGGTGCGGGAGTGTCCAGTGTGTATATTTGTACAGGTGTGCTGACCGTTGGCTAGGTCGTCATGGCATCTCTAACGACGTGTAGGTTTTAGTCTAGTTGATCCGTGCCGCAGGTGTCGGCATGGCCAGTGCGGGCTGCTGGGCAGGCAGATGGACACATCCGTATGTTCCTGTACCAGGGTATTTGGTCGTCTGGTAGATGGGCAAACTCTTCTCGTGGCGGGTGTCTGGGTCGTGACCCTTTAGGCCAAGCGCGAGAGGTGAAGGACGGGAGCCTGGTCTTCCATTCTCCCACTTCAATACTATGAAGTGAACATATTTATGTGCACAGTGTGACAGGCATACCCATGGCGCAATGCCCTTACACAGCACGCATCAATGTACACAGACATGTCTATGGACTTTTGCAAAGACTCACCACTGAATCTGGGGACTCTCTAACTTGTGCTCCATTAAGGGAATAGAAGCAAGAAAGTCCCACAGAACCGTAAGAGCCTGCACCATTGGATCCCCTGTTGTGGGTGCAGAAGTTCCATCTAAAAATACAGAAGGAAAACAGGAACCCCTAATTAGGGATGAAAACTCGAAAGTCAGTCAGCCATCCATCATACAAGGTCTCCACTCTCATACAGTTAAGAACAGATAGGCTCAGGGAGTCCACCCTGGGAACAGAGTTAGTGCATGACAATCAGATAGGGGAAGTGCGTTCACGAGGGGGGGACAGGAGGGGCAAACTGCCCTGGGCCTCGTGCTGGCCAGGGGCCTCGCGGCAACCTCCCCGGGTACAAAGAAGGCAGCACAGTCCTCCCATGTCCTTTATTGACACGGGGGACTGTGCTCTCTGCCCCTGCAATGATGTTGCTGTTTGTTTGCAAAGCCGTTTGGCTCTGCAGCAAACAGCAAAATAATGGGAGACAGCAGGGCTCAGAAGTGAACCCTGCTGCCTCCCGTTATTCAGCTGACAACGCAGACATGCTGAATGACAAGAGAGGACTCCTCTCCTGTCAGGCAGCGTGTCTACGTGGCGGAGTGAAGGGAGGGCCATCCGCTTTTGAAGGGTGCATGGAGGTAAGTTTAGTGTTTTTTTTTATTTTAAATTAAATGTGTATATATGTTTAATGAATATGTATATGTGTATGAATGCATGTGTGCATGTTGGAGTTTATGTTAGGGTCAACTCTGTTTGGTTTTTATGTATGCGTGCATGTAAGGAGTTGCGTGACTGGTAGATGAGTGCATCTATGAAAGTGTGGCATGTGAGTGTGTGTGCCAGACCCCACCGCTAAAATTAGGAGTCCTGTAGCCCACTTAACTAAGGGGTGGGGTAACAGCATCAGAGCTGCACCTAGGCTAAACTTTCGGGGGGTAGGTTAGGACTAACACTTCAAATGTTGGTAGAGGAGCAAAATTACTGTGGGGTTATATAACATCTTTCCACATTCAAATGAGACTATTCTGGTTCAATGTTAAAGCAGCTATCTCCTTCGCTTCTGAAACCCCACACTTAAGGACTACTGCCAGTGAGAATGAGATGTCTCATATCACCATTTCCCTGTTTTATGTTAGTTGTTGCAGGGCCTTTCTTAACAGCGAAGCCCAGGCACCATTTAACTTCTGTGTCCTGTTGCGTCTGGCCATGGCTCTGTTGGTCAGCCCGGCAGGGGCTGGATGACAGTTCTGAAAGCGGATAGTGAGTGGGGCCACTAAACCTATTGTGCTTTCGGTCTCCCCACTGAGGGAGGACATCTGGGCCTTTCAGCTTTTACAGTTGAAATGGGCCCCCAAGCAGCTGCCCCCATGTGGCAGTCTTATTACACAGAAACCTACTGATAATCTGCAGCTTTTAACCACCTCGTTTCATTATTTTGACTTCATTATTGATTTAAGCAATCCACAGGTGCCTTGGCCTATTTTTCCAATCTGTAATGTAAGGGGTGCCCCACAAACATCAAAAGGAAATGGGCCCCCACCAATCCTGACATATCTTCACCCTGGCCGTTTCCCACTTCCCTCCCAATTCTCTGAGCCCAGCTAGGAAGCTGAATAGCTATTGCACCTTCCTTTTGGCCATTGTCGCCCTTTTCACCCCAATTCAGAGGTTCTTTACTTTGATAATGCTATGCTAATCTCTGGAAAGGTGGGCCATCTAAAAGCTAAGAACAGAGGTTAAGACTTTGGCTTTATCAAAGTGAGTCTGTTGATATTGCGTGAATAGGCTTTTGTGCTCTGCATGTTTGATGCTAATGCTGCTCCTTAATGAGTGCTACGTGCTGGCGACTCTTCGAAAGAGGCCATCTGCCTCAAAGTGGGGGGGCTTAAGCCCTCCCCAGCCCAGGGCTGGCGCGACCCATGCAGCCAGGTCGAGTCAACAAAGCCCAATATTTCAGGAGGGGGCTAGAGCCCGATCTGCTCAAATGTGTTCCTCCCTCCACTGCATGGCATTCCTTTTGTTTGGGTTATTAGGTGTGCCACCAATAAGCCAAAACGATTGCTTTAGCGAACAAACATTGGTGGAAATAGACTTTTTTTTACTGTGGCATCCGTCCTACCACAGCAAAAGGGGCTGGGTACAGCGATGGTAGGATTAGGAGTGTGTAAGGCAGGTATTGTAGTCACCCCCATGAACATAATGCCAGTAAGATTGAGATCCTTCTCATTGGGACCCCTGTGCCGGCTTTCCCCCTCTCATTCTGGCCGCCCTCCTTGGGCCCTCTTCCTTTGCCTTCCTGTGAGGCAAAAAACCTTGGTCTCATCTTCGACTCCACTCCCCATTCCCCTCCCGCTCCCTGGCACTTCTCCCTCTCGATCCCCCCTGCACTGTAGCGCCGTCGCACTTGCACGATCTGAAAGTCACAAGGCCTAGTAAGATCATTTGTATTGTCCTCCCTCTGTCTTCTCTACCTTGTCTTGTCATGCCTAGAAACACTTGTGTATAGGCACGTTATAAATGACTTATGCCATTACCTCTTCACCTCAGAGGATTTATCATCAGCAAAGTGCAAAATCTGCACCCCTTTTAAACTTAAAAAATGCACTTCAATATTTTCAGTACAGTGCAACATTGACAGGGGATTTCACAGGGCTCCTGCTCAGACCTTCTAATGGTCTTGGGGGGGGGGGGGAGTTCCTCACTTTCGAAAGTAGAAACCACAGTTCAAAGCCCTGCCCAACATAGTTTAAAACATGAACATGCCACAGCATTCTAAAATAAACTTATAGTGCACATAGATTTCCCAGGATTGTGGAGCTGGATCTGAGATCCTGTGAGTCATTTTTTGCCAAATTCCAGTCCTGATGACAGCATTGAGAATAGATAGGGAGAAATGGCAGATGAGGAGGGACACAAGCTTGTAGATGTTTTTTAGTTATTTGCCCATCCAATGACTTCTCAAGGCCATGCTAATCCCTATGGCAATTCGCACCCAGTTTCTGCCCTTCCCACCCAAAACACTTCCTTATTGGAACTCTTTGTGCTAGCTTTATTCAAGCCTTGCCATCAAAGTTTGCCCTCACAGTATCTGTGTTTTCTCAAAGGAGTCTTCTGAGAGTTAATGACTTAGTTGGAGTTGTAAGCACAGTACCAGTGTAATGCAAATGTATTGACCAGTCTGCCTTCAGCCACTCGATTTAAAAGCACCCTGTGTGTCTTTTACTGAAGTCCTGTTAAAAACGAACACTGACAAAGCCAACGGTTTTGGCCTGTGCATAAGTATTAGGCATTTTCCAGGCACTGCTGTTAGATGCTCAGGTACTCAAACCCTTTTGCACCTGCTAACATCAACGGTTAGTAAATACCAATACAGCAGTGCCTTTCCCATGCCTACAAGAAAGCCCAAACTGTTAGCATTAGGCCAATCTAGCCAGTAATAACACTTATGGTGCACTGTCAGTCGCGACATACTATCTGCGGCATGGCATTTGTACAGGCGGGGGGTCCGTACATGGTAATAATGGCATATATTGGTGCAGCCTGCATGGACATATATGGGAAAAACAAGCATGAATATATTTTTGTACTAATATATGTTGTGTGCAAAGGCGGCATGAAATGTATTGGAAAATGTTCCTGTGCACGGTTGATGACTTGCAACTATTGGGTTTTTCCATGTGCTACCATACAAAACCAATTTCAAACTGTATGGATTTCTACCCAATTTTGCAGAGAAAGTGCTGTAAAATGCATAATTGTAACCCAATGTTTCAAACATTTTCTTGGGAGTGAGAAACCCCCTCAAGCAACCCTTGTTTGGTTTGAGCTCCCTCACTGTGCTCTGTCAATCCTGCATAAATGGCTTAAACATTTAAGCCTCTTCAGTTTAGAAATTCACTAGCCCCCACTGTACATCATCTTATCTGTCTGCCACTGTGTATGATGTGTGTTTTAATATGCAGAGGGGGCAGGGTGCTCCTCAATGCGGGCATCACACACCACATGCCGCCATGCCATCCTATATATATTTATGTTAATGTTAAATGACATTTGTACCGTGCACTATCACCACCGGAGTGGTCCCCTGGCGCTCTGGCGGCTCTGAAAGAGGAGGGGAGGTTGAGTTAGTGGGAGGAGGCAGGAAAAGTGCAAGAGAGCAGTGATGTGCTGTTGGCGGCCTCAGCCCGGTGGGTACGTTGGCTGGGCCTGGGGTGCTTGCTGCCGGTAGTCGTCGTGTAATGTTGTGCAAGACTATGTGTGTTTTTGTTTTGTTGTTGCAATGTAATGAAGTTGGTGTGGTTTGTTGTGCTGTAGATTTTGGTTGTGTTTGGTTTGAAGTTTGAGAGGTGTATGCAGAAAGGGAAATTGTTAGTAGGGTTGGTTAGTTTGTGTCTCTATCCTGAATTCAGGCACTCGGCTTGCGCAGTCTCCCCTCGTGCGGCTCTGTCCTGATCTGGGTCTGACTGGCATACCAGGTTCCTTACTCCTCTGGCCCCCACCTCTAACATGCTCTCTCATAGCTCCCCTTATCCTCCCTTCATACTCCTGTGGCCAGTGCACCTGCCAATGTCAACCTCTCAGGTAGAGTGGTGATTGCCAATATCTTGACAATTCCACACCACTGTGGTACCTGGCGGTAACTAAGGGACGGGCGAAAGTGTTGGTGGGATTGTTTGGGGGAGTTGGCTCAGTCTTCGTGCGTGCCGCCTGTGTTCCAGTCTATCCGGTGTCACCCGTCCAGGTGCCGTGGGAGCTACCCTTTCGGGTCGGGGATGTCCTTGTCCTTTCCGGATTAGTCATCCTTTTTCCGGGTCGGTTTCCAGATTTAGTCTGTGGTGTTGAAGAGCCAGGTTTTTAGTGATTTCCTGAATTTTAGGTGATTTTCAGTGTTTCTTATTTCTTTTGGGATGTTGTTCCAGGTTTTTGTGGCTAAGTGGTAGAAGGAGGTGAAGGTGATGCAATGTTTTACTGGGAGCCAGTGTAGTGTTTTTAGGGCTGGAGTGATGTGGTCTCTTCTGGATAGTTTGAGGAGTGGAACAAATGGAATGTTTAAAGGTAACACATAAATGGGTTTTAAAGGGTTGGGTTGAAAGGAAAAATATTGACGATAGAGACACTTATTTTTCAAAGGAAACTCATTCAGTTTTATATTACAGGTGGGGAGAAAGAGAACCGTATACATACCCGGAGAATTGGCAGCACTCGAACCTATGAGCAGAGAGAAGGGTCAAGGGACCTAACCAGATGCCCATACACAAATGTGTCTGCTGTGCAGTTTTGACAGTGGACAAACTCCTGTGAAAACTCCCAAATCGTTGAATGGACTAAGTGGCCTATGCAGTGAAAGTACCAGGAACTTGCTGCAAAGCATGCCTAAAAAGAGGACAAATACGACCGGACAGACGATCTATGGAGTCGAAACCAAGATGATTCGGGTGGAAGAAATACACAATGAATAAAGAAGAGAGGGAAAATCAACGTGTAAAAATACAAATGGGGAATGGTACAAAAGCTAGTCTGACATAAACTTTTCTTCAGTAGAGAAATCTAACTTTGCTGTTGTTGATGATTTGCAGTTGTAGAAATAAACCATTTTTGGGTTCCTCCACACAAACTCAAGGGGAGATTTCTCGAGTCTCCTATTTGCGGGGGTGCCTCAGCTGGCCCAGTGGAAAAAATCATAAGAGGGCCACACAAAATGTTTTGCCCCAGGCCTCACCACATCTTGTGACAGCCTTGGAGAGGGGGGGGCGCCAGGGGGAGTGACTGGCAGCCTCCAGTCCCACATCAGACTGAAGCCAGCCTCAAGGTTGAGGCCCATCAGCCAATCCCTAAACCAGCTATCCGAGGAGGCATACCTGAGTTCCTTTCCCCAGAGAGAGGCAGAAAGGCATTGCCAGGCTGTGGCAGGCATAGAGATTACCACTCAAGAGGAGAGACAAGCCAAACCCAACCCTGTGATGGCTACAAGCTACACGCCATCGAGGTGTCTAGAGGCAGACAGCCAACACCCATCACAGCTAACACACATGGATCTACTTTCACCAGAGAGAGAATGGGAGGTTAAATGAAGTCCTCTGAAAGCACACAAGCTCAGTTTGATATGATATGGTATGATAGTTTATTTATATAGCGCCTATACACATTATGTTTCAAGCGCTTCACGGCAAGGGAGGGAACAAGGGAAAATACAATGAAATTGTTAAAGGCCATGAACACCAAGAATGTGAAGTTAACTATCCTACTTGGCCTGACGACATTTCAGATAGTGCAAGAGCTAAAACGCAGATAGGAAGGAAATTTGGAAACAGACAGGTGACTACCATACTAGGCCTGATAACATTTCTGGTAGAGCCGGAGATAAACAAAAGGTGAGGGAGGGGGGAGGAGAAAGGAGGGAGAGGAACAAAACAAGCCACTGTGTACTAGGCCTGATGACATTTCAGATAGTGCTGGAGGGGGGGAACAAGTAAATGAAGGGAGACAAACTTTTATTGCTATCATACTAGGTTCAGGGACAATTCTGATAGAGTAAGTGCATAGAAAAAAGTAAAGGAGGGTGTGAAGAGAGAGGGAGAAGGGAGAAGAAAGAGGAGAAAACAGAAAATAAAACAGTAATAAAAAATAAAATATATATATAAATATATTTTGGCAGTAGACGTGTTTGCAGTAGGAGCTGCATACAGTAGAGTTGAGATAGAAGCTGTTTAGAGAAGGCTGTAAGAGGGAATGGAGGAACCTGGATAGGAAGCACATCCCAGTAGATTAGAGGCCTGGTACGGAAGGCTGACCCACATTTATTTTATTTTTATTTTTACATTTGTTATGAGTGCAAAACCTGAAGGCATCTAGGCACTGTTACAACCAGTTACTTTCACTTAAGGGAGAAAAAGGTGGGGGGCAAACATTGAAGGAAGCATGTCAAATTTTCGTTGGATGAGTGTGATAGGAGTCAGGCAAAGAGCCAGGTTTTGAGTGCTTTTCTGAAAGACCAGTGCGACTGTTCTTCTCTTAGGTGCGGTGGGAGTGAATTCCATTGGCTGGCAGCTTCGGCAGGGAAGCTGGCTCCTCCACTTTTGGCACTCTTGGTTATGGCCACGACTAGGCTGTGGGTGTAAGCTCTTCTGATGGGTCTGGAGGATTGTACTTTAGTAAAATTCTGAGAAAGGTAAAGGGGTGCCAAGTTAGATAGGCATCACTGTGTGATCGAGTGAGTTTTGAAAATGATCCTTTCCTTGATAGGAAGCCAATGGGCATTTCGTCTTGCCTCAGAGATATGCTCTCGTTTCGGTATATTGAGGGCTGCTCTTATGGCATTGATTTGGATTACTTGTAGTTTGTGAATATTGTGTGTGGACGTGCCAGCGAATAGAGCATTGCAGTAATCCAATTGGGCTTCTATGACAGCTCTTGTGATAGTGAGGCAGTTGTCCTGGACAAAGAATGTTCTGGCTATGTTAATGAGCTTCGTTGTGTAGGCTGCTGAGGTCACAATGGCGTTGACTTGACAGATGAGGGAGAGGGTCGAGCAAAGGTAGACACCTATAGTTTTTACTGGAGTGGACACTGGTATCACAAGGTTATCAATTTTGAAGGTGGTGTATTGGGTGTCAAGATTATTTTATAACAGATGGGGTTCCGTCTTTTCGTCGTTTAAGCAGAGTCCATTGCCTGTCGTCCATACATAGATGACTGAGTAGATAGAATTGAGGGACTGGGTGTCCTCTAGGTAGGTGCCGGTAAGGGGGAGCAGGATTTGCATGTCATCGGCATAATTGGTGTAGGTTATGCCGATGGAGTCCAGGAGGTCAAAAGGGGGCTTTGTAAATATGTTGTACAGTGTTGGTGAGACACAGGAGCGTTGGGGAACATCAGATGGAATCGAGGAGGGGGCATATGCTACTTCAGAGAACACTCTTATTTCCCTGTCAGCAAGTAAGGATGTTACCCAAGACGTGGCTTCCTTTGAGAAGTTGGCCGCCGAGGTGAGGTGCTGGCAGAGAATGCTGTGGTTCACAACATTGGATCCTGGGAGCTGTAGGAGACATCCAGGAGGACAAACTGAGGATCCAAGAGAACTGGAACTGTTTGTAAGGTGGGAGAGAGTAGTGGTCAAACATAGTAAAGATGATCTGAGAGAGGGTGGTGCCCAGAGTGGTGAAGATGGTACAAGAGATAATCGTCAATTGGAGAAGCTCATCGAAGGGAGAGGTTACGAAATGAGGGACTGTAGTGAGGCAGATAATAATATGGAGGAGAGCAGTGGAAGAGGAACAAGATCAGAGTTTGGTACAGGAGTTGACAAGGTAGGAATGGGGAGCAGGAGTAGGACCAAAGGGAATAGAAGGAATAATTGGTGCAAGAGGGAAGACAAAAGCTAGGAGAGTACAGAAGCAGGATATAGTCAGAAGGAAGGAACACCAAGAGTAAGCCAGCAATTGTTCTGAAAGGACTCTTGAATTAGTCAGCAAGGGTATGCAGGAATGACAATTTACCCCTTGCAGAGAATTAGACATAGAAAATGTCAGTTGGGGGCATTATTGTAAAAAAAATTGCTCTTGTTTTTAATTCAAGGTTATATTTGTTATTGTGCTGCATGATGATGCACATTCCAACCTCACTGTGAGAGTGATATAAATATGTAATGGTCATTTTGTAATAAAATATTATGTTTCAGAAAGACACTATGGAGATTAGAATGGGTAGGATCATACTCTATGATTTTGGAAAGAATTGTGAATGAAGAACTATTGGATGTACGTATTGATGTGTGCTGGGAGCTTGCAGAGTTAATGGAGCACACAGATACTAGTTGCCTTTCCTGTGACTGATGATTTTCTTTCACCCTCTTACCCTGCAAGCTTCCCCGGTCTGAATCCAGGACTTTGGAAATAGCCACCCGCTTTGCCCAGGGCCCTCGTGCCCTGCCTAGAGATCATGAGTCACTAGCTGAAACCCACCACCACCAGGAGCAGGCAATGGTGGTCTGTGAAAACATCAAAGGACCAACCACTACACAAGACCAAATCTCTGTTTCAAGACTTTACAAACCAACCTCTACAGGGAATGAAGGCCTGGGAGAAACCCAAGGCTGGAGAGAAGCCATTTGAAACGTTTAGTTGTCTCTGAATATTGGGTGACTTTTATCCACTGAGCCCATCCTGACATTTGAATTACCCTTTAGTACTACCTCGTTCACAGTTTTTGGCCCCCACAGCCAGAATCTCGTATTCATTGCTTTGAATTTGAGTTTACATGTTTTTCTTGACACCACCCTGTGTTTTCCTTGAATGCCGTTCCAAAGCAACAAACTGTTCCCAGATGAAGCTACTACCTGATTTGTATGCGTGTTAGCCACCTCAGGCATGATGTGCATGTTTTAAAAAAAACGTTTAAATGAAATTTGATGGAAATGACGGCTACCGGATGCATGGGAAAGCAACGTGTGCATCTTGTCAGATCAGGCATTAAATGCAAGCTTATTTGTGCATCTTTTCTGCTACAACTTGTACTCTCTTGTGCACACTGCATTCTCGTGTATTCTCTTCATGAATTCATGAAATCTCGCTGAGATGTGCACGTTTTTTCTGAATGTTGTCTATGTCTATGAAAGCGCAAGGATATGTGTGCAAATAAATGGCCTTGTCGTGCACACGCATGCCCTATGCTCATCTTTACAGAGCACAGCACACAGGTTATGGGGAGAAAACACATCCCAGAGCACATCAGCAGAGCACAGATCGAACACGAACAGAGAGACTCTCCGACTCACGCAGCATCCTCGCCTCATAGGACATCTGCATAGTCGGACTCCCACCTCACAGGATATCGGCACACTCCTGCACTGACAGGGCAGCCTGGCTGGGACCTGGAGCACAGCCCGTGCACTGACAGAACGGCACCATAAAAACACCAACCAGAGCTCCCAGGGTCTCCTGGCCAGGAGCTGCAGAGCTCCTGTCACCACAGCCCTGGTGCCCAAGAGAGAGGAGCCCGGAGCAAAGCCCACCAACACGCGCAGTGCAGCTCTCTGGGTTGCTCTTTCAGCACAGGTCCAGCACACGTTGCAAACACCACAGGCACACCTCACGTGCAGCGTAGCAGCGGAACGCACACTTAGTGGCATAAGGGAGCATTCCCGTGGGGTGTAAAGAAAGAAGAGCAAAGCACACACAAGTAAGAGTGACAGTGCAGCAGAGAGCGTTGAGGTGCACAGCACCCCTTCAGCACAGCCGGCAGCAGCATGAGTGCACCAAACACATAGTGGGAGTAAGAAAAGGAGAGCAAAAACAGTGCTCAAAGCACATGCAGCTGACAAGGACTGTGGAGCGCGGGCAGGGGACAGCGCACGGGAGAGAGGCAGGAGGCTGGATCCACGTACCATTCGTGGGCACAGCTAATTCTGTGTTATCTGAGGACAGAAGAACGTTAAGCCAGATGCATAAAATTGATAACAAAAGTAAAACTGCAAAGATTTTGCTTGAGGTTTGGGATCCTTTGTCCAACCCACACCTGTCTCTGAGACTGGGCTTACCGCATCAGTTGGCTGGCGTCATCTAGATTGAGACTGTGATTTGAAGGTAATCTTCTTGTCTTCATGAACAATCATATGTTTGGCTGGACTACAACTAAAGAGAGAGCTTAACATTTGAATACTTTCAAAATATGCTGAACATTCAAATAATGTGGCCAGCATGCCCTCATCAGAGATTCAGACATTAAGCTGCACAAAGGCAGAAAAAAACACATTTCCTTTTTTTTAAAGGATATCCACCCCCTCTCCCTTACAAACTCCTGTCATGTCTGATCTATTGTAATTAGTTGTCTACTGTCTGCTGCCTAACCTTTCATTCTCTCCAGAATAGAGCGGAATAAAGTGCCAAGTTCAAATCCAGTCTTCTTTTACTTAGCCTGGAACTCAATACATGTTTCTTTATGTGTTCATCATATATTCAAGGGCTCGTCATGCTCTCTATATCTTAATATAATGACAGACCAGTCACTGCACTATATGTTGCTTTGGTTACCCTCTTCAGAATGTCTTTACAGACTGTGTTAGTGTCTAAGAAGAGAAACTCATCCTGGCCTATAACACACTGCCTTCATCCATCTGGGATGAATGAACCTTTTTCAAATGGTGTTCTAATAAACTGCCATATTTACCTAAGAGATCAAGTAGACCAAGAAGGTTTCCTTATCAGAATTGCTTAGGGTATAACTTTTGCTTCTGAATATTAACTTTCTAAAACAATGTGTCGAACTGGTGCATTTCATTTCTGAATTCTTGGCTAAATAGCCATAGGATTAAGAAGCCCATTCTCAAGGTAGCACAGGAAATATTCCAATAAACCAGATGCCAGGTAACCAAGGGAACACACGAGCATTACACTACAGCAAATCATGTATGTTTCCATCAGAAAACTGTGTGCAAAACAGAAACACTGGATGAACAGTCGAAAATATATATTGGTGCCACCTCACTGAAACAGTGCTTGGCACAGTGTGCCACAATGGTACATGTCATCAAGTTCTTAACAGTCTTGTTGTTTTCCTTGCCTGAAAAGCCACATCAGTCACATTGGTCAGTGTTGGTCTGGCCCCAATCTGTCGAAGATGTGGGCTGTACACAACCTTTTGAAATGCTGTTTCTCATTTGACCACCAGGTGGCTCATTGCCAGTGAATGATGCCCCTGCACCTGTGCCTTCATGGTGCGTGTCACAAGGGTGGTGCAGGTAGCAGGAGAGCATTCAGTAGGGGTCCATTAAAGTACATAGACGTTCCGATCCCCAGCACTCTGCCTGAAGGCGGTGGCTAGGTTTCTGCGTTTTGGCTGCCTTGCTCCCTGCAATAGATTTTGGAGCTGGGGTTCACGGCTTCTGCTCACCGATCAATTGGGCATGCCCCTCATGAATTGGTTGACCAAGATCAATTGGTTGCAGTTCTTGATGATCCCACCAGCATCACTTGTCTTGGGAGGATAGCTCAGTGGCAACGTGCTCGCTTTGACAGCAAGATGACATGGAGCAACACAGGTTCGATCCCTAGGTCCGTGCTTAGAAACCTCTGGTTATTTATAAGCGCGTTATAAATAACCTATCATATCGTAAAACGTTTTTATGTTTACACACTTTTATGGATAATTCACACAGTTCGCATAGCGTCTTAGCGACCCTCTGCTGCACAGTAGTTATTGTATGCAAATGGCGTCTGCATGCTTACTTCTGTGTCGAAGCCAGGATTTGGTGGGGTGGACCAGGTCTGTGTAAAATAGGTGTGATACGGTACACTGTATATTGCTTTAACTGAACTGTATATTTTTAGGCAGGTTAGTGTAAAGCAAGTGTGCTGTACTGTGATAAGGCCCACTTCCCTTTGAAATTTTAATGCACACTGTTATGTGTGCATCCGTTTACTTCTGTACCCACTTTAAAAGGACAGCACATGTACCAGAAAGTAATATAATGTCTGCAGAAGGGTATTGGCCATGTCGCTGAGCCAGCCTGCACATGCAATCAATCTGACCTCCTCTCTAATGCTGCCACCAGTCTCGGGAGGATAGCTCAGCAGCAACGTGCTCACCTTGGAAGCAAGGCGACATGGAGCCAGACAGGTTCGATCTCCGGGTCCGCGCTTAGAAACCTGTTGGTATTAAGTGCGTTATAAATGACCTCGCATATCATGCCCCCTCGATACCCAACCCCCATCTTTCTGAGCCTGAGCTCAGACCTGTTTTCCTGAAGTTTCACCCTTGCCATGGTATCCCAAGCTAAATCCTGTGGGGGTTATGGACCGCATGAATACAAAATATTGTTCAGTCATGACGCTTTTTGCTACGGGCAGGTTGCAGAATGTAAGCTAGTGTACTGCAGTAGCCACTGGCCACTTAATGCCAATGTACTGTGCGCTACAACAGACATTGTGGCGCCGGTGATGATGCTCTGAGTGTTCTGATAGTAGTATTAGTTACTATAGTGAGAGCAGCCTCTGGACAGGGTGGGTTTCCACCATCAGCAGAAAGAATAATTGCAGTGGCTCCTTGTGCTAGCTGAAGCATCATCAGATGCTGGAAGAAAGCCTAGTTCCACATTGGGTCCGGCAGCATCCACACAAGAACACCAAATACCTAAAGTATGGTGGTGAGAGATCATGCCCCCGAATGTGGGTTTCCATTGCAATCGAAGTCCTTACACGAATCCCCAAACCCCCTGACCAAAGCCCTGTACCTCAGATTAGCACAAGGGGCCTCCCCTTGTGCTAATCTGAGGTACAGGGCTTTGACAGCCACAGTCATCCCGCTACAGCATCATACCAAAGGCTCATTCAATGAAATGTAAAGTACTCCAGTGGCCAATCAACTCACCTGGCTGTAATAACGGAGACAACGGTGGTCAGTCAAAATATCGAAAAAATAATCTCGAATGACAAAAAGGTCAAAAAAACAATCTCGAAAAAAAAAAAGTCGAATTTCTCTTTTTTAATTATATATTTATTTTGGGGTCCGGGATTAAAAAAAAAGTTAAAAAAAAAAAAACAGGGGTTGGGGGGAACCCCCCCATTTCGAATAAAAAACGTCATTAAAAAAAAATTAGACTTTTTTTTCGGCCTTTTTTTTTGAGATTTTTTTTTTTTCGAGATTTGTAAATTCGGTATTAAGACCATAAACCCGGAGACAACACCATGAGGCCCCAGCATCACAGCACCCCGTGATGCATTAGTCAGTACTCTAATGACCCATTGACAAACCAGGCTGTAATAACAGAGACAAATTCCTTTACCCCGGGCATCACAATAGCCTGTCGGCGAGAGCTCAACCAACTCACCGGCAAGTCCTTTCACAATCTATTGTGCACTTACATTATTTAGATACCACTGTACAAGCATTGTGTTGACCAGGGGTTATCCAATTTAGTGACCAGGCTATGCGGTAGTGCCAAATGTACAGGTCATTCTTGCCATCTAGGCTGATCTGATAAAGAATTACATGCAGCGCAGTCCACCAGTGTCAGACCTTTGTGCAACAATGAGATGTTATATGTGCATGTTCGATACTGTGAGAGAACTGTGTTGCTTGGCAGTAAAAGGTCAGGAACATCTTCTCTCACTACTGTTTCACTACAGTACACCATTTTTGGGGAAACTGAAGTACACGACCCTGGACATGAGTGAAATACCATCATTCCAGCCTGGATCATTATTGGCGGGCCCAAATCAAAGGGTTTAATTTGACATAACACACAAATATGTGTGCCTGGAGAGAAGATGTCAGGCAATTGATTGCTATTTGTGTTTATTTGTATTTATTGATTTATAAAGCGCTTTACACCAAAGGTACATTTAATAAAAAGGAGCAAGCATCTTGCTGCTGTGTTTAGAACACACCATTTACGGATATCCTAATATGCCATGTAATGCAGGTGTACAGAACTCAAGCGCTCAGAATGAACACTGTTTGCCCAGGACTACATGTTTATGCTGCACTGGAATCCGTCCTCTCATCCATTGAGACTATAACTGCTACTGGCACTGCTGGCTCATGCTCTTCAATATGATGTCTGCAAACATGTCACACTGTATTTTGTACTTTACCTTTACTCCAAATAATGGCTTATGAATCTGGGGCACAGTTGTGTTACTTTTCTGAAAAGGGTGTTTAATCAATGCCTACCTGTGTCTCGTGATTAGCAGTGTGGCGAGCACGGAGCCTGGACCTACCCTACACTTGCAGGTACTGAAGAAGCATCATGGGGGGGATGTGACTGTAACCCTGACTCTACATTTGAGAGCCACCTCTCAACAGACTGCAACTCACCCTTGCCCTCCACAGTACACCCCTTGATTCCTACATATCCCCACATTACAACCCACTTGCACCACACTGATCCCCTCATTGAGGTAGCCAAACACCAGGCCTCTTCTTCGTCCCCTATCTTCAACTTGCGGGTCATGTCTGCCTCTAAAAGCCCTATCGCCCCACACGCCTGATGCAAGTCTCAAGGGAAGAGAAGTGATGGCCTCACTTTGCCAGACTTTCGACTGCAAACCATTTCAACCGAGAAGGAGCGATTGATTATTGATGAGGGTAAACCTGCTGAAGCATTTGCTGACCTTTTAGCAGTATCATCGGTGGTATAAGTGGGTCACATTTGATGGCACTGATTATAAGCCCAGGGCTGCATCTTCTTCGGGGGATGACTATCCTCACGACTGACCATGTAAGATTTGAAGGTGCTCATTTGCCTGTGTGTAAGAATTGAATCAACAAATTCTTCTATAAGGAAAGGTGAAATCATTTGTCTCCACACACCACAAAACCCCCTTCCCCACCCTCCCCTCTTGGCACCCAGAGGATCACCCCCTCCACAACAGCCATGGCTGGCCCCCCTTTGACACCAGCTCTGTTTTTTTAACACCATCTCTCTCCTGCCTCCCTTCGTGCCTAGCACCTTATCCACAACTATCCCTCCATCAACAGCTCCTTCACCCAGAGTGTAAGACTTTCAAATCGTCTGAATCCACACTGTGCAAAGCTCCCTGCCAGTCTTACCAATCCTGCTGAACAAATGGGCAGCATCTCTCGTGAGCCATGGCCCTATCCCCGGTAACAGCCATGCCAGGCACTCCTTACTGTAGGTCGCACCACCAAATAAATAATTCTTCATGACTCATTAGTGCACTCCTTGATTTCTAATCCCACTTAAAGCACTATGTATAATGAGTGTCTCTGATATGATTTATCGCCAGTGGTGCACATTTGTTTATGCAATAAAATGTGGGAAAGTACCAGATACATGTACAGTGCTCTAGATTTCAACCCAGAGTCCAAACCACTATTCTATTTAGACCAGGGTTCACGTCGAACGACCACGTGGGTGGACAATTTCCACCCACTGTTTTGAAAGGCTGGACGCCACCCCCCCCCCCTCAGTGTGTAAGGAATTGTAAAAAATAAATAAAATAATTACTCATTTGACCACAGCTTGTAACCGAATTCAGGTCACGCGACTGGGAAACGTGGCGCTTAGCAAGAACACCACAGAAATAGCACAGCATGGGTCCCTGAAACGTTGTCTATTGACATTCTACCAACAAAGGATGCATTTTTGTTAAAAACTCTTCGTTCTAAAAGGTGCGGACCTTTTAAATTTAGCCATGAATGTAACAATAAAAACTGTTCTCTTGGCAAATGCTTTATTTGGTCGGTGCATATTCTCATGTCATGAGAGACAATTTAAATGGAAGTTGCATATTTCGTTTTGGGATTGGTTCAGTTACTGTGATGTCACTTCTCTAAGCATGTGTCAGAGTCTGTCCCACATTTTCTTAAGGAATTTATTTTTAGCCCTGATTCAGACTATTCTATTTAGATGCTATCTGCTACACCATTTTTCTCAGACATGACAGTGAGTATCTTCTTTATATGGTCTATAGTTCACAGACATGCATCAGGTATCAATGCTTTGAACCAAAACTTAGTGATCCCATCAATCAGTTCTTACTTACTGTTGTGCTTATGAACATGTTTCTGAAACCCTTTGTGCACACAGTGTGTTGGGTGTGAGCTGCAGCTATGTTTGTTTTTCCAGAGCTCCCGTGGCTTGTGGAGAGTCTGTCGCCCTGCTCAACTATTACAGGAGGAAGACCTTTAAAACCCCCACATATGCTGTGAGTGCGTGTTGTGGACACAGTTTGTTGGGTGTGAGCTGGTGCTACATTTGTTTTTCCAGAGCGCCAGGGGATTGTGGACAGTCTGCCGTGCTACTGTACTATTACAGGAGGAGGACCTTTAAAATCCCCACCATACGCAGTGAGCGTGTGCGCTCAGTGTGTTGGGTGTGAGCTACAGCTACGTTTCTTTTTCCAGAGCTCCGGTGGCTTGAGGAGAATCTGTCACCCTGCTAAACTATTACAGGTGGAGGACCTTTAAAATCCCCACCATACTCAGTAAGCACGCGGTGTGCGAGCAGTGTGTTGGGTGTGTTGGGAGTGAGGAGCACAAGAGTCAGAGTTTCAAGAAATTGAATTCATGTTGCCCGGAGAGGTGTGGTCTCCCCCGTTGAGTGGAGTGACTGGATTTGATTACTTGGCTGTGCAATCATCCAGATCATCCCGAGGATTAGTGCACGTCTTGTATACTGTCCGTGTTTATGTGAGAGCATTTGGCACTAGATTAAGTTATGAGAAGCTCTTGCCTTTTGTGTCACCCCACTCACTGTGAATATCTTGATGGCGGCAGGCTTCCGGAGTAAGACTTGTAATTTTATGGAGCTCTCAAGGCGAGAAATGCCTAAAGCGCCCTCAGCAGAGCAAGAGCAAGATATGGAGGGGGCCGCATCTAAAATCTTGATGGCGGCTTATTGGCTATGGCCTATCCGGGGGGAGACATCTAACAACCACAGTGCTACAAATTCATATGACCAAGGGAAAATCCCGTTAATTGCATGCTTCAAAAGCGCTCTTCCTGGCAAACATACGTAAAGTCTGCACGACCCAGAGAGGTCCGAGGGAGGAGGACTCACAAGCGCCAGGAGCATCTACTCTTATTGCAATAAGGTAGGGGAGATCAGGACTGCAGCCGGAAAGGGTGGTTGAAGATTACTTAAAATCCCAGCTGGCGTCTCCCCTACTAAGAACTGATGAGGTGGTTGGAGAAACCATCATGGACGATTCATTTAATTATCTTCTGATGCAAGTAAAAACTTGATGAACAAAATTACTGACCTGGAACTACTGGAGTTTCCAGATCTTGTGACTAATCAGGGTGATATAGGAAGGGAAATGTCGGCAACGCCAGAAAACGACCCCACAGCCACCCTTGTAAATGTCAATGTGAAGAAGATGTCAGAGTCACCAGGGTCTCTGGAGTTTTTAGAGTCTGTGCCAGAGTATGTGTTAAGACCATGTGTGACGGACGCTAGTGTATCATGGGTACAATGGGCAACAACCCTTAAGAGAGGATGAAGGTCGGGGTGGTGCGGACCTTAAATTCATCATTTTCTCCCCTCCACTTAAGGCTATAAGCCGAAAACGTAGCTTTTTAAGGGACGGAGAGGGGGATTGGGTTGCATAAGACATTTCTAACGAAGGAGCAGGGGAACCCGGTGCAGGTAGGGGAGTTAGTAGCCCTGTCTCCTCCAGTTGAAGTTTCCCACACAAGAAATAACCCAATATGTACTCACTCAGCTACGAAACCAGTGGGTTTCCCTTTCACTTCAGAAATGGACCAAACTCATAGTAAATGTGCTTTTCCGAGTGGGGTGAGTGGGGCAAGTGGGGAGGAGAGTCTGGAATTCAGAAAGAGGAAGCGATGGGAAAAACCTGTTGATGGCACTTTATTGCGAGACCTGCCCAAAAAGACGGGTATGTGGAGAAAAGTGGGCTAGGGACTCAAATAACCAAACCGGCTGAAATGACCCAACCGGCTTGTGAGGAGGCCACAATTCAGCACCAAAACAAGAGTGTGAGTTGTAATTTTCAAGACCCCAAAAGTGATTTAAAGTGTGTGATGAATAACTTAGGGAATGTAACTAAAACCTTGGAAATAGCCATGACGGCTTTGTTGACAACTCAAGACAGAATAGGAAGAACAGTAACTAACCCGGGGGAGGTTTTATTGTTACTTGTTTCAAAAATACATTTTATTGAAGGTTACACTAGGGGTAAAAGTGGAAAAATGCACAAAGAGAGCTCATATGTGAATGTGGCTGAGGGGGTTGTGGATAGGACAGAAGCCACTGTATATAAATCATGGTCATTGATTGTGGTAGACGAGATAGTCAGCTACCCAGGGATATGGAGGTTGACGGGGGGAGGGCAGTCTGCCCCTGTCAGAGCCGTCGCCATCAATCCTAGAGGTGGCGGAAGACTTAGTGAACAAAAATATTGTAATGACTTTGGGTGAGGGGGAGGGGATGGGTTGTGGGGTAAGGGAGGAGATCATAGATATTGAGCTGAGAGAACGCTTTGAGATATTCAGATGGAGTAAAAGTAAGAAAAGTGGGTGTCAAGGGTTTTGACCCATGTTGAAATATTAGACGGGGAAGATGTGGGGATGAGCTGTCGCCACCCATCATTCTATCCCAGAACAAAACTAAATCAATAGACTTGGTGGATGTGGGGATGAGCTGTCGCCGCCCATCATTCCATCCCAGAACCAGGAAAACCGCGCGGTTGTGCGCACACCAAAATGGTTGTCTAACCTGCCACCCACCAGTGCCAGCATGATGGACCGGAAGCGCCAGGGGTGAAAGGTGGTGTCAAAGGAAAAATAACAGTGTTGTTAGACCAAAAGCGCCTTAAAATCACCTTTGTTTTCCTGAATGCAAGCTCAAAGTGCCTATTTCGAACATTGCAGGATATTCAAAAATCTTACTGAACACCAGCAGACATCTGGCAGAATGAAGTGTTGTGTGCATACAACATCTGGGAAGATGAAGAGCCCAAAACAATGTTTATAACAAAACTGGCTGAGCTGTGGATGTCAGCAGCTTAATTGAAATTGGATTTAAAACCACTAAAATCGAAATGTTTAAATTAAATGAGTGGCCTACTTTTGAGTGTCACATAGTTGCAACTGTTAAATGTCATGGTTTTGAACTTAGAATCAGCATTCTAGCTGCATGTGTAAAAATTGTAAGTTTGAGTTAAACTGGGAACTAAAGTGACATTTAGCTGAATTCTGCCTGACAACTACCCCCAACAGGAGAAACCTGCTCAGCCACTCTTCCCAGGCCTAGCTGCATCCTGCTGCCCATGCCAAAAGGAGATGACACCTCTCTGATTGGGTTAGGGGAGGAGCACCTGGGGACTGCAGGAAGTTGAACAAAGCCCTGTCCTGGACTCAGGCAAATGTTATATTGGGGGGGGCCGTAAAGTGGCTTCCTCTTGGGAGAAACTGGGAGGGGCAGTGCCTCTGCTAGCAAACTGAGCTTGGGGGAAGTGGATAAACCAGTTATTCCACCATGTGATGTGGGAGCCACACCCCTTTTTGACCAGGGCATAATTTTAAAAAGATAGATAACTCATAGTGCGGACTGGTCAAAATTATATAAATAATACCATTATTCTTGGGATTTTTCCGTGCACGTTTTAAGAGGTGTTAGGACCCTGTGGTGTATTCTGGGGGGTTGCTAGCGGAAAATAGGGTCTTACTCCAAATGTCTGCATGTTAAAAATCTGACCCTTCATCAATTAATGTCTATACTCCTTGCGCACATTTGTGTAATTTTTGGTAAATGTCCGATATTGGTCAACCGACCAAAAAGCGCGAAATGTTGTCATTTCTGAATCCCAGCTCGCAGGAACATGGGGCTTGAACAGAGACCTGTCTTAATTCATCTGTAAATGTACATGTAATGTCAACCACTTGTATATCTGGGAAATATGTATTTAAATCAAATATAGATTTGTGGGCAAATTGACCAGGGGAGGATCCTCTGACCCATAAACAGACCTCATCATGATGACAATCCATTTCCTTCCCCCAATCATGGGAGAGGGTAGAATTGGGCCAATGACAAGTAGAGAGGGGCAGGCTCAGTTATGTCACACACAAACCCACTTTCTAAACACATAAAAGCAGACAGTGCAGGACAGGTGGGGACATTCACTTTCCACTTTCTTGTGGGACGCTTTGCCGGGAGACTTCAGACTTCACATCCAGAGATCCAGACTTCAAATCCAGCAATCTCCAGAGACCAGAAATTAACTCCAGATTTGTAGCAGAGAGGCCTGAATCCACAAGCTGAATCCTCTTCAGCAGGCCTCAAAACCAACCAAACTATTCAACAGCCGGGCGAGCTGTTTGAATTCTTTGCCAAGAACTTTTGCAAGAACCTGTAGTAGTATCCAGAAAGCAGTGCTGTATCCGGAACCAGAGAGAACCAGAGACCAGACGCTATGAGCAGAACCGCCAGAAGTCCTGTTCAACCTGTTGACCATATCCGTGACGAGGCCCATTCCTGGCTACAATCTAGTGTGAGTACCCAGCTAGCACTGTGCCAAAACCAATCTCTTAGTGTAAAATAATCTAATTAAAACTATTTTAACCTATTTAGAACTACCTCATAGGAATCGTGTGTGTCATTCTGTCCTTTTTAAAGCTAAAAACTGTCACCTGTCATTTTGAACTTTTAAATTTCAAATCCGAAAAACTACCTTCACTAAATCGTCCGTATCTCCGGAACCGTTTGTGCTAGGATTCCAACGAACCTAGAACCGACTTGCTACTCCTTATAGTGCCTCCGTAATTACGCTCGACACACGCGATTAAATTTGCCGCGATTTGACATTTTGCACAATTTCAGCCACGTGTAAAAATCAGCAGCTCCTTGCTTTCCTTTGCTAAAATGCGTTTTAACCTGCTAGTTACTCGTAGAGCATTGCTAAAGTGAGCCTGAACTAATATAAACTAGATAACACCCACCCTGAACCTCTAGAGGGAATTAAAAGCATTTTTAGCACCTTTCTCACTTCATTGTCATCACATTCAAAGCATTTTGGGCCTGTGTTTCAAACTTCTACCTGTTTTCCTCTAAGCTTGCTAGGGGGGAACTGAATTATATTGTTTGCATTCCTGAGAACTGTATGCTCTCCTTTTCATCTCCTTACAATGCATAGGGGGGGAGTGAATTGTTCAAGAAAAAGTGATCATATTATCCTTTGGTTGAAATCATCTCAAGGTTATTTCTGTGTTGTATTCTGTCTCACCTTGCCTTTCCTTGAACCACATAAAGGCATTCTCTACCACCTTATTTTTCTTTTCCTATTCATAAGTAACCAAGAACTGTGCTACTGTAGGATTACCTATTGCTGATTACTGCTCATATTCACAAGTGTGCTATCGATTATCAATTGATTTATAGAAGTGTGATATACATATATTGTTTAATTTTTCAAATAAACCTTTTAAATTTGCAAAACAAATCTACTTCTTGGCTCAGTGGGATCAGGGGGATTCTAAGCGAGGGGTGTTATACAAGGGTTCATCATCCAGATTATAACTTGCCATAAAAATATATAAATAAGGGCTTCCCTTCGGCATCCCAGACAAGGCACTGACTTAGTGGGATTGCTTGATTGGAGTCACTTACAGAGTGGGGGCTCGTAGCCGGGGATTCTGGATGAGGTTTACCACTTGTGCAACTTAATACAGTGTGCCAACTGACCGGATACACATATCCGGTTAGACCAACATGCTGTTTTACACTGTGAAAGCACCCCTCAAAGGAACGCTCTAAGGAAACGGTCTGTTTTGCAAAATAAAATACAAACTTCTGTAAGTCAGGAAGGAACTCAATTTCCAGAATGACGACACTGGTAGACATCAAAATAGCCAGAGAGCACTTCTTACATAAGCTATTTGTGAGAGGTGAATGGACTGAGTAGGGCCAGGATGCGTGGATGCAGGCAATCGCACAGCAGGTCACTGAAACAGGGTCAGATATATGGAGAGATCAGGGTCCATTACATGTGGCCCTGAGTGAACTATATATGGCCCTAAGGCCAAAGATGAACACGACAAGATGGTTAGGATAGTGGCATATTTGTATCTATATATGGGAGCCATGCAGGACAAATGTGCTGAAGTCCAAGATCTGGCAAATAGGCAACAGATGGCGTTAGAAAAGGCCCAATCTGACCTGGTCTCTTCTGAGCAGAGGCTGCACAGAAGCCAGGAGTCAGAAAACGAGAGTAGACAATACATCATTAAAATGAAGGAGGATATGGATATCCTGCAACAGGAAAAGTCTGACCAGGATACCAGAATTCTGGTTTTGCAGAAGGAGCACCAAGACAGTTTGGACTCCTTACTGCAGAGCCAGAATAAGCTGGAGCAACAGATAGATTTCAACAGGGCATGCACAAAGCAGGTAGCCACCCTGCAAAGCCAATTGGATAGAGAAAAAGAGGAGAGCAATAAACTGATTCTGAAAGATCTGGACACCCAGACAGAATTTCAGGAAGAGCGCCAGACAGCTGGTGCCTTTCAAAGGCAGAGGGACGACCTGGCGGCACAGATGCAGGCTCTTAGTCAGGAAAGGGACACCTTAGGCCAGGAAGTCTGCCAATTAAAAGAAAAAATTGAAGAAAATCACCTGGCCCTCCTGGGGCTGGGTGACCTCCAAAAAGAGCATCACGACTTGCTAGAGCACACCAGGAGGGTGGAGGAGGCTCTGGCAAGAAAGGAGCAGGCCAGTAGGGATGGGACTCAGGAGGTAACCCTCCTGCAGCAGAAACTGGCCCAGTACTCCAGGACCAATCAGGAGGCACAGAGAGAAAATGAGGCTCTCTGTCAGCACAATGATAGGCTCCAGCAACAGGTAGCCATGCAGGAGAGACTGATAGAGTCTAGTAAGGCCTTAACTGAGGAACTGAAAGCGCAGGCTCTTGCATTGCAACAGGGAGCAGGGGCTGACAGAGATGAAGTTCGCTGGGAAAGGGAAACACCTGAGCATAACCTCAGAAGCCCTAGTACCAGAGGCCTTCATCTCTCTCAGTCCCTGGACTCTGCCACTCCCATGTCCCCTGGCGCACATGAGCACAGGGCCACAGGGATGGCAGATTACTATCCAGCCAAAAGTATGGGGCTCATAGGCCAGTACCACCCAGGAATGGAGGGGCAGGCATCCGGGTATGGGCACCCAAGCACAGTGCAATTTAGTGGGGAACCCCAGGAGAGTAGGCCCATTAAGGGCATCCTGAAAACCTCTGCCCAGTTAGGTCAGTGGGGGGGTACCCATCAAATCCTGGCAGCAAGGAGGGATCAGAAGACTCCTCTGAGCGTTACAGGACACAGGAGACCATGTCCCCACATCCTCCCAGCCATTCCCAGGCTCGCAGAATCCGGGAAAACCTGGAAGATCAGACGGGCACCTCTGGGAGCAGTGCTTCGGAGTCAGAGGATGAATGGACCAGGGTTACCCGAACCAAAAAGGCCAATAAAGCAAAAAGGGCCTTGCTTAAGGACCCATTGAAACAAATAAAGGCAATAAGGAGTGTCATCATGCCTTATCATAAGAACGCCAAGTATTCTGTTTGGGAACACTTGGAGCTCTAAGAGCAAATGATGGAGACTTTCCATTTGAAGGACAGCAGTAGCTGCATCCAGTACGTCAAATGGACATTCTCCCCAGAATACTCCAGTTTCTTTGCAGGGCTGGAGGACCAAAACCATTCAAGATGGTCCGCATATAGGGCGGCCATCTTGAAACATTTTTCTGTTCATAGAAATCCTCAACAGGCTCACAAGGCAGCCTACAATTTGCAATGTGGGGAGGATCAGGCCCCACAAGAATTCGTACAAGAATTGAAGCGTGCCTTTGCGCAGACCACCACAAGGGTGCGCACGGACAGCAGAGAATTTGTCAATACTTTTTTCCATGCCTTGCCCAAATACATCATGACCCAGCTAGTGAGAGATTTTCACGAGAAGAGGTCACTAGACTGGGTCATTGAACAGGCTACCCGGATCTATGAGGTGCAGAAGCCCATAGAAAATAAAAGTAATGCGCAGAAAAACCCCAAAACCAACAGCACCCCTGCTGCTGCCAAGGTGGCGGAAGTAAAGGTTGCCCCCGTTTTAGATTTGGAGATAGGGGGGCCTAAAAACCTGCCTGCACCAAATAATTCACAGCCCAGAAGGCCCTCGGGCCAGTCACAGACAGGGAGTCGAGGAGGTAGTCCCACAAATGGGGTCCCCCGCTCCCCTGATTATGTAAGTCCCTGCTACAAGGGAAACCGACCCATCCTGGGTTATGTGTGGACTCCTCCAGCCCAAGGGGGCGGATCCAGCCAAGCACCTAACCCAGGGAACTTCCCTCATAACTTCCCCCAGGAGGGCAGAAATTCACCAAATCCTGGGCAGAACTTTTTTCCCAGGTATCCACCCAATTTCCAGCCCCAAAATCATCCATCCTTCTTTCCCCAATTCCCTGAGCCCAGACAACCTAATCGGGAGAGGGGAGCCCAAGGGTGGAGGGGTACCCAAATCTTCCCAATCCGGGGTATTACCAGAGAAGGGATAGCTACCCTTCCCGGGATCAGCCCAGGGGAGAAAATAGAGCCCCGTATCAGCCTGAGCGGGTTTCACAACTTGAGCGCCAGGTCCAAAATATGGCACGGGATCTGGGTCACATACTGAGGGCTCAACAAAACCCTCAGATGAGCATGCCACCGCAGAATGCCCCAATCTCTGGGCTTGGTGCTCCAGAACAATGACGGGGGCAGCACCCCGATAACGCATCGGTTCCCAGGGAGGAGGCACAAGGGGAAGGGGGTGTAAAGCCTTGGAGGAAGCTTCCTTCCCAACTTGTAAACAGCCCCTGGAATACCAGGAACTGGAAACAAAATCTCCTACCCCTGAAAGTCTGCCACCCAAAGAGCAAAGAGGAGGTAGGAGAAACAAAGGACCCAAACAGACCCATTTTGTGGAGGAGGTACAGGTCTTCCAATTTGAGGGAGAGGGATCCTCAGAGGATGCTGGGAAAAGGATCTTCTCCTTCAGAGATGGGGGAACTCCTCCCAAGGAAAAATGAGTCCCAAGAGATTCCAATCCAACAAAACCAAACTTCCCTGGTTCAAACCCATCCTGGTGACTGCCTCCCAAAAGGCAGGGGTGGCCCAGAACCGGAACCAGGGGAACCTAAAACCGAATCAACAGACTGGGTAGATGTGGGGATTGGGCTGTCGCCGCCCATCATTTTATCCCAGAACCAACAATACCAAAATCCCATGGGTCAAACCCATCCTGATGACTGCCTCCAAAAAGGGGAGGGGTGGCCCAGAACCCGAAACCATTTCCAGTTGCCAACTTTTTCTTTCAGATTCCCCAGGCTCTCCACAGAATTCTGCCCAAATCTCTTCGCTAGCAATGTCCAAAACCAGAAAATTAGCCCACCAGTTGTCCAAAAATGTGCATTATCTGTGCCCCCTTGACGAGAAGGAGGGAAGATACTATGCCGCGGTACAAGTACAGGGGCAGGGTACAATTTTGGCACTGGTGGACACTGGATCCCAAGCTACCCTTCTGTCCAAAAGGGTGTTTGATGAACTAAATGCAGGAAGGGGGGAGAATTACCGAATTCCTCTCACCTCTCTTCCTGGACAACTGCAGAACTTTGACGGGAAGGAAATTCCCGTCGAGGGAACTGCAGACTTGGACATTAAAATTGGGCGACATAAGGTGAAACACCCGGTCATAGTAGTGACTCCAGAGGGCACCCCTTGTTTACTAGGGAATGACCTCCTGAGAAGGTTGTCACCCCTAATAGATTGTGTAAACAAGGTCCTCTGGACCCAGACTAGCTGACCAATAAAATTAAAACAGAGTGTCAACCATGTTAGTTTAAACGGCACCTGCCACATGGTTGAACAAAAATCTGACCAAGTAGAATTTCACTTCCAGAACAACCAAATTCCAGACGTGACAGTAATAGCAGTAGGACAACAGACTGGTGATAGGGGGGTCCTCTCTATTTCTGAAAATCAACCTTCCTTCCAGTTTAAGGTGGTATTCCACACTGGACGGAAACACTCTGAAATTCTTTACCAATCCACAATCAGACACTCCCACTCCTATAGTCAAGAAAGATGTGAAATCAGCTCAGAGCCAGGCTGATATTCAGCAAATTGGAGAGCAGTTGTTCATCCCTGTTCAGTTAAATGATGGGAAGGACTCTGTTCTCGCTCGAGTGTGTGTGAACAACGGTAAGAGCTTCATCAGCGAAGCCATGTTCCGCCAACTCCCAAAAGATCCAGCCATTCCCACAGTCAAACTGATAGACAAATGGGAAATGGACCTGGAAGCACCCAATTCCAAACATCTCCTGCCAAGCAGGTGTATGCTCAAAATCTCCATTGGCAACAAGAGCATAGTCCATAATTGTTGGGTCGTGCGAGACGTCACTGCCACCTTTTACTTAGGCAGTGACATTCTCAATCGCTTCGCCATTAGTTTGGACCTAATAAACTTCAAAGCTTGGTCCCGATTAGCGGATAATCCCATGGGCTTTGATGATCGAGAAAAAGCATTTAGGTCAGCTCAATTGCTACCTTATGCAGTGGAAATTCAGATTAAGGAGGAAGTCACCATCCCAGAAAGGACCCGACAATTCTCCCTGGAAGTAAAAGTTAAAAGAGGACAAAAATTGAAAAACCCTGATGCTTATATTCATCTAAATGCTTCTCTCCAACAGCAAGCGTTAAGGGTAAACCCAACACCATTAGTCAACATAGAACATGACACCATTCCAATAGAGGTGGATAACAGCAACTTAAAGAGTATTACTCTAGCCGCAGGCACCATTATGGGAATGGCGGTTGATGACCGACATTTCTCCATTGATTTAGGAAATGAACTGTTAGGACCAATCCCCAAGGACTGTTTTGACAGTGACAGTGAGGACAATACAACACCAGACAGGATTTTCACCCGGCATGGGGAGAACTTCCTGGTGTACACTTCTTGCCCTTATGGTAAGGAAGATGTGACTTGTGACTTCAGGAGGGATGAGGTGATTTTCCAGGTCCATGAGGGCTGCCTTTCCCACCTGAAGCCTCCAGTCCAAATCATCACTCTGACCAGGGACTTCTCCACCCAGCTGGAGGAGGCCGCTGATATAGCTAAACCAGAAGTCTTTCCAGGCTTCAGGCAGATGGTGGAAGAGAGATTCAACCTAGCTGATGCCTGCGTGACTCTGGAACAGAAGCAAAAGTTGAAACAAGTTTTCTTGGATTTCCAAGATCTCTTTGCGGTAGACTCATATGACTGTGGTCGCACCGACATCCACACAACAACAATTCCCACGGACCCTGGAATGACTCCAGTGTTTGTGAAGCAATATCGTTTGCCTCTCGCATCCATGGAGTCCCTTACTGAAATAACCCTGATGCTTATATTCATCTAAATGCTTCTCTCCAACAGCAAGCGTTAAGGGTAAACCCAACACCATTAGTCAACATAGAACATGACACCATTCCAATAGAGGTGGATAACAGCAACTTAAAGAGTATTACTCTAGCCGCAGGCACCATTATGGGAATGGCGGTTGATGACCGACATTTCTCCATTGATTTAGGAAATGAACTGTTAGGACCAATCCCCAAGGACTGTTTTGACAGTGACAGTGAGGACAATACAACACCAGACAGGATTTTCACCCGGCATGGGGAGAACTTCCTGGTGTACACTTCTTGCCCTTATGGTAAGGAAGATGTGACTTGTGACTTCAGGAGGGATGAGGTGATTTTCCAGGTCCATGAGGGCTGCCTTTCCCACCTGAAGCCTCCAGTCCAAATCATCACTCTGACCAGGGACTTCTCCACCCAGCTGGAGGAGGCCGCTGATATAGCTAAACCAGAAGTCTTTCCAGGCTTCAGGCAGATGGTGGAAGAGAGATTCAACCTAGCTGATGCCTGCGTGACTCTGGAACAGAAGCAAAAGTTGAAACAAGTTTTCTTGGATTTCCAAGATCTCTTTGCGGTAGACTCATATGACTGTGGTCGCACCGACATCCACACAACAACAATTCCCACGGACCCTGGAATGACTCCAGTGTTTGTGAAGCAATATCGTTTGCCTCTCGCATCCATGGAGTCCCTTACTGAAATAATTAAGAACCTTGAGTCCCGGGGAATAATCCGTCCAGTACACAGCACCTTCAATAATCCGGTGCTGTGAATATTGAATCCAAACGTCCAGTGGAGACTCTGCGCAGACCTTAGGGAGCTCAACAAACGGGTCCATAATTCCCGATGGCCTCTGCCCTACATCGACCAAGGGCTGGCCCAGATTCAGGGGTCACAGGTATTCACAGCAATAGACCTGACCAATGGATACTGGACCGTGCCTGTCAGTAGGGTGGACCAATACAAACTGGCTTTTACCTTTTGGGGCCAGCAGTACACATGGACCCGGACTCCCTTCGGATACCTCAACTCCGGCAATGAATTCAACATTTTCCTACATAAGGCCATGCCCGACCTGGGTGCGAGGGGTAACCTGGCTTATGTAGATGATGTCCTCATCAAAAGTTCATCTGTGGAGGAACACATAGCGGAGATCCGGTATGTTCTGACACAGTTGAGGGCCGCCGGAGCAAAACTTTCCTTTCAGAAAGCACAGTGGTGTAGAACCCGTGTTAATTTCTTGGGGCATGAGATTACTCCTCAGGGTCTCTGTCCCCAGGAAAAGAAAGTGGAAGCACTCCAGAAACTGAGGATCCCACAACTCTGCGGGAACTAAGGAGCCTCCTTGGACTGACTAATTACAGCAGAAAGTTCATTGAGGGCTACGCAGAGATCACTAGACCCCTGATTCATCTCTTGAAGGGGGGGTCAAGTGGGAATGGGGTCCAGAACAATCCGAAGCAGTAAGACAACTCAAGAGAAGCCTCTCACAAGTGCCTTGCCTAGCTTACCCTGTCAGAAACAAGGAGTTCTTCCTGGAGACAGGGTTCTCTAATACGTGCTTGACGGCAGTATTATTTACAAAAAGCATGACAAGGTCAATAAAGTAATCTCCTATGCGAGCAAAACTTTATCCTCTGTGGAGGAAAAATTCAACGATTGTGAGAAGGCACTCCTGGCAACGGTGTGGGCATTGAAGAATTACCGCCCGTTTATCCAGGGGTAACACATCATAGTGGAGACTCCACACTAGCCTCTGCAATATCTCCAAAGTGACAGAATCCGGGCCGGAAATGTGAGTAATTCCTGAATTACTTCCTGGATTCTGTCAATGCAAGGCTTTCCTGTGGAGGTCAGATATGGCCAAAACAAGAAGAGTCCCCTCGTGCAAGGTCTGGCTGACTTGCATGATTGTGCCAGAGAAAACTGTCTCGAGGACGAAAGTCTAAAAATCAAGGACAACATGGAGGCATAACTTAATTCCCCACACAAAGTCTTTGAAGAAGACAAGTGTGAGGGAATGCCCACTGTCTATGTGGATGGATGCTCTTACCATGTTGACAACAACGGGGAAAAAGAACTCGTGGCCGGCGTAGGGAACGCATGGGTGAATGAGTCCCCAGAACCCTCCGCTGGATACAAAATTGGTCCCCAAAGAAGTCAGGTGGCAGAACTGATGGCTGTGCATCAGGCCATCCTCACTGCTGTCCAACATCAACTCCACGAACTGGTCATAATCACAGATTCGGATTATGTACGGAACGGGTTTGTGGAGCACCTGGTCAATTGGAAAACCAGAGGCATGTTATGTGCTAATAACAAACCCTTAAAACATGGGAAGTTAATTCAAAACATTGATGATCTGGTCACCTCGAATGGGATGACCAACTACTGGAAAAAGATCAAGGGTCATTCCAAAGTAGAGGGACCAGACAAAACTGGAAATGACTTAGCTGATCAGCTTGCCAAAACCGGGGCCATCCAAGGGGATCTAATAGTAATAGAGTCCCTGTTGGGGGAAATCCAGGTCACTGCTATCACTAGGTCCCAGACAAATGCTCACAATGATCTTTCAACTGCACAATGGAGTAAGGAGACCCCTGATGCTGATTTGATTACAGCTCAGAAGGGGGATCCAATAATTGGTAAGTTTTACCAACACATTGAGGACCCTGAGAACTTTCCCCTGACGGATAGCGATTACATTGGGAAAGAGGACCTAAGAGTGTTGATGAAATGTCCAAAAAGGTTCTGAATCCAAGACGGTTTGTTGGTAAGGAAATCCCAAGCTGGCCATGATCAGTGGGTGGTCCCTACCTCATTCCGAATCCTGATGTTAAGTCACGCCCATGATGCGGCCACCGCTGGTCATAGGGGGTTTCACACAACACTGGAAATCTTAAGAGAGATTGCATACTGGCCACACATGGGGCAGGACCTCGACCAATACTTGAAGGGGTGTCTTGTGTGTGCACAGTTTCAGCCATCATCCCTCACACACCGTGCGCCTCTCCAAAAGAGGGGGATGACACTGCCATGGTCAGATTTGCAAATCGACTTTGTAGGCCCTGTAATTCGCTCGTCTAGAGGAAACAAGTACATGTTGACCGTCACATGCTTGTTTACTAAGTGGGTGGAATGTCTCCCGGCCACAAACTGCAAGGCAGAAACAGCAGCTGCCCTGATGATTAACCACATCTTTTCCCGTTTTGGTCTACCTCAAAGGATTGAGTAAGACAGGGGTAGCCACTTCACCAGTGAAGTAATGACAAAGATGTGGGAGATGCTGGGGGTCAAAAGGAAGCTACATATTGCTTACAGGCCAGCTTCTTCGGGGGCAGTAGAACGTTACAACCGGTCAATTGTGAGCATATTAAAAAAGTTTGTGGCAGATTCTGGGCCAAGTTGGGATATCCGATTACCTCTGGTCCTAATGGCCATCAGATCTACCCCTTCATCAGCAACTAAAATGTCACCATTTGAGTTGATGACTGGACACAAGATGGTGCTTCCTCAGCATTTGCTATACAGGACCCAAGAGCAGACACTGATAAATGCCTCCACAACTCATGAGTATGTGGAGAATTTAAGGAAACACCTCCAACATGCTTTTGCCTATGCTCAACGGAATCTAGAAAGATCAGCTGAGAGTATGAAAATGCACTATGATTTGAAAACCACCAGGAAGGAATATGATGTGGGAGACCGGGACTATCTATACAATTTCCAAAGGAACCAGGCCAAACAGCGAAAATGTTTGCCTACATGGAAGGCACCCTTTGAAATTATAGACAAGATCTCCCCTGTTGCCTACAAAATCCGCATCCCCAAAGGTAATTTGGCGGAAGGGGAAGATAAGTGGGTCCATATTAATCAGCTAAAGTGTTGCCATCCCAGGCACACTCTGCAACAACTGGAGGAATCCACTGGAATCCCAGAGGGGGCCGCTCCAGAGTAATTCAGTTCCAACCCTAAAATATTCCATATATAGCATATAAAATTCTGTGATTCTTGAATATATATGTTCTTGTCTCCTAATTTAAAAAAAAATGTATATGTTCATATCTTCTGATTTATAAAATGTATATGTTCGCCACACCATTAATAGTGGTGGAAAAATGTCTAGGAATGTGTATTGCCGCTTTGCTTTATCATCCTAGGAGAGATGAAACCATGGAGACTGACCAAGGAGAACGACCCAGGGACCGGGAGCAAAGATCCAAGGGGCCCGGGGTATCGCCCAATATTCCCATCAGGACCAGTGAGGAGAACCGATCGATCCAACCGGATGGAGGAAAAGATGCAGAACTGTGCCATCTACAGAATTGGGAGAAGATGATGCGGACATACCAGCGTGTAGATCAAAACATTCTTTGCACTCGACTCCCCCTCGACTCAAATTCAAAGTGCAGTCGGGCGGGGGGGTTTGTCAAGGGTTTTGACCCATGTTGAATTATTAGACGGGGTAGATGTGGGGATGAGCTGTCGCCGCCCATCATTCTATCCCAGAACAAAACTAAATCAATAGACTGGGTGGATGTGGGGATGAGCTGTCTCCGCCCATCATTCCATCCCAGAACCAGGAAAACCACGCGGTTGTGCGCACACCAAAATGGTTGTCTAACCTGCCACCCACCAGTGCCAGCATGATGGACCGGAAGCGCCAGGGGTGAAAGGTGGTGTCAAAGGAAAAATAACAGTGTTGTTAGACCAAAAGCGCCTTAAAATCACCTTTGTTTTCATGAATGCAAGCTCAAAGTGCCTATTTCGAACATTGCAGGATATTCAAAAATCTTACTGAACACCAGCAGACATCTGGCAGAATGAAGTGTTGTGTTCATACAAAATCTGGGAAGATGAAGAGCCCAAAACATGTTTATAACAAAACTGGCTGAGCTGTGGATGTCAGCAGCTTAATTGAAATTGGATTTAAAACCACTAAAATCGAAATGTTTAAATTAAATGAGTGACCTACTTTTGAGTGTCACATAGTTGCAACTGTTAAATGTCATGGTTTTGAACTTAGAATCAGCATTCTAGCTGCATGTGTAAAAATTGTAAGTTTGAGTTAAACTGGGAACTAAAGTGACATTTAGCTGAATTCTGCCTGACAACTACCCCCGACAGAAGAAACCTGCTCAGCCACTCTTCCCAGGCCTAGCTGCATCCTGCTGCCCCTGCCAAAAGGAGAGGACGCCTCTCTGATTGGGTTAGGGGAGGAGCACCTGGGGATTGCAGGAAGTTGAACAAAGCCCTGTCCTGGACTCAGGCAAATGTTATATTGGGGGGGCCGTAAAGTGGCTTCCTCTTGGGAGAAACTGGGAGGGGCAGTGCCTCTGCTAGCAAACTGAGCTTGGGGGAAGTGGATAAACCAGTTATTCCACCATGTGATGTGGGAAGCCACACCCCTTTTTGACCAGGGCATAATTTTAAAAAGATAGATAACTCATAATGCGGACTGGTCAAAATTATATAAATAATATAATTATTCTTGGGATTTTTCCGTGCACGTTTTAAGAGGTGTTAGGACCCTGTGGTGTATTCTGTGGGGTTGCTAGCAGAAAATAGGGTCTTACTCCAAATGTCTGCATGTTACAAATCTGACACTTCATCAATTAATGTCCATACTCCTTGCGCACATTTGTGTAATTTTTGGTAAATGTCCGATATTGGTCAACCGACCAAAAAGCGCAAAATGTTGTCATTTCTGAATCCCAGCTCGCAGAAACATGGGGCTTGAACACAGACCTGTCTTAATTCATCTATAATATGTACATGTAATGTCAACCACTTGTGTATCTGGGGAATATGTATTTGAATCAAATATAGATTTGTGGGCAAATTGACCAGGGGAGGATCCTCTGACCCATAAACAGACCTCATCATGATGACAATCCATTTCCTTCCCCCAATCATGGGAGAGGGTAGAATTGGGCCAATGACAAGTAGAGAGGGGCAGGCTCCGTTATGCCATGCACACACCCACTTTCTAAACACATAAAAGCAGACAGTGCAGGACAGGTGCGGACATTCACTTTCCACTTTCTTGTGGGACGCTTTGCCGGGAGACTTCAGACTTCACATCCAGAGATCCAGACTTCAAATCCATCAATCTCCAGAGACCAGAAATTAACTCCAGATTTGTAGCAGACAGGCCTGAATCCACAAGCTGAATCCTCTTCAGCAGGCCTCAAAACCAACCAAACTATTCAACAGCCGGGCTAGCTGTTTGAATTCTTTGCCAAGAACTTTTGCAAGAACCTGTAGCAGTATCCAGGAAGCAGTGCTGTGTCCGGAACCAGAGAGAACCAGAGAGCAGACGCTGTGAGCAGAACCGCCAGAAGTCCCGTTCAACCTGTTGACCATATCCGTGACGAGGCCCATTCCTGTCCACAATCTAGTGTGAGTACCCAGCGAGCACTGTGCCAAAACCAATCTCTTAGTGTAAAATAATCAAATTAAAACTATTTTAACCTATTTAGAACTACCTCATAGGAATTGTGTGTGTCATTCTGTCCCTTTTAAAGCTGAAAACTGTCACCTGTCATTTTGAACTTTTAAATTTCAAATCCGAAAAACTACCTTCACAAAATCATCCGTATCTACGGAACCGTTTGTGCTAGGAGCGAAATTTAACTTTTAAATTCCAACGAACCTAGAACCGACTTGCTACTCCGACACACACAATTAAATTTGCCGCCATTTCACATTTTGCACAATTTCAGCCACGTGTAAAAATCAGCAGCTCCTTGCTTTCCTTTGCTAAAATTCGTTTTAACCTGCTAGTTACTTGTAGAGCATTGCTAAAGTGAGCCTGAACTAATATAAACTAGATATCACCCACCCTGAACCTCTAGAGGGAATTAAAAGCATTTTTAGCACCTTTCTCACTTTATTGTCATCACATTCAAAGCATTTTGGGCCTGTGTTTCAAACTTCTACCTGTTTTCCTCTAAGCTTGCTAGGGGGGAACTGAATTATATTGTTTGCATTCCTGAGAACTGTATGCTCTCCTTTTCATCTCCTTACATTGCATAGGGGGGAGTGAATTGTTGAAGAAAAAGTGATCATATTATCTTTTGGTTGAAATCATCTCAAGGTTATTTCTGTGTTGTATTCTGTCTCACCTTGCCTTTCCTTGAACCACATAAAGGCATTCTCTACCACCTTATTTTTCTTTTCCTATTCATAAGTAACCAAGAACTGTGCTACTGTAGGATTACCTATTGCTGATTACTGCTCATATTCACAAGTGTGCTATCCATTATCAATTTATTTATAGAAGTGTGATATATATATTGTTTAATTTTTCAAATAAACCTTTTAAATTTGCAAAACAAATCTACTTCTTGGCTCAGTGGGGTCAGGGGGATTCTAAGCGAGGGGTGTCATACAAGGGTTCATCATCCAGATTATAACTTGCCATAAAAATATATAAATAAGGGCTTCCGTTGGGCATCCCAGACAAGGCACTGACTTAGTGGGATTGCTTGATTGGAGTCACTTACAGGGGGCTCTTCTATCGTTGAATTCAAACATCTCAATAACTATAAATAAAAGGGGCCAAAAGAAAAATGTTCAAAAGGGTTCTTGACAATTTATCTGCATCTTGTCGATACCTCCTGCACTAAGACCCCCATGGAGAGATTTAACTGCAAATGATACACCATGGCGAAAAGTAAGAGAAAGGGAGGGTGTGATGGCCTTAGCCAAGAATAATGAGGCTTTGTGTACAGGGGTAAATTACCCTGGGCAAGGTACCTTTTCAAGACCATGATTCCTCCTCCTGAATAAGAGTGGAAGAGATTAGACAGGGAGGTGTGGAGGAGTAGGAGAGGTTGGAAGTAAGGCAAGTGGTTTATTGTAATCCGAAACTGCCCCAAAGGATAACTCTAATGAAGAGAGTGGAGGTAGTTAAGGAGGGAGTCCCTGGGGAGATTAGGAATTTGGGGTGAGAACAGAGGTGAACTGAGCCCCATACTGCCGGAAGGGAGCTAAACCCAAATGCAGATGTCTTCTTGACCCTAGAGGAACGTAGGAAACTAATCTCTCAAGTAAAACCAAAGATTGTGGACACCCTTCGTAAGGAGACAGAGGGAGGCTGGCTCCCCGATAGCGAGTGTAAAGTGGTGTTACAAAAATGACTGCTCGACTGGGAGCGTGTTGTTTTAATCAGATCCAGGGTGTTGTTTATCTTGCAGAAAGCTCAGGCTCTATTTATCATCAATCAACATTAGCAATGTTGAATTTTGGAAGAAACATAATTTGGACAAGGTCATGCTGCATTTCAAATACAGCTTTGTGGGCAATCAGGTGTTAGCAGATGTCATAAGAGCTTGCGGTTATGATTTGTATAAAATGTTGCCTATGTATGTGTAAAAGAAAAGTGTGCCCCTCTACAAAGCTTGTGGCTGGGCAAATAACAGCCAATACAAATTTAATGGATGGGTCTAAAACAAGACAAATTACTTCTGAGGCTAATCACTTTGAGATATTTGGAAGGCGGGGCTGATTGTTTGTGGATAGCAGCAACTTTGAAGGTGAGGCCTAGTGGCACTGCCTGAAGGAGAACATGGAGGGGATATGAAAAGAGAAAAGTTAATACTTACATGGAATTGTACAGGCTTTTCTCGTTTGTTTCAAATGGAGAGTGTTGATCTATTAAAGTGCAGATTCATTTTACCTACAAGAATGTTGGTTAAGGGTTGCCCCGACTGTGGACGGGTTCTCTGTGCTATTATTACCAGCAATTACAATTAGCAGGAAAGTGGCCGACCCGTCGCAGGTTTACTGGTAGGAGTTTCAATTGTAATATGGGACAAGGCAAAGAATTGTGCTCAGCCGCACCCTTATGTGCAAGCAATAAGACTTACGTGGAATCAATTAATGTTCCCAGATAAGGTGGAAACTCTCCTTTTGAATATTTACTGGAGCCCCTTAAAGATCGCACAAAATCATTCTTAGACTCAGTAGAAGACATCCTATTCTGTTGTTATAGTATGGGTATGTACTCAGCGATGTTGTGTGGCGATCTAAATAGCTGATGCTTTGACTGGCCAGGGGAGAAGGGAACCTGTTGGGCTGGCAAGGTGTTGCCAAAAAGGGGATGTCTGTGGGGGTCCCTTAGGGAGGATTGGGGTATGTGTATCCTAAATGTTAACATTAAGAGGGATGCGCTTCCACACCACATGTGGGAGAGGGGGTCTCAAAGGAACATCTTAGATTACTGCAGTGTGTCAGAGGATATCTACCTCCAAATCCTCAGTATGACTACTGAAGACACAGCGGCCAGTGACCAACTCCCCTTAAGGTTAGTTTGGGCAATGAATATCACCCACCAGTCCCCAGAAAGGTATTCCTACGCATTAGAAGTAAACCCAGGGGCAAACATGTTGCACTGGAATGATCATAGGATGACCATCCTTAATACAGTTTTGGCTTCTAGCGCGTACCTGCCCCGCTTTAGGGTAGGGTTTATGTGCAAAGGCTATCAAGTGATATGGGACGGAATCTAGCAAATGCTGAAGAATGGGCCTTCGAGAATAGTCCATCAACATAAATTCGACAAGAAGATACTTTTGAAAAAAAGTGGGCTGTGTAAGACTCTCAAATCCTTGGAAAGAGAGGACAAAGCTGCAAGGAGATCAGCAAAATCCTGCTATAAAACGGGCTCTGACATCATAAATATCAACTAGTTCTTAATGCATGTTCAGTGCTGAAAGTTTTCGGGAGCAAAAACTCCCATGTATTTTGGAACATGGTAAAATTTAATGACAAGTTGCAAGCGGGCTCACAGATAAATCCAATCTCTGAAGAGTGTTGGAGGGCACATTTCCAAGTGATTTATAGAGCTGACACTGAGGACATTTCTGTGGGGAGTGAAAGTGGCAATACAGCCAGGGTGCTCGATTGGGATAGACAGGATCTTTATATCTTATCCTAAAAAGTAAAAAATCAATGGCTCCAGGTCCAGATGGACTAACAGTAATTGTGTTAAAGAATAACCCAGGTATTTGGGTTGACGTTTTACAAAACATTTTTAAACCCGCTGTTAAAGAAAAAGGGTTCCCGTTGTCTTGGTTAACCTCAATCATAGTGCCCATTTTCAAAAAAGGCTTGCGGTTAGTGCTTAGTAACTATCCTTGTTGGATAGTCTGTCAAAGGGTTTTGTTGCCCTTGTGCTTCGTGAACTGAGAAGTTGGGCTAATAAGACAGGAAGGATGGACATCTTTCTAACTGGGTTCTGCCGAGGAGTGGGGCCTGAAGTTAATGGTTTCATTATCGAGATGTTGAAGAAAGAGGCCATATTACGTAAAAATTCATTATATGTTGCTTTTATTGATTTTACCGTGGCATTCGATACAGTCCCTAGGAATATGCTGTGGCTGAAAATTGACAAATGAGGCGGTCCTCCACCCCTTTTAGCAATTTTAATAGGACTCCACTCTTCTACCTTATTCATGTTAGACTAGAGAGAATGGGGTGTTTGTCTGCCCCTATTATGGCGGAAAAAGGGTTAAAAAAAGGCTGTGTATTAACCCCACTTTTATTTAATTTATTTATCTCTGATATTGCATCTGCATTTTCTGACACTCATTGTTTTCTGCCAAAAGTAGACCGTATTCACCTTAATTATTTACTTTATGCAGACAATATAGTTATACTGGACCACACACCTATAGGACTGAAGTGACACTTGACCTCTTTAGAGAATTACACAAAGATAAATAACCTGCGTATAAACATCGAGAAATCAAAAATTCTTACTCTGTGCAATCATGAGTTGGGAAAGCGAGGTGCAACTTCAATTGGATTTTAAGTAAGACTCCCTTGAAGAAGGTTGACACATTCATATATTTGGGTTTCCTGTTATTTAGTCAAGAAAATTGTACACAGTTGGTGGCCATCTAGATGCAAAGAATTAAGGCTTTAGCTGCTGAGGCAAGCCATATAAATACGAAATTCGGTCAATTCTCGCTAATACCAGTTAGAGGGTTTACTGTAAAAAATGGTGCCAATTATGACATACGGGGCAGAAGGGACTATGGAGGTCATTACGAGTCGGGCGGTAGGGGATACCGGGCACCGATAAGGAGACCGGTGCCGGTAATCCCCTAGTGCCGAATTCCGAGGTCCCCTAACGGGAACCACAAGCAGGCCCGTAAATAGCGACTTCCCCATTCCCATTGAGCCCTATGGGGGCTCAAATGGGAATGGGGAGTGGTTTCTGCAATGGGGACTTACTGGTCCCGCCAGGGTCAGACTAGACCGGTAAGTCCCCATTGCACAACACCGGACACAGGCACGGTATGGGAGGCAGCCTTGGAGCTAATTGCTCCATGGTTACCCCCATACTCGTAATGACCCCCTATGTTTCACCTAACCAGCAAATGGGCAAAATTGGAGGGCACCTCTTCCAAACAGGTTGCCCCTTCCTCACCTAGAACCATCAAGGACAACATTTTCTCTCTTGCCCCTGCTGTTGCTGATCTTTGTAACCACTCCTTTGCTACTGGTTCTTTTCCATCCTCCCTCAAGCACTGTCTTGTGCACCCCTACTTAAAAAACCATCAGCAGACCCTTCCTGACCAGCCAACTATCACCCTATCACAATCACCCCTTTCCTGGGGAAACTGCTTGAGAAGCTGGCCCTGTCCCAACTTAACTCCCACACTGAACTTGTTGGCGGTTTCCACGACCATCGATCTGGATTCCGAGCATCCAGAGGCACGGAAACTGCTCTTCTGAACACCTGTGAACAACTGCTTGCATCCCTTGATTCCAATTTCCCTGCTGTCTTCATCCTCCTTGATCTCTCTTCTGCATTTGACACAGTGTACCACTCCATCCTCATAAAAAGGCTTCATGACACCCTTGGTATCTCGGAGCGGGCACTGAACTGGCTGACCTCCATCCTAACTAAACGCTCTTCCAAAGTCATACTAGGCACCTTCTCCTCCCCTTCTTCCTTTTCCACCTGTGGCATCCCCCATGGCTCCATTCTTTCACCTTGGCTCTTTAACATCTACCTTACTCTGCTGGCATGCCTCATTTCCTCCTTCTCCCCAACTTCCAGTGCTATGCTGATGACATACAACTCTTCTTTAAACTTCCTACAGATGTTCTGGCACCCTCCATTAACCCAGACTGCCTCTCAGACATCCAGGCCTGGTGTACTTCTAATGATCTCTGCCTCAATGCCAGCAAAACAGAGATCCTCCCTATTGGGACCTGGCACCTGACTTCTTCCCTTCACTCAGGCCTTCTTCAATGCGCTCTCCCCCTGCTCCCTCTACGGTAGCCAGAAACCTTGGAATCATCTTCGACTCCTCTCTCTCCTTCCACCCTCATACTCTGGACATTGCCAAGAAGTCCCTCCTTCAGCTTTTCCTTTTGAAAGGAATTCTACCTTTCCTCACCTTCCCCCAGAGACCAAATGTTACCCAGGCTCTGCTTCTCTCTAAGCTTGACTATTGCAGTAGCCTCCTTCTTAATATACCTTCGTCCACCCTGCAACCCCTCCAGCATACCCAGAATAGGGCAACACGACTTATCCTTGGCATCAAGCCGAGGGACTGCATCTCTCCTGCCCTACAAAGTCTTCATTTGCTCCTGATCGCAGCACGGATTAAATTCAAATTCCACAGCATCATTCACAGGCTGTCTGGTGCCTTGGACCACTCTATCTGCACTTTTTCTTACTAAATATTCTCCCTGTGGACACCTATGTTCCTCTGGCACCAACTCCCTCTGTGTAAAGCAGTTTGCTAAATAGAGAGCAGGTGGTTGATCCCTTTCCTCAGTGGGCTCCCTTCTTTGGAACAGCTTCCCACTTCCTCTTCATCTTGAGCAGGACCGCCTTAAGTTCCGGAAAAGCCTCAAGACCTTGCTTCCCTCTCTCTCTCCCCTGCTAATCGCACAGTAGCTTTATTGGTGTGCAGGACCTTTATGCATCCTCAAGGCCATGACCTGCCACATCTTATCATCCCTGTTGCTGTCTATCCTCTATATTTGCCTTGGCTCAACCTACACCACTGGAGGTTGCACTTATTTTTCTTCATAGCACTTCACCTGATGCTCTCCAGGAGCACCACTGCACCTATCCCATACCCCTCTCCCCTTTGCACTTGCACGTTCTGAACACTCACAAGGCATAGTAGGTTTTTACTTCCCCTCCCCATTGTCTCTACTTATATTGTTGTATTTAATTATTTAACATTGTTGTTACCTAATTTTCTATCATCCTCTGTCGCCTGCTTCTTGCCCTGTGGGTGCTTTGAAACAGTATCTGCTTCCTATAAGCGCCTAACAAGTGAACAATAGATAAATAAATAAATAAAATAAGATACAAGATGGGGCTGATATCACTACAGGCATTAGCTACTTGTAAAAACACCAACTTCCTAAGGAAGATCTATTTATCCAAACCTAAGCCAATTTGGGAATTGTTGAAACATGCCCTGGTTAACAAACTTTCGTTTCCTCTGGAAGGTTGGCAGCAACAGTGTTTTTAACGTCTGTGCTCTCTTGATGTATCAATTGATTTTTAGCTCTCCATGCCAGAGAAAGTAAAACATAGAATCTGGGAGAGAGAGAGACTGGATAAGGACAATCAATATGATTAGAGGTTGTTGTCTCTTTGGCGGTTTATTACTGGATGTTAGACCATATGGCGTTATGCCTTACTATTTGCTCAGTGTCTGGGGAATTATTGGCGCACTTGTCGCTTACACCTCCGAATTCATCTTTACCTAACAAATGAAATTGTGGGTGCCAGAAAGGTATAGAATGTGGTCTGAGGCGGTGCAGGTTCTGTAACCAAGATGAGTGTGTGGAAACTATCATCTGACTGTGGAATGCACCTCATTAAGCTCAGATCGAGAAATTAATTTTGCGTATATTTTGAAGGATTTTGAGGATGTTCAGGCTGGATGGCTTCGGCAACGTATCTTTTTAGAGAACCCTTTAAATGGTCTCTGGCAGCCATACCATTTTTACAAGAGGTGCTTGGCCACTTACGCAGAGTCAAATTAGAGGGTAAAAATGAACTATTGAGGATTATGTGAATTGTCTAACAGTGTTTGTGGGATTGTATTTTAAGTGTTTTTAAAGTTATGTTTTTTTTTCTCATTGATGAAATGTTTTATCTCTTCTTGATGCTTTAAATGAAATAAATGTAATATTGTAATTTTAAAAAGTAGAGAAACTGGGGGGTCGTCAATTAAGTCAGTGCGCTAGTTAATATCACAGGTATAGGAAAGTAGTATGGTCTGCTGCAATGATACACTTCCACTGGCGTCCCCTAGTACACACCAGTACAGATAAATAAAGTGTGGTAATGGAAGTATAGGTTCAGTGCGCAGGTCCCCAAAATTCTTGTTAGAAGTCCATAAGACAAATAAATTTGGCTTCAAATCCCAATTTTATTGGTTATTGGACAGCCGACACGTGTTTCGACCTTTCCGGTCATTCTCAAGGCGCGGTTCCAAATTTATGATGCGCAGATTATTATGTAAAGCAGTCTGATTGTAACCCTCCAATGGGTGTGTGTCATTAGACTTAGATGAGTTGTCTATAGCTGGTTATCTTGAGAGTTGTTCAGGGGTTAAATCCACATAGATGTATTTTCAGCATCATAAAATGTGCTGTCGGCTGTCCAATAACCAATAAAATTGGGATTTGAAGCCAAATATATTTGTCTTATGGACTTCTAACAAGAATTTTGGGGACCTGCGCACTGAACCTATACTTCCATTACCACACTTTAATATTGTAATCTGACTTGTTTTAATGTGAACAATTCCTAGTGAATTATTCCACAATAAAGTAAAACAATTTTTAAAAAAAGAAACCCCTTAGATTGTGCACAAACCATCTAGATGTGGTTTAGAACAAGAGATTGGTGTGGCGTTTTCACCCAGTGGAGTCCTTCATCTGCCTTAAACACAGCCGCTGCATAGTGCTTTGGGTCATTATTCGGGATGAACCATAATTTGTGGGTGTCCTTGGCGGTAATGGCCGACAGCAATAGGGATTGCATTATAATGCTTTCCTTGAAAAAGGCAGTGGCCCTCATTACGACCCTGGCGGAAAGCGACTGACCGGAGCGCCACAGCGTAAATAGCGTTTCCGCCATTGCACGAAGGAGCAAAGTGCGGCCCATTCCGACCCATCGGGCACGAGCACCACGCCACGGCGGAAGTGCAAAGTCCGCGATGGCGGAAATGACCCCAAAACGGCCCACACCGCCGCCGTACGGCGCCCTAGGTGCAATACCGCCACCCCTCTCAGCGGTCACCGCAGTGTGCGCCTACCGTAAAGTACGGTGACCGGAAAAATACGGAAACGGAAGCTAAAACATGGGCCCGGAACGGGAAACAACCCGCCGTACACCTATAAAAACACTAAAACCACACAACCACCAAAATTACCACCCTGAAACACACCCCAACCCGTCAACCACCCTAGCGAAACCAAGTAAAATGGGAAAAGCAGCGAAGAAAGCGTGCGACCGCAAGCGGCAGGTCCACTTCTCCCGTGAGGAACTCACCGTGCTAACAGAGACCCTCCAGGAGAATGCCGCCGTCCTCTTCTCCACGCAAATGACCAGAACGGCACTTGCAAACAAGAAGGCCATATGGGCCCTGGTGGCACAGCGGGTAAGTGCGGTGGGGACCGCACCCCGCACCCCACAGCAATGCCGCAAGCGATGGGACGACCTGCGGATACGCGTCCGCAGCATACTCTCTGCCAACCGCAACATTGCCACAGCCACCGGGGGAGGTCCTGAATCACCCATCAAGTTGACCCCCTGGGAAGAAATATGTGCCTCCACCATCGGAATGGAGAGCATAGAGGGAGTCGGAGGGATGGAGAAAGGAGTGCAGACATCCGAAGAATCAGGTAGGTGGGCCAGATAAAACAATGCCAAATCCACACAGACCATCCATGTGAAGTACCATGCGTCCACATAGTGCAACAGAAACACATGTCCAGGAGAACGTCCACACACATCGGCCTGATAGCGCACGTTAAAACCCACAATAAATACATAAATAATTAAAAACCCCTAAAACACGCACTACACGTGCAGCAGGCACACCCTAACTGCAGGCTGCCAAACAACTGCACCCTCACTCCACACACAAATCAAAGCACCTCCAAGGCCCCGACCCAAATCACCCTCAGGTACCACCCCAATGCATGTGATACAATGCCATTCCAATTCCCACAGACCCATCAATAACCCTCGCCCTCCTTTACTCCACCACAGGGTCCGATCCAAACGACGAGCTACAGGACACCCCTACCAGCACACCTGCAAAGAGGGCCAAGACCAACGGCCAGAGACCCTCCACCTCAGCTGCACGCATCAAGACACGGCAGCAGCACAAATCAGGTGGCAGCACAGAGGAGGGAACATCAACAGGCACCCCAGCAGCCAGCATGCCCACAACACCACCACCACAGGTCCCCCCAATGGATGCCACAGAAGGCACTGCCTCAGGTGGCAGCAGCACCATAGGTGACACCCCATTGATGGCAGCATGCTCGGACACAGAAAACGGGGATGCCGAAGTCAGATCCATCCATGACCTGTCCCAATCCCCCTGTCTGTCCCATCCCGTACAACATGAGGATACCACGCAGGGGCACCCACAAGACGACGACTGGCCATCCCCCACAAGCCCTGTGGCAAGGCAACATGAGGACAACAGCCCCTCTGCGACACCCCCGCAAATGGCCATGGCCCAGCAGAGGCAACAGTCCCTCGACCAGTTGATCGAACAACAGCAGCAACTGGCCACACTCCTCAAGGACCATGCCGATGAATGTGGGGGCACTAAGGCAGGCATAGAAACATCAACTGAGACACTTAGGGCAGAAATGGAGAGAAGCACAGAGACACTAAGGGCACAAATGGAGAGTAGCACCGAGAGCCTGAGAGTAGAAATGGAGAGAAGCACCGAGAGCCTGAGGGGGGAACTGCATGCGACGTCCAAAGACGTATGTGCCGAACTTGCCGCAGTGCGCCGCGTGCTCACTGAGCTCTCGCAAACCCTTAGGGACATGCATGGACGTGAGCAGGCAGACACATCATCCGTTGCAAGTTCCGTCCAGGGCAGCCCCCAACGTAGATCTGGAAGGAACCTGCGCTCCACAGGCAGGGGTGCCCCTGATACCCGCAGAGGGGGCAAGCAATAGCGACAGCCCACTGACAATGAGCATCTTTGGACACTGGTGTTCGGGGGGGAGGTAGGAGGGTGGAGGGGGTGTGTTGGGCTCACTTGGGTGGCGGGTCGATAGGGTGTTTAACATGATATCACATATGCCATAAACAGTGCACGATCAACCAATGAGATGTGTGGACATTGATCTTTGTGTACTAGGCCATCATAGGCGTACAGTCCATATTGTGCATGTACCAGACACACACAGTGCCACGAGTCCCGTGTCCATGTATCAGCCACCAGGCGTGAGTGCTAGAAGCATACATCAATGAGATGCTGACGAATGTCACGGGCCTCCGGTGCCTCGCAGGCTCCATGAGGTGCTGCCACATCCCCACCCTCATCATGACCATCATCAGGTGCTTGCAGTTCTGCGTCAGGGGGCATGGGCACATTTCTACGTACGCACATGTTGTGGAGCATGACACATGCCATCACCATCTTTGCAACCTTCTCATGGCGGTACAGGAGTGCCCCGCCAGACCTGCTGAGGCAGCGGAAACGACCCTTCAGTAGGCCGAATGCCTGTTCTATGACTACACGGGTACGTGAGTGGGCATGGTTGTAGTCCTCCTCATGCTGGTCCCGTGGGTTCCGGACTGGTGTGAGGAGCCATCTCTTCAGTGGATATCCAGCATCACCTGTATGTGGACGAGAAACGTATGATGTGGAATGCCATTGATACGTACGCACACCCCCCCGCTTCCTGCCAGTACATTGCAAAATTAACATACCCCACATCATCATGCATGTAATGAGACTCACCGAGTAGCCAGGATCTGTTCCCTGCGTGTCGCTCCATGTAGCGTGGTATTGTAGAGTTCCTCAAGACCATAGAATCATGGGTTGATCCAGGGAATCGTGCACAACAATGTGTAATGATCCTGTTGGAGTCACACACCATTTGTACATTCAGGGAATGAAATTGTTTTCGGTTGCGGTACTGGGCCTCCATGGCATGTGGGACGACCAATTCCACATGGGTGCAGTCGATGGCACCAATGCAACCCGGTATGCCGGCAAGTGCATGGAATCCCACTTTTGTGTTGGTAATTTCCTGCTCCGAGCGTGGTAGTGAGATGTAGTCGTCTGCGTGCTGCAGGAGGGCATCGAGCACATGAAATAGTGTCCGTGAGAACAGTGGCTGAGAAATGCCATGCAACTGTCCGACTGTGTGCTGGTAGGTGCCTGTGGCCAGGAAGTGGAGTACAGACACCACCTTCAGTAGGGGTGGGATGGCGGTTGGGCTATCTATCATGCTGACAAGGTCAGCCTGTGTCATGTCCACAATGGCGGCTATGGTGTCCCGGTCCAAACGGTAGAGGGTGTGGATCTGCTCATCAGTGAGGTTGAACGGATGTGCTCGGAGGCGTGGGATTGCGGGCTGCCTGCGTGGTGGTAGTGGCTGTGCTGGCGGCCCTTGCTGGCCCTGCCTTGGCCTCCTCCTCCTCCTCCTCCTGCGTCTCCTCCGTGCGGCCGGTTGTAGTTGGCGTTCGTCTTCTTCTTGGAGTCGGAGCACTTGCAGTGCTATCAGGTCCCCCAGGGCCAACATCGCGAGTCCTGCCGGTAGCATTTCGGTGTGGTTGTGGGAGGAGACTGGCTGTGCAATTTATGTGTTTCCAGGCTGTATGGCCTCCACCTGTGGTGATTAATTCCACCTGTGCAAACTGCTCTCCCCTTTGGCCGGGCACGTCCCGCGCAGAACGCTGCAAATCGGGGAATGGTATCTTGCTATTGCAATCATGTATTTGTACCCGATGGCCGTGTAACATTGGTTGATATGTTCATTCTGCTGTGGTCCCGTTGTTTCACATACTATCTGTGCAGTCGCGAACAGACTTGTGAAGGGTCAGTGGAACGTAGTATTCGAGTAACGGTGGGCCCTCATGCATCACTGTACCGAGTTATGATATGATATGATATGATATGGTATTTGTAACGCGCCTATACACGAGTGTTTCAAGGCGCGACGAGGCAGGGAGGGGGGGAAACAAGGGGAAGACAGACAAACGATCCTACTAGGCCAGGTGTCATTCAGATCGCGCAAGTGCAGAGGTAAGGGGAAAAGGAGAAGTGCAGGGGGAGGAGGTGGGGGGGAAAGTGCAATACAAGGTAAGTAGCGTAATAAAATAATAAATAATAAATAAAAGGGCCAGCTGGTGGCAAGTGCGAGGTAAGTGCAGAGCAAGTGCTGGGAAGGGGGCTGTAGGGATGCAGTGACAGTCCCGCAGTGCAGGGGGAGCCAGGGAGGCCGTGCAAGTGGAGAGTGGCTGGGCCCTGGGCCGAGGTCACAGAGTGGCCCAGATGCAGGTTAAGTGCAGACTTCGGAGGGGAGTTAAGCAGGTTTAGCAGGGGCGTCCCATTTGTGGGTGAAGGCAGTTGCCATTTTCACACACAGCCGCACTCGATGGAATAATTAGTGATTTCAAACGGCCACAGGTGCCTTTTCGACGTGATGTTGCAAATGAGGAATTCGAAGGGCGGCGCTTTCGGTTTCCAGCTGGCGAGGAGATGCCCACAGGTCTGACTGCAAATGTAACGTTCTCTTGTTCTATGTCCTTGAGACAGGGCCCATGGCGAGGGGGCAATGATTGATATGAATAGTTTGGGATGCGCAATAGCTACGTGGGCGATGAGGCAGGCCGTTCCCAAATACATGTTACTTCACGACACTGGAATTACGGGCTGGGGCACTGTGGATTTAGCAGGCTGCATTACGCACAGACTCAATGGATGTTTCTAATGTCATGTGAGTTATTATTCATGCCTATTGATCCCGGGATGAGGGAATGATGAATGGATGCATGGGCAGGTGATTTGATACAGGGTTTGCCATGTACAGGGCTTCTTGGGATCTATCCGCCTCCCCTACGCTATGTGATGCAGGGCTGCCATAGTGGGACCATCGTCTATCTGGCCTTGTTGAGCCCTCCCTGTCTCGACGCGCCCTCAGACACTTGTGTCCATGCACGTTGACATTCCCATCTGATGGATTCTGTTTTGACAGACGCATGCACAGGTACACTCGTTTGTGATGGTGTTTGCACCTCGATATAGATGGTCATGAGTCGCAAGTGGTTTTGGGGTGGTGATGGTCCTTTTGAGTGGGCTAGCATGCATATGGCTGTGGATTTCGTGTGATCATTGAAGTGAGTTGATCGAATGTAGTTCTGATGGCCATTCTGTTCTTGTTCTTTTCTTTTGGTTGACAGGTATCTCCTCCCCTTTTGCCACTGCCATCTGTATGCCACTCCTGCAGATGGCTTTTACTCCCGACACCTGCTGCTTCGTGTTAATCAGTGGAGCAGCATTACGATCTTATGGGACGATCGCCAATGGCCCACATGCCCTTACGCAGTACTGGTGGCTCGGAGCAACATTTCGGCCTTTCAGCTGGACTAGTGCCTCCCCATTGGGTCGGCCCTGCGGTTCTGTGCGCTTCCATGTTGCCTTTTCGTACGTGAATGTGGCTCTGTGTACCATGGGGGAACAGGGCGACACACAGGTAGTGGCTGGTCATTTCTTGCGGATGCAGCACACAATGGTGATTGGTGTTTTGGAGTTCATGGCCTGATGGCTGTGTGGGCTTGGTGACTTTGATGTGCATTAAATTTCTATTCTGATTTGGCCCGTGTAGCGTTTTTCTTTGCAAGTGATGTGGCATATGCCTATTTGGGGGGCGATGTATTGTGAGGGGATCTGCATTGGGTTCCTGCTTCGGGGTTTAGTTGCGTGGTACAGTGCTGGGCGCGTTTGCCTACGAAGCCCAGTGAGGTCAGGGATGGGGGCTGGCAATATGACTGTTTGAATGTTGTCATGCTCAGGGGCGGGGGATTGGGTTTTGTGTGACAGATGCCGGTCAGCCAGGTGGACTGGTGGAATGATGTGATTTTCGGAATGTTGCTGGTCACAGGTGCCTGTGTTTGCGTGCGTTTCTTGGTGGGGGACTGTGGTCATGTCCATTGGGATGGCTTCTGTATTCGTGCCATCTGTGCCCTGCAGCTCCCATTGGCCCCTCTTGTGTTTCTTCTGTTCGTTGCCATGCAGGGGTGACTTGTACATTTCAATGGTTGCATTGTGACTTCATTGCACCTACGGGGGGTTGTACTTTGTGGGCAGGGAGCGGTGTACAGGCACTCAGTGGGGCCGTTTACGGTTGATTCGCGATGCCGTACTTCTCGCCATGGCGGATTGGTACATTCCGCCATGCCTGATGGCGTTAGGTACATGTCCGCTAGGGTCGGAATTGGCGTACCCTTGCGCCATGGTGGTCTTTGCGGTTTGGCATGGCGCGCGCGCGCGTGCTTGGTGCAGTTAGCGTTGGCGTTCACTACGGTGTCGCTAATGGCTTCGTACTTTCCGGTGACGGGTCATAGTCGCACCGAGCGCTATTCGATGGCGGAATTGCATTTCCGCCATCGTTTTCCCCTTTCCGCCAGGGTCGTAATGAGGGCCAGTGTCTATTATGCCCTCAAAAAACGTCATGAGGCTTGGCCTCTTCTTGGGGATCAGGCCTCAAACATTTACCTTCACAAGGCTTACTGGAGTAATGTTGATTGCTTGTAAATGCCATTCCGTTAAAACATCTGAGTGCAACAGTAGTCTTGGCTATAAAAAAGGATGTCCTTTCTCATTGGGCAGAGGCGCGCTGACTGGTGCTTACCCTTGTCTGTAGCCATAAAACAACAGCTCTCAAGTACACTCATGGAGAATGAAGAATGTGCATGCCAAAACACAATTGCGTCATGCTGACACAACACACACCTTTGTGCACACGGCTCAACTAACAGGCTCTCTTCCTAGAGAGGACAGAGTCCGTACTGCTTTTGGAGCAGGCGTCAGGCCAGTTTGTCAGGGGGTGCACCTGATGCACTCCACTTCCTCTCTGCCGCCATACACTTGCATTTAAGGGTGACAAGGTTGGAATCATACCAACAGTTGCACTTGGATTTGGTCTTCAAGCGGATCTTCATGACAGGAGCAATGACATCCAGAGTGTTAGAGATGGAGAGATGAAAGTTAGAGAGGGCTGTGTCAGGGTGTGAGTCAGCCAAGGGTGCCGGAGGAGGAGAGAAAGTGGCGGCAAAAGCCTCAACTGACAAACACTTCATGGGTCTGATGACCGAGAAGGTAGGTGGCAGTATTGGAGTTGGCTTGGCCTGAGAGGTAGAGAGAGACAGGTGGGAGGAAAGAAGAAAGTGATCACTCCAAGAGAGAGGAGTGGTGAGCAGTGGTCAAAGTGTACGAAAAGTAGTGGAACTATGTTCCCTGCTGGCCTGCCCCTGCTCTCCACAAACACCATCGCCATGCCCCCTCCAATGCGCAATCAAAACCTCCAAACAAACGCACCTGCTGTTCAAGGGAATGTTCAGTGCACTGCACTGAATTGCAAGTTTCAGCTTCTTCCTACACTTTTATTTTACAACAAAACCATTCCGTAACAGTTTCTTTTTAAAATAAAAGTATGGGAACGGTAAAACACTTCTTTTTAAAGTAGAGGAGCACCGCTCCCAGCCACTTCGACCACTGGTGGTGAGAGGGTTAGAAAGGGGGAGGTCTGAGGTGATCAGAACATCCAAGGTGCGTCCTGCAGAGTCGGGCCAGAGGGAAGTACAGAGACAGAGCAAGAGAGAGAGAGAGTCGCAAAGGTTGCGAAAGGGTCCCACAGAAGGGCAGGTAGCATCCAGGTGGATGTTGAGGTCTCCAAGTTGAGAGGAAGAGGCAAGGAGGGAGTAGGAGAGGTCAGCCCACTCAGAGAGGAAGAGGGTGGCCTGGCCAGGTGGCCTGTAGATCGAGGCCACTGTGAGAGAGAGGACAGGAGAGATAGAGAGCATGTAGACCATGCATTCAAAGGAGGAGTAGACCTGCATTGGAATGATAGAAGCAGTGATGCACTCTGGGAAAATCAAGGCTACACCCCAACCAGGATGGTTGGTTCTGGGTTTGCTGAGGATCTCGTAGCCATTGGGAAGGAGAGTGTCAAAACTCGTGACAGAGCAGGCCGTGAACCAAGTCTCTGTGAGACCAAGTGCATCCAAATCAAGCTCTTTCAGGAGACGGCAGATGTCAGAAGAATGTTTGACAGCTGAACAAGAGTTGAGAGTAGCAATGTGGAACAGGTTGCCACATTTGACGAGTTTCTGGGGAGGGGTACAGGCCAGAGGTATTCCCTGCGGAAGTGTTGGAGGTGCCCTCGGATGGGCAGAAGAGGAAGGAAGAGAAGGCAGGGTAGTCATAGATGAAGAAGAAGGTGCCAGAGGGGTGGCAGAGCATAGAGGCAACAGGGTGGCCAGAGAAGCAGCAGGAAGTGCAGGAGAGGTGACTGAGGAAGGAGGAGGGAGAGGAGTCTGAGAAGGCTAAGAAGGGATATCAGGAGAGGAAAGGAAGTTGATAAGGTACGGGAAGCATCTATCAAAAATGGGGAGATTGGCCTTGGGGCTCTGGACCAAGATGATATCATTTAGGTCGGCATTAATGATGGTCTTAAAGGAGTGGAAGGGGGCCAGGAGGGCCTCCCAATGGGTGCCACCATTCATGGGAGAAGAGGAAAAAGGAGAGAGTACAGAGATGATAAGGGGGGGTCCATAGGCCTGGACAGGGAATGACAAAGAGTATGTTGGTAAGGATCTGTCTGGAGGAAGCACTGGTGTAGGTATCAGCGATATGGAGGTCTCGGTTGGAGACCAGGATGTCCCTTTTGAGCTTCTTCCTTCTAGACTTAGTGAGAGAGATGGGATAGTTGAGAAAAGCAATTAGAGAAGATAGGTGAGACAGAGAGCACCATAAGTGGTGCATGGAGGAAAGAGGGAGGAGAGGGGAGCCCAAGCAGGGTGTCTGTGCAGGTGGGTAGCTAGGAGGTAGGCATAAGGGGAGGAAATGAGAGGGAGGGGAGCACAACAAAAGCAAGAGCAAAAGACCTAAATGTATGAGGCAATACAGAACCAACAACAAGCACAGAGCATAGCAGGGAACCTACAAGTAGAGCATACAAATTCAACACGGAACCAGAAACAAAAGCACAGAGCACAACAGGGAACCTTGAAGTAAGGCAAGATTAATACAGAAACCAAAAAACATGGCACAGAACCAGCAGGGAAACTAGAAGTGAGAAAGCAGATGTAATACAGAACCAAAAAAAAACACAGATCACAGCAGGAAGGTGGAAGTGAGGAATGCAGGCAATTTAATGTACTGCCACAGACAGTGGAGAACAACACAATACCAAAACTGTAAGGATCAACACAAAGTCAATAACATCAACAAGGCACAGAGCACAACTGGAGCCTAGAGGAAGAATGCAGTGGAGCAAACACAATATCGAAAACATTTAACAAAAGACCAAGAAGGGAGGGGATAAGAAACAGACTCAAGGGAATCCGGGGGGGGGCAGGACAGGATGCAGGGACCTACGATGCGAGGGGGGGCACATGGCTAGAGAAGCAGGGGAGCACATGCGGCCAGTTGGGAGGGAGCGCATGCACATGAGCAGGACCTACAATGCAAGGGAGCGCACGTGGCTAGAGAAGCAAGGGAGCGCACATGGGCAGTTTTCAAGGTAGCACACCCCTGCGAGCAGGATGCAGGGACCTACAATGCAAGGGAGCACACGCAGCTAGACATGCAGGGGCGCACACTCAGCCTGAAGTCACAAGTGAGCGCATGCGGCCTGAAGTTGCGGTGGAGCGCACACAGCCTACGTTGCGAGGGAGCAAACGTAAGAAGGGGAGTCGCGAGCATGTGGGGGGATGCAAGGGTTGGTTGCAGTGGCAGAACACGTATGCAAGAGTGTGAAAGGGCTCAACGTTGGGGGTTGCGTGGAAAGTAGCAAAGCTAACTCTCCACACACCTTCTTATCTTGCAACCGCCAGGGTGAGGTCGTCTGCGCTCACAGTATGCACTGCTACCCCATCGCTGCCAAACAACTGCCTCGCTCAACACAGCGGCCTTGTCCTGTGAGGGCTTTGCCACAAAGGGTCCGTACTTCAGTTCTTATAGACACAGTAGTGTGGACTTAGCAAAGTGTGCTACGTTTTATCAGGTAGCATCTCTGGCACACCTGCGTCGCTCAACACAGCAGCCATGTCCTGCGAGGGCATTGCCGCAGAGGGTCCATACCTCAGTTCTTATAAGCATGGTAGCATGGATGTAGCAAAACGTGCTACATATAATTGGGCAACGTCCCCTGCGCACCTGCGTCGTTCAACACCACAACTTTGCAGAGGGTCTGTACCTCAGTTCTTATAGGCATGTAGCATGGACATAGCGAAGTGTGCTACGTATAATCGGGCAGTGTCTCATGCGCACCTGCGTCGCTCAACACCGCGGCCTTGTCCTGCGAGGGCTTGTCCTGCGAGATGGTTAGGCTAGTTGGCTTTTAGGACTCCCAAAGGAGTGACGAGGAAGCAGATTGGTCTTGGATACAGGGTGCTTTTCTTTAGAGTCCAGGGCTGTATGAGGCATCAGGATCCGCCATGGAGGTGGGGAATGGGCAGTGCACATACAGGAAGGACAGTGTGGCATGCGCCATAAGGGTACAGGGGTGGTGCATAAACAGAAATGACTGGAGAAAGAAGTAGGATGCGCAGGAGAGGTGTGGACTCAACCCTGAAGCACTTCTATGCCACGGCATCACTCAGCAGCTTCCACACCATTTTTTTCAAACTGTTGTGAAAGATGAAAGCCAGCCAAGCTTAGGGAACAAACATGGGAGGAAACAGCAGAGAGCAGAGGAGGTTTTGTCACGTAGCAGGGTGCACTTTTTCCCTAGCTAATACTAGTTTTGAATGTTGTGATGTTAATTAAGGTGTTGTTAGAACTAACTGTACTACCATTCACCATGCCCCAGAAACCTATCGAGTTGCTGGAGGATAAGATCTTCAGTATGTCTTGCCACTTTTAATTTCTATTTGAGAAGCGGTGTGCTGTCAGAAAACATTTTCAGCTATTTTTAAGCTGCTTTACATGCCTGCGTCCTTCCTCAGGGTGCACTCCCTTGTCTTTGACTAATTTGCAAATATGCCTTCGAAGGTTACACTTTCTCTATGATATTAAGCTATCATAGGTGCCACAGCTTATTTTAAGTTCCCTCACTGGGCGTTGTTTGCCCCATTCATTCATGCCCACCCTTATCCAATTATTACTATCTTTTCGAGTTCCAGGCCTCTCTAACATGCCATTTGTCCAAACATTATTGAAGTTCCCATTCAGGGTCCTGATATTGCACCTAGACCAGTAGAGGCAATTGCCCTGCTTGTTCGCTTTAAGCATGCATTCCATAAGCATCTTGCCTGTGTCTTTCCGGATGTCAATATCGATGCCTATTAAGGCATGGTCACTATGTTCCATGATCTGTATCGACATGTTATCCACCCTTCCCCAATTGACCAGGTCATATAGTCCAGGGTGGCCTCAACGTTACCCATTTTCCAAGTGGGGTTGCTTGAGGTTTTCTGCTTTGGCCCCACCATTCAATATAACCCTCTCCTGTCTGGCCATATAATTCAGCAACACAACACCCGAATTGTCTGGCTTTCAGATTTACCGCAGGAACCACCTCTTGCATGTGTTTATAAAACTCATTGTTATTTGATTGACCACAATGTACATTGAAATTGCCACCAATGATAGTAAGCATATTTGGGTTGCAGTGATTATTTATTGTCAGTATCTCTATAATTGTGTCTAAGGTACTCTGAAGGAAGGTTCCACCTGGCAGGTTGTATAAGTTTATCAACAAGACTTGCCTTCCTTTACACATATGTATAATTGCAGCTATTGTATGCAGGGAATGTTTTTACGATTTTAACTCTGCGTATTGTTTATGGATATTTCGGACCCCCATAATCAGGCCCCCGTTGGCCCATCCTTTAGAAATTTAGGTAGCAACAGTAATCATTGAGCCAAAACCATTCAGGTGGAACTTAGCCCTCAGCCATGTTTCCTGCAAAAGAGAATATCATTGTCATCGAATTTTAGACAAGAGGTCACAGATCCTTAAAGGAATGGTTCGGTCCGAAAACATTATTGGCCAAAAAGATGGCCAATAATAAAACAAATATCTAAAATACATATTTTTTTAAAGTCCCTATGGAAAGTTTCGAGCAAATGAAGCTCAAACTTTAAAATTGCAAGCACTAGGGGGCATCCATTTTGTGAAATGGATGCCGCCTGTGCTTGCGTTTGCGGCACTAATGAAGCAAAAGCCAGTCAGCTGTAGTAAACAAAAGCTACCACTGGGTGGCTTTTGCTTCATTGTTGCCGGACTCGGAGGACAGGGACCAGAGACTACAGGCAGGAAAGCTGCAGCTGCATCTCGGTAAGTGCTATTTTCTTTAAAAAATAAGCTCTAGCTGCGTTTTTTTTTCTATGTTTTCTGGGCTGGAGGAGCCTGGAAAACTTAGAAATAAAACCGCATCTTTTAAAATGTTGTATTTATGTTTGTGGTAGCTTCAGCTTGGAGCCCACATAAATACAACGTTCTTGTGTTTCAAAAATGCTGCGGTTTTTCTTTCTAAGTTTCTCGCTCCTCCAAGCCAGAGGAGCATGAGAAACTTAGAAAGAAAAAATGCAGTGTCTTTGAAACACAACCACGTTGTGTTTCTGCCTGCCGTGGCTATCACGTTGGGTCTCCGGTGCTCCCTCAGGGGAGCACCGGAGACCCAAAGTGAAAGCCAAGGCAGGCAGAAACACAACGTGGTTGTGTTTCCATGCCGCGATGTTTCTGCCTACAACAGCTTTTACTTTGGAGCTCTCTGGCTCCCCGTGGGGAGCCCGAGAGCTCCAAAGTGAAAGCCGCTGCAGGCAGAAACACAACGTGGGTGTTTACAAATGCTGCAGTGTTTCTGCTTACAGCAGATTTCACTTTGAGGCTCCAAAGTGAAAGCCGCTGCAGGCAGAAACACAACGTGGGTGTTTAGAAATGCTGCAGAGTGAAAGCTGCTGTAGGCAGAAACACAACAGGGTTGTGTTTCCATGCCGCAGTGTTTAGAAATACAATGTTTTTGGATTTGTAAATGCCGCAGTATTTACAAATCCAAAAACTCAGGGTTGGGAGAGCCCAGGAGACTCCACGCAAAAGCTGCCGCTGTCAGAATAACAACGTTGTTGTATCTGTGATTGCTGTGGTTTTCCAACCACGGCAATCACAAATACAAGAATGTTATATTTTTAATTGGAGCGCCTCGGCTTTTTGCCTTCATTTTATGTTTTCTGTGCTTCCCTAGGCTTGGGGAGCACAGAAAACGTAAAATGAAAGTGAAGGCAGCCTCCTCGGCTCTGCTCAGGCTGCAGTAAGCAAAAGCACCCGGTAGGGGGCTTTTGCTGCTTGTTTAGTGCCGCAAAGGCAGAGCCGAGGAGGCTGCCTGAAATCACAAAATGGATGCCCCCTAGTGCTTCCAATTTTAAAGTTTGAGCTTCATTTGCTCGAAACTTTCCATAGGGACTTAAAAAATATATATATTTTAGATATTTGTTTTATTATTGGCCATCTTTTTGGCCAATAATATTTTCTGACCGAACCATTCCGTTAAGCCTCTTGTGTTCCATGATAAAATGTGGAGGGGTTTGCTGCCAGGGCTAGGAATTGCTTTTCTTCTGGGTAAGGGTGGAAGGAAGCCAGACCAAGTCAGTATTCATCTGCTGCTTAAGCCCCATGGGCCTCGTTCTCCCCTACTCCATTTACCTCCCTTCATTTGTACAAGTCACCCGTATCTCTGGGCATCGGGAAACACACCTTTATTGCTCTTGGGTTCCGACTAGCAGGTTATAGCCCATTTTCAAAAATACTTCCAGATAAGATGATATGAATGAACCATTTAAGTTGATTTGCAGTGTACAAGCGATGTTCTAGGGCAGGTGGTATCTATAATCTCCACACAGGATCAGCCAAGGTCAAAAACCACAGTTCTGGAATCAATGAAAATTGGGACAAAAGATTTGACCTGTTGATTGCTCCCTTCTCTAGCGGGTCAAAAATGTCTTGGATCATAAAACTCATGCTGGTACGGAGGCGAGGCAAAGTCTGGATGGCTTTATACGTTTCCTTTTGAGGACCTTTTAGAGGGGACACTTCTATCAGTACAGACAGGGCGACGCGGACTGACTCATTTGTGGAAGATTCGTCCTATAGTGCAGTGGTGATAAGTTCATTCTCCTCTTCCTGTCCTCATGATGATCACGAGCTCGTAGATGGTAGGCTTTCTTCAAGCACTACTTTGGCGGGGACTTTTGCAGTTACTGCCGTGTCCAGTTTCTTATGGATCAACCAGCCATCTAAATTGTTGCCGGGTCGTCAACCTCTTTTTTTGCTTGCTTTTTCCTCCCTCTTCTTCCAATTTCAGGCTGTGGTAGCGAAAGGTCTGAAGTGTTTCCTTCGATTGCCGTAATCAGTTGGTCCAGAGGCTCAACGTCCTCTTGGTGTTTTTGCTGATTTTTGTCCTTTTTCTTTATGTGTTTTGCTTGGCAGGTCTTCCTCCTCTTCTTATTCCGTACTTTGGCATTATTGTCATTGTCTGAGGAGGTGGCATTTGGCAGGATCCAAGATCAGCATGGGGCTGTACCCATCATCTTGTGCTGACACAATCTTTGGGGTTGTTTGATCTTGCACTTATAACAGTCTGAGCATCTTTAGTGTCAACTACTTCCCAGTTATCCATCTTTTCCCTGACGCAGTTTGGTACCACCAGTATACTAGGGGATCCAGAACTTTCTTTCCGTAACAAAAGATGGCAAATATTTTGGAGTAGCACTTCAATATTTCATTACTGACTAAAATAATGTAACAATCCTTTAATAAGGCTCTAGATAGTGTGTCAGGTTGAAGAGAACACCAGTAGACTGGGCAACTTAACTATAATGGAAGAGGACTGGAGGCCAGCTTGCACGTGGAGTCCTTTGGGATAAGAGAACCAGCACTGGAGTTCAACGGAAGTCACTTGAGGTGAAGTGTGCAGTGCAAGGCACCATGTCCATGCAATTTGTATGCTGAGTGGGAGGTGAGTCATTAATCAACAGCGGATTGCCTTTTTCAGTTACTCTCTGCAGGCTTAAACATTATTCCAGCAATTAATTCTTATCAACTAGCTAGGCCTCCATGAGGTTAGTAGGCTCCACCATAACATCCACGACCTCAGCTTCCCGACACATACGCTCACTGGCTTTTATTGGATCAGAAAAAGCCATTATTGTTCCCCCTTACTGGACCTTGGACCGCCATCTTCCATTGTATAGTCCTGCTTAGGAGAAGTCACCCTTTCTCTAGGCCTGATTCCCAGATTGTACACCCTGTAACGGAGATTTGTGTCCGGTCAAAGGATCGAATGAAAAGGATGGAATGACAAAAGGCTCGAGTCAAAAGGACCGAAAAACAAAAAGGTCGAATGGCTTTTTTAAAATGTATATTTTTTTTTTTTTGGCTTCCCTATAGGTAAAAAAATGGTTTTTACACCAAAATGTAAAACAAAAATTCGACCCTTTTTTTCGGTCCTTTTGACTCGAACCTTTTGTCATTCGATCCTTTTTATTCGATCCTTTAACCTATAACCACAGAGATTAACTATTGTATCAGCAGACTATGGTTTTCAATGTGCGAAGGTGACCTTATCAATGCTATCCGTTGCAGCGTAATGTGTGTCCGCTTGCCTTTGTCACTGCCAGCCCAGCAGACTGCAACTTCAACACTTTGCACGAAACTTTGCGCGCACTTCCTCTGCTCGTAGGGGTTATATCCCGTCCCAGGAGGGGAGGAGCAGAGCACTTCGTAGTCCTCGTAGCCAAGAATCACAATCAGTAGTCCGAGCAGCGACAAATCCAACTGCCGACCGCAATACTTTGTCCGACACTTCGCTTCACTTATAGATAGATAAGGCCTCCACTGAGTGCAGGTTTGACCATAGAACTGAAATGACTGGGAGAATTCACTGTGAAAACTTGCATGTAAAATGCGCTTTTAAACTGCATTGATTCCTACGGACAGCCATCTTCCTCTATGTACCCTCACTCTGTTCAGTGGATTGTGTTGCTTTCCATGTGATGGAGTTTCCCAGTGCACCAGCTTTGCTGCTCAGCACACCCCGCCAGACCCTGTTTACCAGACCTTTCAGTTATGACAGTTGGAAAATGTTGCATTGTTTTTTTCCACTCCCCTTGTTCCTATAATGCAGGAAGGTTCCAGGCCTCCTCCCCCGCTTAGGAAGAGACAGGCCACCTGGCCTAACTGAAGGATGTCTCTTAGACACCTTCTGGAATCTTCATTTATTTATTGAATTTAATGGGCACAGAACTGTTGAGTGATTTCATTAATTGTTCATTTTATTGTGCTATTTTAATATTGCGAGCATTGTTTTAATATGTATTATTCAGAAAGCACTTCTTCTGCAATTTATTGTTTTGCTGCCAGACCTGCATGAGGTCTGTCCTTCTGCTACTGAAGTCCTGTCACCTTTGCACTTATGTGTGCTGACTTTCCATTGCTGGGAACTCTGCAAATGCTGTGGTCCCTGATTTCATGTAAGCACTCTGCTCCCTGTTGGAACTGCTTGTGAGTACTCTTCAGGTCCTGGGCAGATCCCGCTCCTTAGCTGCTGCTCTAGGTTGTGTGCCTGGTGGGCCCCTTGCATTTCCCATTTTTCACATACAGATGTCTCTGCTTTTATGTATGTGGTTTCTCTAACCCTGGTACATTTACCTTAACAGCTAATAGGGAGCACGGTGCTGACTTTTCTATTGACTCGCACTGTATGATTGATTTCTGTGATCTAGTTTAAGTGCAGTACCGATATCCACACCTAGAGGGCCCACCATTATGCCAATGAATGTCTATATGCCTGAGATTCCGGTGTTATGGGCATTGTTTGAGTATTTTAGACAGATTCCTTGGGGTTTGCAACTATTCAGTCTATATTTGAGCATTGTTTGACCTTTTCAAGTGTGAAATGTGCTGTACATTTGTTTACTCTGTCGTTAAACAGTGTGGAAAAGGAAACTCATTTTCAAGTCATACATGTAAAAAGTGTTCATAATTAAAGAAAGGAGAAAAAGGTTGAAAATCGTATGCACTAGGCTGGTTTAATGAAAGCACCTTGAGTGTGCATTTTGTGTTGTAATATGGACATTGCTCTGTAAAATATAGGTGAAAAGCCACAACTGTTTGGTATCCCTGCTGTCTGTACAGATGCAAATATGTCCGCTCTATTCCACTGTCTCACTTGTGCTGCTTTCTGCAAACCTGTCCCTAAAAGCTGTGCTGATTTCTATTCAAGTGCCCTGTTTGTTTCTTTATGGAGTCTGGTATTCTTTTTTGTATTCACTTTGATTTGCCTTGAATGTGTCTCCTAGCCAGAGTTCCTGCCATTCACTATTTGCTACCCCATCCTCTGCCTGTCTATGCCAGGCCAGCCATGCTCTACCTTGTCATAAATTGAGATATGGCACCCAGGCAGCCCATATAACGCTTTCCCCGACGCTAAGCTGCGGAGGCACACATCACCATGTTCCCTTAGAGCCCGGCTGTTGCATTACCTAATGCTTGATAGTTGTCTTCTCTGGGTGGGCCTCTCCACTGCTGTGGCAGTAGATTGTGGGCAGCGTTAAAGACATTCTGAAAGTAAGTAGCCAATGGTTTTTTATTTGTTTTATTTGTCTTTGGTGTATACAATAAACCTTTACAAACTAGTTACAACGATACATCATATGAGATTTACATAAGGGAAAATAATTTACATAAGTACATATCTTAAACATAATTCAGTATCATGTGTTAGAGGCTCATAAAAAATAGTTGCCATTAAAGTAGCCAATGTTGTATCTGCTGAACAGTGCACCCAGCACCATAAAGCTCCTTCAGCTTCTCACTCATTGCTGGCCTTAAGGGCCTTGCCATTGCAGGAAGAGAAGCAATAGACATAACTACTGGATGACACCAATGAAATGTGCAGTGAGTAAGTGCACATTGTCCCAACAAGGTCACTCTAAAAGGGGTTGCATGCAGCAGAGGAGGGGCAACTGGGTGCGTGAGAATGGATGAATCTGCTAGAGCATTGCTTCACCGAGCAGCTATGAAGATGAGCAATGTACACAGGGTGCCACAATGAAACAACATTTTCATAGATAATCCTGTCTCACCTCCCTGAGTTCACGCAGCCTCACTGAATCATTGGCACTTAGTAACACCACACTGAATAAGACTAGGAAGTGTTGCCGGAGGTGTCCCTGGCTGTAAGGCACCCTGGAGTGGACAGATCTGGGCCACCCATGGAAAATGACTGACCTGTCCGAAATACGATCCAAGGTAAACTTTGAGAAAAAAAAAGATGAGTCTCAAAGGCTTTCAAGGACAGAGTAGACAGCTAAAGTGTCCATTTCACAGGCAATTTGGTGTCCCTGGCCTCAGTGCTTCATCCCGCGAAGATCCTCCAATTGAATACATTTAAGCCATAAATAATTGTTAGCTCCCTCCCCATTCCCATTGAGCCCTATGAGGGCTCAAATGGGAATGGGTATGGGAAAATTGAATGAGGAATTACCGGGTCCTCCAAGGTTGGAATGGCCCGGTAATTCCTCATTCAAGGAACCTGGACCCGGACTCGAGTTTGGAGGCAGCCATGCCCTTATTAAGGGCATGACTACCTCCAAACTCGTAATGAGGCCCATAATGTGTAGGCGCAAACTATAACAGTTTAAAATATTGTGCCCAGAGAGTGAACATTTAATGCACCTCATTGTACCCATGCCAGTGAAGGAAATACAATCAGAGCTTGTCGTGTGTAAGCGAACATTCTGCCCCCTCTGGGGTAGGAAAGCTGCATATAAGATACCATGACATGTAGGAATCGCTCATATATGTAACCTAGCATAGACTAAAACAAGGTCTGTTAGTAGAATGTAGTGCTTTGAAACAACAGGAAGCGCTCAAGGGGCTAGATGCCTGTATTAACTAGTATTTGCTTTACATTTGCAAAGCATCTTCTAGTGAGGTGCCTGTGTTTAATTTACTTACACATAGATGTTTGATTGATATCGCTTATTCAAATATACAGGCATGCATATTTGTATTTTTTTATTTTATTGATTAAAGCGCAACACTAGCTTGATGATGTGAATAGACTAGACATGAGTAGACGCCACAGTGCCAAGCTACAATTGTATCATATATAGAGATGTCATGTAGAACATCTTGTCCTTCATACATTGTACAAAGTGACCAGACTAATTGGGCACCTTGCCTGCCTACACATGATATGACACTAGACTCTAAAGACTGTTATTGAAGCTTTGTACTGAATGGGAGGAGTCATTCTAGGATGTTTACATACATCATAGAACATGAGGCAGGGTTTAATGCCATGTTCCATAGTTGGGCATTGACTGACGCACGGCCCATCAAGTGACATGTGCATTAATTATGAGTGAATTTCCATCAGGGCCCTATACAAACCCTATGAAAGCCCATTGGAGGAGGCCGGCACAATCAGATGGGGCAAGGGCGTGATTGCTTCCTTTTGAAGATTGCACCTTATTTGCTGGGTATAACTGAACTGGGACTGTGCTAACAGTTGGTCATTTATTTCTTACTTTTCATATAGGTGCTTAATACAATGCTATAATGTGTTTCCATTTTCATTGCTGCAGTACCTTTCAATGATGCTAAAATGCTAGTCTTTCTCTGGTAGAGATGAGAATGTATTCCTGCACCAGAGAAGGTGGTGTTATTCTTGCATTGCGTTACATGTGGTTTCTCTGATACAGGCTTGTATCTTGAGAAGTGGAGTTGCACATACTTCTTTGAATTTAGTTGATGTTGAAGCTTTTTGCTCATAGCTTCTGAGAATGAGAATTGTGACATCCCCATGTGGGAATGAACTGAGCAATGTTTAGCGTTGTGTTTTGAAGAGGTGGACTTTGAAGACCCTGCTCATGAATGTGGCTTGATAGAAGTTGTAAGAAGGTTGATTGGATTTGTTTAGATTTTTGGGTGAATTATTAGAGAGCAAACTGAGATATTTAGTAAAAGAAAATGTATTCTTTTATACAATAGTAGTCATTCTTCATTCAACGTGTACACCTTGTGTTGAAGTATTAGGCCCTTCTGTTTTCTTCACTTTCCCTTTCTAGAATGCATATAGGTACAGGGAGTACACGAGTACATGAATACAGTGAGCACATGAAGTAGCACTTTATTCAATAATGGGAGAGGGCTGCATGTGCAATAATGTGATATGCTTATGAGTGTTGGAGACGATCACATGCTTTGAGTTCATATGAGGTGAACAAACAAAGCTACACCCACTCACACTTCTACCTTTGTAGCAGATCACATTATGGTGTTGTAATCGGACCAGAAAAGACATTTTCTGAGCTCTGATCTAGTGACCATTTGCTACAGTGTCGCGAGAAAAAAGGGCGCTGGGCCCTTATCGCCAGCACAGCTGGTGAGGGGTGGGGGGGGCTTGCTTTCTCCCCATTAGGGTCAGCATTTTCTGTCTAGCCTGGTGATTCTACCGAATCCACGACATGCTGGCAGAACCTAAAGTACAATCAGAAAAAGCTGAAAAACTGCTGAGGCTACTACATGCAAGGTAACTAGAATTACAAGAAGTCAGCACCATGTGCTCCATGGTCGGTTAGATTGTCACCAGTTAGCTATTTCATAGCATATAGTCAATGCTGCATGCCGGATTGAAAAGTGCCTTGCAGGCCAGTATATCTTTTATAATTGTTTTTATTTGTTTACTTATGTATTTAATTTGATCTACTTTCAGCCCAGTGGCTTTGTATATACAACAAGTAAAACAAGTAACATTTACACAATGTTTGCAATAAAATGTGTACAGCAGCATAATTGTTTTTAGGCTATTATTGTTTACAAAACAAACCCAACATAAAATAAGATATTGGGTGCAGCTATTGAGTGGATCAGGTTCTTTGTAGATCATCGTAATGCCACTGTGACAGCCCCTCCCAATCAGTTTCACGGGTTCTCTTTAGTTCTGCCTACATTCGTTGCCATATTACATTCATTTCCCGGAAACGGGGCTGGCTAGCCTTTTGGTTGTAGCCCCTGTGCTTCTATCCAGGGCTACAACCAAAAGACCCGGGCTGTTGCGCCCTCACACACCCTCAGCAACGCCTGTCACGTGTCACTAAATTAATGTATATACATATACCTGAACGCTCATGCTTGCCAATGCACTCGTTTTAAATCACACGATGACAGGGCCGGTGGAGGTTTCCCAATCCTCTGTGCTGCTTCATAGAGGGTGGTGGAGCCTCCCGCATGATGATTCATTTCACCCAGACTTTTTCAAGTGATGCACAGAGGAGTCGGGAGGATAGTTGTACCTGTGTAAGAGGGTGTGGCCAGGCTCCAAGGGCCTGTAGGTCCAGATTCGAGAAGATGAGTCATGCCTCGTGCTCATGATCAAGTTAACAGGGAGAGCAAATGGAGAGGCACTTGATATTTTTACTCTGTATGCAGGATGAGCATTAAAGTAGCCAGTAAAATATCTTAGGAGGTTTGTCACTCGCTGATGTGGTCTGTGTGTCATCTGCAGATTGCAGATCTCAATATTGGCGTGGGCAACTCAGCCTGTCATCCTTCCGAGGTCATTAACTGAGTACCAAATATTCTATCCAAATCAGTTTGGTGAAAACATGGTTGACCTAACCGATTGTCTTTAGTATTAATGTTAGGAGGGGTTCTGGTAAATAGCTGAGTCAACTATTGAGCTGCAAGTAAGATACACCTATGAAATTAAAGTTTGACTTGTGTCATCGAAATCTGGCAGAAGCCTCTTGTTCTGTGGTCCGAATGGCTAAAATGTGAACCCCATGCTCACGATCCAGATGTCAAAGACCCCCTATCTGGACCTTCCAGTTGCACGTGGTGCGGTGTGTCGACCACTGAAAGGAGAGTAAAGTTAAATGAAACATAATATTGTAGGCAAGTTGTGAGCACCCATAGGAAGCTCCGGAGCAGCATGGGTGCGCTGGCACGATATGCAGCCAGCCCTGTGCAAGGAGAGGCAACTGTTAAGCATGTCGTTGGCAGAGTGTTGGGTGACGGTGTTGGGCAAGAACCTAAATGTGGATCAGCTAGGGGGAAAAAGAACGAGGAGGCAGAAGAAAAAAGAGTGTGGATAGGATTGAGGTGGCAAGGAAAGGTTGCCTCTTGTGTATGACCAAACTCTTGAATCAAGCTACTCGGAGCAGCCATGCTAATTCATACATTGACCACTAGGCCCCTGAAGGATGGGCAGGATGTTTGGGGGCAGTTCTCAGGATGTGGTTCAGTTAGGAGGAAAAAGAAAGAGGGGGATATGGAAATGGTGGAAGGGCTGAGCTACAAGGAATGTATGACCAAATGGTTCAGTGAGACCCTTCATGTTGGGTAGGCTATTCCATATGTTGACCTCTGGGACCCAGAAAATTCAGACGGTTGTTTAGGGAGAGATGCCTGTACCATTTGTATCTAGTAAAAACTGCAAGGGCCCAGGAGAGAGATAGGGTTCATCCTGGATGCAGCTAGAGAGTTAATAAGAGCTGACCTCTGGGCCCCAGAAAATTTAGGAGGCTGGTAGCAGGTGCCTAAGGGGAGGAGGAACTGTTCAGCTTTGGTGCAGGTGGAGAGTTAAGAAGAGTTTACGTCTGGACCCCAGAAAATTGAAAAGGCTTGTAGGATATTGTCCTGTGTTACATTTGCACTGCGACAACTGCAGGTGCCCAGGGGGAGAAACTGTTCAGCTTTGGTGCAGGTGGAGATTACTGGGATGATCAGCCGGGTGGATTGTACAGTGGGCTGACTGGGGAATGGCGGGGGAGGACAGGGCGATGGGAAGGGAGAGGATGGAAGACAGTAATCCATCAAGCGTACTCTCTCCAAGTTCCCAAAGTAATGACTACGTGGACCCAAACCTTTAAGGATCCATCAAACTCTCCTGGTTGGTTCTTTTGCAGCGTGAAAGTGGATGTCCACATTTCAGAATGAGGAAGGAAAGGCCCAAGGTTGTTTGAACAGAGGAAGTTAGTTGTGGACCCTGTATCAACTTATATGGGACAAAGGGAGATGAACAAAAGGGAGTGAGAGACACATGATGGCATATACGTCTTTAATTTCACAAAGGGATGACTTCTCTGATATCATCATTTGCCCAAGAATACAAACAATTAGATGGCAATGTTGTGGCTCAGGCAACTATGTCCCTGCTTCCAAGGGTCACATTCTATTTTTCATTTCTCCCCCTTTGATGGGTGTGTGGGTTTTGTTAATGGGAAAGAAGCTAAAGAAAGAAAGGCCAGATGCATGCGTCTCAGTAAAGTGTTTGCCTCTGGGTAGGCAAAGTCCAGACATGTTAGGGCTCTCCTGTGCTGGAGGATTCGGTTTCTGGGAGTGCAGTTCATGATGCCTATATATAGCCTTGGTGGCACTAATCATTGCAGGTTATTCTCTTAGGAATGGGGACTGTTTCCAGGCACGGTGATGGATGAATTTCCTTCATTCTTCAACAGGATTGCAAGATTTACACTTCTTGCATTCGTGCAAAGCATTTTCTGCGGTAATGGTTGTCGGCCAATCCGCTTTCTTGACTTGATTTTGCTGCCAAAGCCGTGGGTTGTGGAGATTTTCTGTATGTTTCTACCCAGAATTCTTTTCAAGCCTTTGACATAGGTCTGTCCAATGCTTGGTAAGAATGGCTCTCACTTTTGGAAATTGTTTGTTGTAAACTATGATCTTCTGCATGTATTTATTTTCTTTTGTTGACATGATCAATTTATTTTGCTCAATCTTCATGGCTTTCTGGCACCCAGATATTATGTTCCTTGTACTGTACCCCCCCCCCCCCTTGCCTGAATCTCTTAGTAATACGTTTAGTGCTGTTTTCAAAGTTCTCATTAGTAGTGAAGTTATCCCTGCCCCGCAAGAATTCTCCATTTGGAATCATCTCAAACTAGTTTCTTGGGAGGCTGCTTTGACATGTAGCAGAGAATTGCTGTTTGCCAGATTTTGGTAAATAGTCATCTTCACTCTCCCACTCTCTGTATGGATTTTACCATCCAAAAGTTGTTGTCCTTGCAGCTGTGCTACTCTGTGAATCTCAATGTGCATCTGTTCCTGCTCAACATTGCTGTGAACAGAAGCTGCTCTACCATTTTCCTTGTGTGTTTATTTGTTTAATTTATTTATAATGAGTTCCCAACCCGGGGGTGACTGGGTGCAGATTACAAGGATATGTAGTTTCTTGGTTACACAGGTAGCTTGTACAGTCGTGAAATTTACACAAATGACAAGTTACACAGAAATATCAAATTACATAAAAAGGGCATATACAGTAGTAAACAAAAATAAACAGTTCAGAATTACTAAAAACTAGCAAGGTAAAAATTACAGTACTAGAAAATTCACTCAATGGGAGTCCGCAGTAATATACAGTAATGTACAATTCATATCGAGCCAGTGACATGGTCAGATCATTATCTAGTCTCATGTTCTTTTTTTCCTACCGGCTCCTCCTGTAAAGCTCGCCCTCCTAAGATGCCTTTGCGCTCCTGGCGCTCAGTTGACCTAAAGGCTCTTACTGATCAGATTGTCTCTAACTGTGCCCCCTTGAAGCAACTATCTTTATCCTCACTGTACCACTCTTTAACCACCGTGGCCGACCTTTTCGCCCCACTGAAACTGATTCAAGGCCGTAGACTCCCCTCCCAACCCTGGTTTACTGACCAGCTCAAAACGGCTCACCTCCAACTTAGACAAGCTGAACGGAAATGGCGTTCTAGTTATAAGCCAGAGCTCAGAGATATATATAAACGCAATCTGTCCACATACCTGGCGAGCGTTAAACTGGCAAAATCCTCCTTCTTTGCCCAGAAAATTGAACACGCTCTGTGCAAACCAAAAACACTCTTTTCCATTGTGCATTCGTTATCCTCTTCGGAGACCCTGACCTCTATGGTTAAGCCCTCTCAGGAACTGTGCAATGACCTGGCCTCCTTTTTTACCACCAAAATTGATGCTATACGAGCAAACATTGCTAAATCTCTTGCGATATTGCCTCCTGAAACCCCCAGCGTTATGCCCTCTACTGATACCTTGGCTAGTTGGTCCTCTTTCCCTCCATTCACCGAGGCAGAGGTCTTGACAGCCATTTTGAAGATTAAATCATCATCTCCCGAGGACTCCATCCCAGCCTCTATTATGAAGGTTATTGCTCCTGATATTCTGACTGAGATCACATTGGCAATAAACAACTCGTGTCAGTCGGGATTCGTTCCCTCAGAACTGAAATCTGCTAGGGTTATTGCCCTCCTTAAAAAGCCTTCTCTTGACCCCACTATCCCGGCTAATTTCCGCCCTATTTCTCTGCTTCCGTTTCTGTCCAAACTGCTGGAATCACTGGTCACACCGCTTCTGTCCTCTTTTTTGGAATCTTCCAAAATATGTAATCATGCCCAGGCGGGTTTTAGGCATGGGAGCCTGGGAGAGGTACGGAAAGTGTCCTGGTCTCGGTGCAGGACGACATGTCCAGACTTGTCGATGCTGGCGGAGTTGGGGCCCTGATCCTGTTAGATCTCTCCGACGCATTCGACACGGTAGACCAGTCCATTCTTCTCTCTCGCCTCTCACAGATTGGGATATCTGGTGCTGTTCTTGCCTGGTTTACTTTGTTTCTTTCGGATCGCACTCAGACCCTCGCTATGCCACCGTTTCTCTCCCCTTCTTGCTTTCTCACTTGTGGTGTCCCTCAGGGATCCTCTCTATCGCCAATTCTGTTTAACATCTACATCTGGGCCCTGATTTGTCTCATCCGCTCCTATGGGTTAAACTGCTACTCATATGCAGATGATACCCAAATCCTGATCCGTCTGGACCAGGATCAATCAGAGACCTGTGTATGCCTCCACGACTGCCTTAGGGCAGTCAGGATCTGGATGGACCAGAATTGGCTAAAGTTAAATAGTGATAAAACGGAGGTACTGTTGGTAGGCTGCCCCCCAACCCGTCCCTGTGAACCCCTGCTTTCTGGCCCGCTGCCTTGGGCCCGCTACCCAATCCAGTTAGCAAAGTCAAGAATTTAGGAGTTATCCTCTCCGCTTCTTTGTCAATGTCTAACCAGGTTGCGGCCGTGTGCCAGTCCACTCACCATCAGATCAGAATCCTTAGGAGGGTCATGCCCTTGATCCTGGTAGCCCTCCGCCCCCCTGTGGCAGCCGCGTTAGCCCTCACACGACTGGACTATTGCAATTCGCTCTATTTGTCTCAACCTATCGGCCTTATCCATCGCCTTCAGCGTATGCATAACCTGGCTGCTAGGCTGGCTACTGGCTCCCCTTATGGTGCCCACATTACACCAATGCTTCGCCAACTGCATTGGCTCCCGGTGAACCAACAAATTCAGTTTAAATCTCTGTGTATTGTTCACCGGGCTATTCACGGTCAGGGTGCTGAATTTTTGCAGCTTAAATTCACCCGATATTGTCCGGACCGGGACCTCCGCTCTGCTACTTCTAACCTTCTTACTGTCCCTAGGTTTAACCGGGCAAGGCTCGGTGGTAGAGCCTTCTCTGTTACTGCGACCATACTTTGGAACAGCCTCCCTGAACCTCTTAGGGCCACTGTTAACCATCTCGGATTCAGAAGAGTGTTGAAAACCAACCTGTTCTAAGCCTAACCACTTCACTGGTCTTCTCCGACTTGGTAGCTTCCTTCCAGTGCCATGATGCCTTTGGGCGAACGCGCGCTTTACAAATGTTAATAACATAATAATAACATAACATATTTGCTAAAAATCTCCAAGTCAATCTGAAGTTTCAAGGATGCAGAATGTAGGTACAAGGAATAGGGCTGCAGTGAGGGATCCTGGGAGAAGGTGCCTATTCTGGTGAGTCTTTGGAGATGAGCCAAAGTTTAATTTATTTCCTGAATTTATAGAAAGACTGGTCAGTTCTTAAGGAGGTAGGTAGTGAATTCCACAGTTGAGCAGCCATTATAGGGAAGCTGCTGCCCCCTCCTTTTTTTAATTTGTACCTGGGCACTTTTAGGCAGCCCGAGTTTGTAGATCTGGTTTGTCTGGTGGTGTTGTTTATAGAGAATGTTTCGATGAGGTAGGGAGGGGCTGAATTGTTGTGGCATTTCTAGGTTAGGCAGGCTGTTTTTAGATGTATTCTCTGAGTGATTGAGAGCCAGTTGTTGTCTCGTCTGATACCGGAAATGTGTTGCCTGCTGGAGATGCCCGGGGCAGATCTAAGTGCATTATTCTGCAAGATCCGTAGTTTGTAAGTAATGTATTTACTAGCACCTAGGTAACGTGCATAGCAGTAGTCGATTTTAGACAATGCTAGTGCTCTGGCTAGCGTGATGCAGCTTTTAGTAGAGAGGAAGGGTTTGCATGCGTGAATAAGCTTGCAGGTATACGCTGTAGCTGAAGCTGTAGCACTGACCTGCTTACGCAGATTCGGGGAGGAGTCTAGGTAAAAGCCTAAGGTTTTTACCTCTTTATCTACCTTAATGTCGTTCCCATCAATATTGAAGGATAGGTATTGATTACTCATTTTTTTCTGATTGGCAGGTGACCATATGATGAATGGCCCATCAATAACCCTAATCCAGATTACTGCCATTTCTATCCATTCCCGTTCAGCTGCTGACCACACAAGCTCCTTCTCCCCTCAGCCCATCGTGAGGTTGGCACATGCGCCTCTTGCAGTGTTCACTATTGAAATAGAAGCAGCTGCTGGCAGGGAAGTAGTCATCCTTTCAGTTAGCATATTGGAGCGACGTGGGGAGTTAAGAGATCTGCTCTGTGAAAGTTATTTGCACAAATCTCTGCCTATTTTATGGTCATTGCTTCTACACAGTGAGACCTCCTCCATTGTAACAAGCATGGACCCTTCCTGACAGGGAATGGCATTCAACTATTGAGTACAATTTGATGTTCCTTAAATAAGATGGCACTCCAGTGACACATGGAAATGAGAAATGGTCCAGGAACGTTAATGCATTCTCTAGTAGAGAAGCATTAAAGGCAACTCAAGGTCTCCCAAGTGAGTTGCTCAGTGGCTGTGGCACTTTCTGGAGAAACTAGCCTCAGGTAGCACTCTTTATAAGAGAGCCATCTCGTGGATCCTCGGGTGCACATCTCTCTGGCAATTATGATCATGTTGCTCCATGTGTCTGCAGGATGCATGTCAATGTAATACTCAATACGTTGGGTTTGTAAGACAGTCTGTAATTCCTTGCTACTGTTCCTCAGTTTCATGGGCCCTTTCAGTCGTATTTTCTTAAATCAACAATCCTAAAGTCTTAGTATAAATGAACTGGGTTATATCACTATGTTTGGGGCAGAAATGGGGATTTCCTTTTGAGGCCACTTCCTTGAAGACAGTCTGTGGTGATGCCGAAGGTGCTGATGTCTTGATTTGTTTTGACAGAGAATATGTGCTTGTGGGTTCGTGGAGACCGATTGCTTTGGGGTTTATGTTTCTGGCTCATCCCTGGACATGACAGGCTCCATTTCCAGTTCGTCTAACTCTGATAGTGTGGCAAAATCAGCAATGGAGAGGGATGTCATGCCTTCTAGTCCTTGGATTGTTATCTGGTCATTCTTTTTAGTCTTGTTCAGGTATACTTTGGGAAGTTTTACTTTTCTTAGGAATTGGAACGTATCTATATTTATTTATTTATTAATTCATAAAATACCTCCCCTTACTCACAATCCTTCAACTAAAGATTAACAAATAATATTCCAAACATTACCCCAATTTACCTCTCCCTCATCCCAATCCCTACTTTTGAGGTTCATCATAGTCGATGAGTTTTGGCCTGTGGGTATTCCAACAAAGCACAAAAAACATTCTTTATGCACCTTTTTGACCAAATGTATTGCAACATGTACACCCAGATATTTTTGTCACTGTCTGGCCCACCATGGTCTCAAGAAATAAAGTGTTAAAAACTTTGGGGGCTTAATGAAATAACTGCCCTATATACTTTGCAAACAGAAACACTGTATGTGGGCCTCATTACAGGTTGGGCGGTGTGGGATAAATGCAGCGGTATTACCATATACCGCCGCATTCCCGCACTGCCCAACTATGAGGTGGGTGGAAAGTTGGAGGATTCACTTGCAGGCATGAGCTGGAAATAAATCTGCCGACTTTCTGACCATTTTCGGTGGAATCACTGCAGCAAAATGTCTGCCGTTGTAATTTCACTCAAAAAGGCCCATTGAGTTCTGTGGACTCAGAATACATGGGGAGATACACTGCTACTTATAATCCAGTGGTAATGCCGCTGGACCAAGTGGCAGTAACAGAAATACAGTTTGGTGGTATCTGGGTGGATTTACCACCCAGATACCACCAAACTCGTAATGACCCGAGTTGTCAGTCTAAGAAGCAGAAACTCCCCTTGTAGCTCAAACCGGGATCTCCAGAGGTAATGGACTATAAGCAGAAGAAGGAAATGGCAAGAGACATTCACCTACTGATTGAAGCAGATGAAGCCCTTCTACTCTTACCAGCCATGCCATATGCCTCAAAAAGGCTATCTGATTGCACAAAACCAGAAGTTTGTCCAAATTAGTCAACCTTACCTCCAAACATCAAGACAATTGGGCGTCATTATGAGATTGCAGGTAGCCTTGCCGGTTTTACCGGCAAGGCTACCTCCAAACTCGCATCCGGATCCGGCACCCGCAAATGGGCAATTACTGGGCTATTCCGGCCCAACCAGACCCGGTAATTGCCGTTTCACTGGTGCGAGGCCTGGTACATCCCCATTCCCATTTGAGCCCCATAGGGCTTAATGGGAAGGGGGAGGGTGGTAGCACTGATACCGTTACTGGTGCTACCATCATGTTCTGCTCGCGGGTGCCAGTAGGGCCACCAGGTCAGACCTGGTGGCTGCAAGGGCACCTGCGAGCAGAACTCCTAGTATGGCGGTACAGTAGCAACGGTGCCGGTAGTGATACCGGCGCCGTTGTTGCCTTACCGCTTTACTTGTAATGAGGCACATGTCACTTCTGCTCTTTAGAATAAGGGTTTGGATAGAAACATGTTCACACAACACTAAAGGAAAGATGGAGATAGAATGCCGCCTTAGGCAAAAATGGAAACACACCCGAGTTGCACGGACACAGGAAGAACCATGCACAAAATTTGATTATGATTTTGAAATATTTGTAATGCTCACCTGACAAACTTAATCGTATCTGGGTGCAGATGACATAAGGTGGCAGCCACCGTCCAGATGGGGTCTGCGACCACCACTTGACCCTGATAAAAACGGAATCTGTTCATTTATTTACCTTAACCCAGCTAACGGTTATTTGAATAGATACGTTTTAGTGCCCTATGGAACTGATATAATAATTCACGGGACCGGATTTCCTGTGGTAGGCTATTCCAAAGTTTAGGGCTGTACACACGAAATATACAGTCACCTTAAACACCTGCTTATACCTGGGAATTTCCAAAAGCAGCTTGTCGCCTGAGCGCAGTTGCAGGTTGGGAAAATACTGCAGAGTTTTCTCAGATAGATATACAGGAGCCAGACCATTAACACACTTAAACACCAAACAAAGAACTTTAAAATCAATCCGGTCCTTCACCATGAGCCAGTGCAGGGAACAACAAAACACAGAAATTGGGACTTACTTTAAAAATAATCCTGACAGCTGAGTTTTGAGCTTTTTGCATACGATGCATTTGAGTGAGTGGCATGCCTGGTAGTAGTCCATTGCATTAATCTAGGCAGGAATTCACCATTGCACCCACCACTGTAGGGTGGTCCTCTACAGGAATGTAAGGGAGGGCCTGTCGTAAAAGGCACAAGTTAAAAAAGGCAGTTGGACCTTTGCACTCACTTGGGAAGCACATCCTAGATCTTCTTGCCATATACAACCAAGATTTTTGAATTTGGGAGCAAACAATAGGTCTGCATCCAAAAAGCACGGTAGGTCTAGACGCCTATTGTGGTTCAGACAGTGTTTTGGCCCAAACAATGCCCTTCTGTTTTACGGGCATTTAATAGGAGTCAATTGAAGACATCCAAGTTCTTACCTTAAGCAAACAATTTTCAACCATTTTATACGTTTCATCCTCAAACCTTAGCTTTGCAAACACTTGTGTGCCGTCCGCATAGGAGTGGAATGTAATATTATGAGCCTCATTACAAGGTTGGAGGTAGACTTGCTGGCAAAACTGGCAAGGCTACCTCCAAACTCGCAAGAAAGTCCGGCAACCGCGAATGGGCAATTACTGGGGTATTCCGGCCCCGCTGGACCCAGTAATTGCTCTTTCGCGGGTGCCGGACTCGGGTGATCCCCATTCCCATTTGAGCCCCATAGGACACAATGGGAATGGGGATGCCTGTAGCACCAGCACAGTGCATAATGGTGCCTGTGCTACAGGCATGCTGTGCTTGCGGGTGCCTTTCATTCAGCCAGGTCAGACCTAGTGGAATGAAAGGCACTCGCGAGCACAACTGGGAGTTTGCCGGTCCGGATAAAATGGTACCGGCAAGCTTACTGCTACCATTGTATCCGGACCGGCAAGCTTGTAATCAGGCCCTATGTGTCCTAAGAAAATCCATCACAGGACGCAAATACATATTAAATAACAGGAGGAGAGTGATAACACCTGCGGAACTCCATATCCCTGTGGAAAGGGGGTCGACATAAAACCACCCATCTTGACCCTTTGCTGTCTCTCTGAGAGGAAGGATGCAAACCATTTGCTAGCTTGAACCGAGATCCCAAGTAAGGTATGGTGATCCACCATATCGAACGCTGCAGGTAGATGTAGCATAACCGGAAGGGACAAGTCCCCCTGATCTTCCACCTCCAGGAGATCGTCCGTACCGCTGTCAATTCTGTTTCCGTCCCAAGACCAGGGCAGAAGCCACATTGCAGAGGATGCAGTATGGATTCATCATCGATATATTTTTGAAATTGAGAGATTACAATCGGCTCCAGAATTTTGGCTGGCAAGGAAAGGCCTGCAATTTGGCAGTAGTTTGTTTTCCAGTTCCCCAGGGTACAGATATGGCTTTTTCAGGAGAGGTGAGACAGTAGCCTTTTTAGTGATAAGGGTATCACTCCTGTTGATAAAGACTTGTTAATAAATGGAGTCACAAAAGGGGAACTATTCAACGCCAACCATTTTGCCACTCTAGCGGGGATGGGAAAGAATAGGTCTTTGGTTGGTTTTACATTTTTTAAGAGACTAGCAGCGTATCTCTCTGTAACTACTGAGAAAGAGAAAGGTTCCCCTTTACAATTAGACTTAGGTAGGTTTTTGATACCAACTTCGCCCTCTGCCAACGGTGTGCTATCTGCGACAATGCATTTTTGGATCAACTCGATCTTTTCAAAGAAAAAAGCATTAAACCTATTTGCCTGTTCTGCGGAGGCGTCCATGGTTGACAATATACATTTTGGTTGTACAAAGTTGTTAATAATGGAAAGCATTTCTTTGGGTTGATTCATTGAGACCTTTATTTTTTTCCTTCTGAAATCCAGACTTTGCTTCAAATTTTGCACTTCTGTACTCTTTGGACACCTTCTTCAGTCTTTCTGCATTGACAGTCGATCTATGTTTCCTCCACTTATTTTCAATGCCTCTCAAGGACTTACGCATCTGGGCAAGATCTGAAGTGAACCATGGTTTTATCGTACGTTTTGTCTTCCCCTGTCTCAATAGGCTATTTTAGAGAAAATTTCCTCCAGAATCACTGTAGCTGATGCAAAGAATTCATCGCAGTCTTGAGCATCGTCCACCGATTGTAAGGCATTTTTTACTTCTAAGCCAATGATTTTGTCTAAATCTTTTGATCTATGGAACCACAACTGTGAGGTATTTGCAGTGGAAACCGATTTGGTGTCAGGTTGTCCAAAAGTGAACAACCTCACTGCATGGTCTGACCAGGAAATGGGTGTTGTGTTCAGCACTTTAGTACATACTCCTCTAGATAATAATACGTCAAGACAGTGATCACCTATATGAGAGGCAAATACTTCTAATGGTGTTAGATCATGATTACTTGTCAGCTCACAGAGTGCAGTAGCATCTGGAAGTGAACAATCGTCCTTCCATATATTAAAATCTCCCAGGTGCACAGTTCTGTTTGCTTTGTGCCTGATGTAATAAATAAGTGGTCACATTTTCCACAACAGCTTTAGCTGGGCCTGGGGGCCTCTACCCCAACACAATCTTGATGGAGCTGGTGGCCAAAACCCACACACTGCAATGGCCAATCTGGGTGGAATCATCCCAATATAGAGCCACAAGATGAGATATTTTAACAGGGTTCTTGAAATTATTGCCACGCCCCCCTCCTCTTTTGTTGGCTCTATTAATAGATTGGATTACATGGTTATCAGGTACCAGCAAATGGAAGATTGCATGTGACATGTCCGTAAATCATGTTTCCGTAAGAAACAGGATATCCAAGTTATGACCCTCGATAAAATCATAAAACTGGTGCTGTTGCCTAACTGCAGATCTTGCGTTAAGCAAGGACGCTCTAAGTGGGGCTTTAAGTAGGGCTCTATTCGATTCCCCCATGGCTGAGCCATCTGCCAGGGAGGGTTTCTGGAGTCCCAGAGCTCTTAATTTGTTAAGGCCTGAAGTGCTACAAGCCCCAACTCCCTTTCCAGTGCCCTCAGAGTGTCCCTGGTATAAACACAATGAACCATCTCGCCTGCCCCCATGCCGCTCTCTTACCTATATTTCAGGGTATTCTCCTAAATAGGAAGTGCGCAATGTCGACCAGCACTTCCCCCTGACCCCTGACCCTCGCACCAGGCTGCACCAGGCTGCAAACAGCCCTAAACAGGCTTTGCGTCGAAGATGCGTGGTGCTAAGCCTTAGAAGGAATGGAGTTCTGATCACCACACGGGTCTTGGAGCACTCCGTTCTCCCAAGGAGTTTAATCAGAGGCTGCTTTCACAGATGAAGTAGGAGAAGGAAGAGGATCCAAACCAGGTGGCCAAAAAGCAGAAGTCCAGAAAGAAGCAGCAGGTGGAGGCTCCACCACCAGCACCTCATTTTTCTCTCCGTTTAATTTAAGCCAGTTGTTACACATCCATTCTCCCGCGGGTTGAAGAGGTGGGCTTTTGCACCTCCTTCATAAGTGGAAGAGTTCCAGATTTATATGATCAAACAGAGCAAAATAAGTAAACAGAGTTTCTGTCGAGAGATGACATCTTTGAAAAGTAATGGCTCGAGTGAGAAAGAGGAACATAGGGGTAATGGATAAGGAGGTTAAGGCTTTCTTTTAAACTGCTTTTGAGAGCTTTGAATGGAAGGACCAATGCAATGCAACCATGACGCCTGTATTCTGATAACACATAATGGATGCCACCTCAGTGTAAAGGAAGTAGCTTTTACTGACATTGCTGTCAAAACCTGATAGCACCAATGGCAAAGCAACGAAGTGCTTCACTCCTGAAAAAAGTTATTTCAGTTCTGCAGGTCACAGACAATCTGATTTTGCAAAGTCGGAATGAAAGGATTCGAGAGATGGCCAGAGGCAGTGGTGTGTAAGGGTCAGCCGTCCACGTGACTCACTCAGCCCCAGCCTTACTTGGTTTCCAAGGCTGCCAGCCTACAAGGAAACCTGCATATTACTACATAGGCCACTCCACTCTCGCAATCTTCCATTTAAATCCGCAAACCATTTGCATACTTTTCAGAGCACTCTAAATCGTTTAACTAGTCTGTGAAAATGCAATAAGCTTAAACTTAATTTGAGAAGCAGAAAAATAGGCTGTTCTTTTCAATTGGAGGGGGTGGGTATAAATCCTCCTTTAGTGTATTGGGAGGAATATATTGTAATGATTATCACATTGAATAGTAATCAAGTCCAAAATTGAACAAACAATTATTTCCTCATGCCTGAATTTCCTGAAAGATATCAACTCCTGATTTTTATTTTCAAATTACAACTAATTCATTATCATTTTGGCATCTCATCTTTTGATTTTAAAGGCACATATTCCAGAATTCTTGGCAAAAATACCTGTCTGTTCCCCTTCATCTCTACTCCACTGCTTCACTGCATCGCCCTGGTTCCCCTGCTTCCTATCTTTCCTCAACTCCATGTCTCTCTTCTGTGCTCATTCTACTGTCACCCCTCTACCTCCAATAAGTTATCTGTATCTCTAAGCAGATCCCCTCACTTCTCCCCCATCTTTCCACCATCCCACTGTTTCTTCTTGTGGTCCCTCCTTTTCATAAATACACTATGGGCCTCATTACGACTCAGGCGGTAAGGGTTTTACGGCGGCGTAAACAGCGCCGACCCTTACCGCCTGATTCCGAGGTCCCTTAGCGCCATGGAGGTTTTAACACCTGCTTTTAGCTGGTGTTAAAATCCATGGCGCTAAGGGACCATGGAGTTAATTACGCCACCGTAATTTACGGTGGCGTAATTAACGCCTTCCCCACTCCCATTATGCCCTATGGGGCAAAATGGGAATGGGGAAGGGAAAATGGGAAAATTGGGATTTACCGCCCCGCCAAGGTTGGAATGGGGCGGTAAGTCCGCCTACCACCATGGCGTAAATGTAGTTTACGCCATGGTGGTAAAGTCACGGCCCAGGCGGTAACTTACTGCCTGGGTCGTAATGAGGCCCTATGACTCTAGACCGCTGAAGTAGGGTTTTCCGGCTCCCTCACCTCAACTCTTTCCTCACAAGGTACATTTCCCAATATGTGCAGCATCGCTGTATGTAAGATTGCATATATGGTATGTGGGCCACTGGTGTATGTGGGACTATTCCATCTGCAATCCCAGTGTATGTGTACAACCTGTTTATGATGGAAAATATATGCGGTCGTTGTACCACCTGTCCATGTGTGGAACGTTCCATCTCGCCACTCCTGTGCATGTGCACAGCACACACATACATTATTCTTCTCTCGATTTTCCTTTGCGAAACAGGTGCAAAGTTCTTTCTACACTTTACTTTAAAGTACTTGTACCACTGGGTGACTGGTTCTTTCAGTCACAATAAACTCCCTTTCAGCAATCATTACCTTCGACCCACTTCCTTCCATTAACATGTTTTTAAAAAGTCTGAAATGACAGTGACTCATTTTATGATTGTGTACTTGACAAGGAGCCAGCTGTGGTAATGTCTGCCTTACCCTCCCACCTCCTAAGACCAGTAATGTATCATCCCCCCTCCTAGCCCACACTGTACTTTGCTTAGTTGTTATCACTCACCCTATCTCGTAATTTCTTTTTATGCTTCAGTCCCTATATCATCTCCTCTGCTTCCACCCGACTCTTTTAGTCACAAAATGTCATTTATCTCCTAGCTAAATGAGTGCTGGACTCATTTTGAACGCATCAGACTGTGGTATGCAATTGTCTCCATGAAGAAATGCAAACTGAAACTAAAGAATGAAAGACTATAAACTAGCCTGAGATTTTGGCTTTGCCAACACACGCAATATTGACCTCGGTTTTGTTAAATTATTTTAAAATGTAGCAAATGTGCGTGTCCTTATAATAGGAATGAGCTATTCTATGGTTTGTGAAGCAACGTAACATGTCATACTTTCTAATGAATTTCTCTTTGGTCATTATTCAAAAAGTCTTTTTCAATGGGCTTTTCCCATTGAAAAATGCTGTTTGAATCAAGCCCTTTGTGTTGAAAACATGTTTTTTTAATTCTGTACATAATGGAAGTTCATGTCCAACTTTGAGTGTGCAGGCTCCCACACAGGAACAATGTAATGGGAGTGTAGCGGTCACGCATCAGTAAATTCGTAACAAATGCCTGACACTGGCGTTAAAAGTCTTTCCCCAGCTATATTAGATCTGAATGCTAGATTTTATTAAGAATTAACACCCAATTTGCTGTGCCGGATCGGCTGTTAATGCTATTAACATCCCGGGGTTGACAATCCGGTAACCTTGGGTGTTGAGAGAATTGCATTTTGAATTAATGAGCGGGGCTCCTCACAGCGTTCCTCTCATTTATTCAAAATACTGTAGCAAGATGGCCGCCACATAGCTGGAAGACAGCGCTCCTTATGGGGCCTTTCTTCCAATTCAATGGCAGCCACAATGGTTGGTGCCGCCACTGCAGACAGTTAAGTGGGAAAAGGGGAATGAAAAAAAGGGAAGTGGTGGCAGGAAAATGGCAGGCAGGGGAAGCAGCCATCAGGCAGCTAGGAACGTGGGTTTACCTCGGAGATTCAGCCCACATTCCTTGACACCTGATTGGCTGCATCCCCTGGGACAGGTGGTAACTGTATTATCAATTAATCTACCTTTCTGCTGATTAATGATCCATGAAATGCCGAAACTGACCCTGAATAAAATTCGTATTCCATGACAGCAAATATGCAAGGTCTCTTCTTTAATGGCCAATGGGAAGTGGGGACTATTTGGCCACATGGCTAGCACTTGCATAACACTTCATAACATCACCAAACAATTACAATTGCTCCTAGGATTCGACGGACAATCGTGATTATATTAGTGGCACAGGGGAGAGTATTAGGCACTTCCCTTTTCTTTATCATCACAAACAGAAGCAGGTAAAGAACACGAGGCTGATACGCCTGCTCCCTGTACCCCTTCATACCCACCCCCCCTTGCATGTGATTAGACCAGAGTTGAAACGTACACCACTGGTTTACACTAAAAAGTAAGCATTAGCCCAGTCTGCTGCCCTGCGAATATCTTCAAGCCATGCCCCTAACCAAAAGGATGTACATGCCATGGTCCCTCTAAATGAATGGGCTCCAAACAATTCGGTGTCTACCACTGCCTCCATCATAATGCAGTTTACCCATCTAGCTATGCTAAGAGATGAAACCGGCACAAACGACTTCCTAAAGGACACAAATACAGGCTCACAGAGATTCCTATTGCAGCTGTAACTGGTTCATATTGCCACAGGCACTGTACTAACACAACAAGGATTTGCCGGAAATGTTGGAATCTCAATATCCTTAGAAGCAGCCTTAGTACGTTAAGGCAAGCAAAAGGAAAACCTAGAAGTGGTCAATACTCGACCTTTAAGTTCCAGGGCATGTCCATCTGAAACACAATGAAAAGCCACAAGACACATGAGTGTAACCAGCTTGGCTAAAAGGAGTTTATGGGGCAACCATGTATTGGATGGCCAAGTTTCAAATTAACAAAGCACGAGGTTAACATCCCCCAATTGAAAATACTGGGGACCAGGGGTGTGCAGATCTGCACCCCTTTGAGGAGTCGGCATATCACATATACCCAAAAAGCACCTGCATGAACAAAAACATACATTTCAACTGGAAGCCGATGGCTTGCCCATCACAACTGAGGTGCTTGTTCTAGAGCAGAGGTCTTCAAACTGGGGGGCTAGCCCCCGTAGGGTGGCCCAAAGGATATCCAGGGGTGCCCCAGGCTCTTTAAAAGGGATTAGGATGACTACTTTTAATATATAAAAGGATTAAGGTCACTGATTTTAATATAAAATATAAGCAGAAGAACATTTGCTTATATTTTAAAGAAAGTGGGGCCCCCTGGACATCCTGTGGACACCCTGTGGGGGTCCCGGAACCAATATTTGTACGGGTGGGGGGCTGAGGGGCTGGGAATTAAAAGGTTTGAGAACCATTGTTCTAGGGAAAGGCTGGTTCTGTCAATACAGATGATGTAATATAAATTGGGGTTGCTTGGCGCAAGGTGTGAATACTGATTTGTTGACAAGTGTTTAATTCAGAAGTACCTGTTGTCTGTGTGCAAGTGTGGTTCTAACTAAGTTGGAGGCATGTGTTATTTGTTGCCAAAAGGGGCCCAGGTCTGCTGCTCCTTTACATGCTAACGAGATTCATCCTATGAGCATGAGCAGGTGTGTCAATGCAATGTAGCGGGATGAAAGAGTAGATAAGAGTGATTAGTCTGGGGTGGGCGAGCATGAGCAGCTTCTGCATGTGTCTTATTGGGGTGATGTACAGAGTGTAAGATGGACGAGGGAGCGCGGAGACTGGTCAGTGCAAGGGCATGTTGGTTATTGCGCTTACTGTCTGGAGTGCTACATTCTTTGGGACCCGGTTTCTCCAGGTGTCCACGTGGTTACTATCTATTGTATCTGATTATCTTTCTCTGTTTTGGTGCAGGTGTGCATTGCTCCAGCTCTCAGTGAATGGTTTCATCACTGGTTCCCTTTAAGGGTGTATATATATTTGGCAGTTTGGTATAGGCGGGGGCTGGTTAGGACATCTAGTAGTAAGGCAGCCGTTGGCAGGGGCATACAGTGTGTGTCATGTTGGCCCACCTGTTGGTTGCACAGTTCTGAAGTTTTGAGATGCTCAGCTTGCTGAGGCTCAGCCATGCCCGCGTCTTTCAAAAGAATGGTCAACAGCGAATGATCTTCAGGGATAAGCAACTAGTCAGGAGTGACTGCTGGAAAGTGCCAAAAGAGGAGAGTGGCTAGAGAGAATTAAGGACGTCCAGGAACCTTAGAACAGGCGTTAATGTATCCCAGAGAGAAACATTGGTCTGTCCAATGACAGTAGGGTTGATTTATGCCGCATCAGCATCAAGAGCCCAACGGGGTTCATTGTATGCATTGATAAAGTACATAGCTCCCTGGCTGCAGTCAGAATAGAAGTGAATCCATTTGCAAAGTAACTCAATTGCATTTACTCAATTACACGTGAATTGCATGACAGTAATGTCTACCTGCAATGATGCACGTCACATATAAACTGGGTAAATAAGTACTCAATCTTACTCCCGGGGCTAGATTACCTAACAGTTGCACTGGTGCAAACAATAGCTGCAATGTTGCTGCTTAGCTAATACAGTATGCAGCAAACAGCCTTTTCCCCAAGCCATAATATCTAACACCGTGGTCGCTAGGGTAAAAAAGAATCAGACTGATGCTTCTGTAACCTGTTTTAAGTTACGCAGCAAACAGTATAAAAACATTCTGCTTGTGAAAAACCTGTTTACCGCTCTCTGTATTAGCTACACAGCAAAACTGCGGCCAGATTATGAAAACGTGGCCTTTTTGCAGAGAAAGGAGCACATTAATTTAGCACCGATTTTGCTCCTGAGATATTATGGAATGGAGCAACCACGTTTAGCCCCAATTCGTATATTAACATGTGCAAAATTGAAAACACTGTTTTATTTGCTAGGTTTGCTGCGTAACTACGTTAAATGAAAAGAAATGTAGTAAACATACTTTTTCATGTTATGCAGCAAACGTAGTACAACAAACTGTCAGATCTTTCTGCAAAGGGGTGATATCCTGAGCTTTTTTAATGTTTAAAATGTGTATTGATTCTGGTTTTCTCTTCTCTCTCAGAAAGGGAGTTCTACTAAACAGGACTCATTTTCTTATATTATTTGCTAAAACAGTATAGATCACACATATGTACTTTGCTGGGCCTGTCTACTGTCATTTCAACAGATGCAATGTGACTCTGCAACATAGCCACAAAGTAACATGTGCCTTCCTCAAAGAGTCTGCTGCAACAAAATTAATTCCAGTAGCCAAGCGCTGCCTTTAACAGTGGGTATTGTGACAAATCAAAGGTATTCTTCCCTTCTCCCCAAAGGGGAGTCCCCCCCTTCGAGGTTAGGGAGGTGAGACCACTCAGCAAGGCTCTCCTTAGGGTCTGGGCAAGTGGGACCTCATTGGCAGACATTCCCCCTTAGGGGACAAGCACTGCTGTTCATGTGAGGAACTCCATAAGCCAAACAGCATAGTAACATACATGGGACTATTTGCTATGAAGACTAATGTGACATCTGCATATTTGGCCCAAGGTAATGCTGGAGCCAACCAGCCCAGAGAAGGAAAGGAGAATGTTGTTTTCAGAGAAGACACATACGTAACTGTAACATGTGGAAGAACATGGAGAAGCAGAGAGTATTCTACGTCGGGGAAGCCGGGGAAGCCCCCTGACGTGAGTAAGCCTAGGAGAGGCGGACTGAAGATGGAGAGACTATTTGGATTGGCTGTCGAAAGTGGCTGCCTGAGTTGTGCGGTGCAGTGCGGCGGCTAGGTGTATGGTCCTTTTCTTGAATCTGCATTGCGTCGAAATCGGCTGCAGCAAACACAGACGCTTTGTCCCAGTATACTGTTGTGTGTTGCTGTTCCTTTCCATTTAATCAAGCAACAAAGAGAGCAGGTGACCCACTGAAAAACCAGTGAAGACCTTTGACCTGGACCAAATCAGAGGGACAAGATGGAAATGGACCCTGGAGTGGCTCGTGGTGCAAGATCTCTGCCGAGCAGCGAAGCGTCAAGGTGGTGAGTGCAGTCTGCACCCCATTGAGGGTCCACACAGTGCAGCATTACAGAGAGCTACAAGCCCCAGGGCCCAGGGCATGGTGTTTTCTGGGGGTGTCTCTCAGGGTTCATGGGAAGAGTTTGTGGCCCCTGAGGGATTTACGATGGGCAGCAGAGAGGCTGAGGGTGAGCAGAGAAATTACTCTGAGCACGTGTGCTTACGTTTCCCACAACCAGGCATCTGTGTGTGATGCTAAGGGGCTCACTCTAGAGCCAAGGCTCATGGGCTTGACTTGTGGAGCCTGTACCTGTGAGCATGGTATTGTGGGCTGTGACCCAGCAGCTGCCACTTTGAGAGATGTGGCGGGACCTACCCCCAGATTAATACTCTTGGAGGTCAGGGTGGGGGCCTTTGATCTGCCATAGTCATAGGTCCAATTTAGATACTGCCCAGTGTGACCAGCAATTCATAGCTATAACGACGAGCAGTGTTTGAGGATTATTCGACCACCCTCAGAATTGGTATGTGCTTCTCCCCATCCTCTTGAAAATGTCCAAGATGTATCTTTGTTTAATCTGACAGAATAAGAGGAGGAGGTTCCCAGAGGCGACTTAACCCTCCTGAAAATCAAGAACTCTCAAGTCGATGATGTAATAAGCCATAGGTTTATATCCTCCAGACTCAATCCGAGCCCAGTGATAGCAGGAGTTATTACTGACCCACTTTCTATGCATGCTTTAAGGCAGGATGAAAAATTGAAGGGAGGGTCTGATGGGAGGCTGGGCATGCTTTAGGATCTAGCATGGCATGCCTCCCCCTTTAGGGGGCAATCTTTGAACTCCCTCCAAATTGGATGACCTGTCAGCCCAGCCTTCCGACAGTGTACCTGTCATTCTTAGCATCTATAGTCAATCCTAGTTGAGATTAAAGATTTATTACAGTCCTTTAATTCAGGGTTAAATCAAAGTAGGAGCTCCGTATGGTGATACTACTAGAATTTTGGACAGTCTGCCTGCCACTGTGGAACCTTCTGAGGCCACCATATCTTGAAAATCTCCCAGGCCGCTCCCAGACCTGCATAGCACTAAGAACATTGTGGCCACTGTGGATTGTGAAATGGGGAAGAGGATGTCAGGGGGGCTTTTCAAGCCTATCCAAGAGAAAGCGGCAGCCATAAAAGTACAAAAAAGGGGGAAGGACTTGAGAGATGGGACCATAAGTTTGGAATCTAATGTTCTTACCAGGACTGAAGAGACACCCCTAATACGTACCCATAAGGAGAAGGATGGATGCGCGAAGATGGTGGATGGTGTACCCTTAGTAGGTACGGAAAGAGGATTACAGACCTCCGAAAGAACCCAGAGTGATATAATAGGAGTGGCACGTGAAGTTTTAAACCAACTGGATGCTGGTCCATATAATCCCTCTGGAGTAAAGGTTCCCAGGGGATGGGGGGGGGGTGGCTGTACCAGCAGACCCCCTGCTGGGTTGGAGAAGGACACATGTAATTTGTACTTCTAAGGGGCTCTCACACAGGAATAAACATTCCTATAAGAAGGCTCTTTGAAATGCATTACACACGATTTTGAGAATCAGTGACATTTCCTTTAAAATGTTCTCTGTACGAATTTTATCTGATTGTTTCTATTGTGGTGGATGTAATGTGCGAATCGGTTTTAACAATCCACATTTCAGGGCATGCCTTATTCAATGTAGAGAGGCATTGGCATTGATGTGTACTGAAGTTTACCTTGATGGAAAAGCTACGATCTGCCATCTGCATGATTTTTGACATGATTCCCTTTTGTCTGATAATGTACTTAGGGAATATTGGTGCTCCCATGAGGGGGTAAGGATAAGGACATTTCTAATGAAACCTGATAGTTAGGACCAAGCCAACTGCAGAATCAAGTAGGGATACACAAATGCCAGAGCAGCTATTGAAGCCTTCATTACGTGCCCAAGAAACAGCTTATGGTTACATGGCTTTGATTTTGCCTTTAGCACTGGGAGCCGAAGATAAAAGCCACCAGATAAAACTGATATCTGGAACCTGCTAGGAGTTAAAGGAAAGGTAGATAATGGGAAGTGACTACCTTTTTTACCGCCTATCATATTATTTGCCTTCAAGAGACTTTGTGCCAGGCCGAGATTTCCCTCGTGGGGTATAACAGCTATTCCAGCTATGCCGAGAAGGGGGCCAAGGGAAGGGAAGGAGTTTATAAGAAGCTTCTTCCATATGAAGCCAGAGACAGTACATCTGGGGGCCAAAGATGCTCTGGGGGTTCTTTTAAAAGGAGTTGCGGATCAGGAGGAGTTGTTTCTAGTGAATGTTTATTTCCCCCCTAATAAGGGTACATCTATCGAAGAGGTCTTAAAGAAACTGGCCCTGGCCATTTCAAACTATAGGAGGAGCCTTAATATTATAATTTGGGGGGATTTTAATGCTAAGCTAGGGACCCTCAGGAGGGGGACTGAGGATGAGACATTTAACTGATCGTATATGTAATATTCCTGCCAGGAATCTTAAAAACCAAAGACAAGACCGTAGGAGAGACATGCTTCATTCTTTTATGGTTGCCCACTGTCTTATGGTGCTTAATGGTAGATGCAATGGTGATAATCCTTATAGCTGTATTTTTGAGAGGGGTGACAGTGACTACAGTATATTAGATTGCTGCTCCTTCAGAGGATAACAGATTTTATGGTATCAGACACCCAGGCAGGGACCATTTCACCCTTACCTTAATGGTAACTTTACCTACAAAGATAGTTCCCAGCCCCCCGAAATCTACCAGCGCAGTCACGCTGGACTACAAGGAAAGTACTGAACCAGGGAAAAGAAGTTCTTTTGAAATTGTAATCCCTGATGGAGGACATCTGACAGAGGTGTTCAACCTCTCTGGATACCAAGAGGCAACCACGAATGGGGGGGAGAGGGGGGGTGAATGCACTGCCCATGGTTTGATATAGATTGTAGAGCTTTTAAATCTCAGTTAAACAATTCATAGACCTTTACTGGCTCTCACTGGAAAGGACCAGAAAACAAGACCTCTCTGCCTAAGCCCCAAGACTATGGAACCTCCTCCCCATCAGCATCAGGCTTGCCCCATGCCCCTGCAATTCAGAAAAGAACTGAAGACCCACCTCTTCAAGGAGTCTCTCCTCCTCAACACCTAGTGCATCACATTGCTCCGTGCCACTTGACTCACTAGATGCCATCCACCCCTCTCCTTCCCGCCACCCTGTGCAGCTCTATCCCTCTTCTGTGCCCTCTCTATCCTACCCCCTGCTGTATATTATATATTGTTCCCTCTCAAAAGTGCTCCGTTAAGCATCATTACTGTTGCATACCTCTGTGGAGCATTCCGTTGTGTATCTGTATTGTTGTATACCCATCTAAAGTGCTCCGTTGCTTCTCAAAGCTAGGTACACGCTCAATAAATCGAAGAAGAAGAAGAAGAAGAAGAAGAAGAAGAAGAAGAAGAAGAAGAAGAAGAAGAAGAAGAAGAAAAGACTGTATACAATAAAATTATGGGATATGCTGGAGGAGGCAGTCCAAAATAAAGATATTAATAGATTCTGGAAATTTGTGGCTGAAGATTTTGATGAACCAGGGGAGGCCCAGAAGGAGTCATCAGATGCCTGCGTTAAGCATTTCCAAAAAGTATTTATTCAACGTGGGTTGATGAAGATGGACAAGAAAGAATTTACAGTGGAGAGGATATGGTCTTCTCTGAGTGGGAAGTTGCTCTTTCAATAAAACCATGTTACTGGACAAAGCCGCCTGCCCTGGCAGTTTTTGCTCAGATGTGTACAAATGATGCTAGGAATGGTGGACTCCTATTCTAACTTGGCTTTCTCTAATGCGATCTCATTAGAGGGAGTCACACCTAATTCTTGGAGTGGGAGTTTAATTATCCTGATTTTCAAGATAGGTTCAACTGCCAATCCCAACTGTTATCACCCAATATCCCTTACGACTAATATTCTTTTTAGCAAATATTTAATGTATAGGCTGGAAGAATGGTCCGAGAGCACCAACGTTCTGAGTGCCACTGAAGCAGGGTTAAAGAAGTGATTTTGCACCCTATACCAATGTTTTATAGTCAATGTATTAATTGAGAACTATTGTAAGATTAGAAGTGGGCAAGCTGTATGCGACAAATCATGGACCTTGAAGGGGCTTCTGATTCAATAGACAGGAACATCCTATGGAGGAAGCTGGAAGCACTCATGGTCCCTAGTGCCCTCTTGAACGTTATGCAAGCCTACTATTTGGATACTCATGCAGCAGTTTGTGCCTCATCCAAGGTCAGTTTTAAACAGAATTTTACAAACAACAAAGGGGTAAAACAAGGATGTTTCGTTGGCTTCAATTTTATTTATTCTTTTTCTTTTGGATTTTAATCCTGAATAAAGGGGGGGCAAGAATTGTTCCTCCTGTACTTCAAAAAGTGTCATATGGTTTGCTCCTATTTGCGGATGATACTGCATTATTGGCTCTTACATCGGGGGAGGGGCTTCAAAGGTGCTTGGACTATGCAGATATCCATAAACAGCTTAAAGCTTAATATGGGGAAAACGAAAATAAATGGTATTTGGGGAAGGCGAGAACAACTATGACTGGAATCTAATGGCACAATAAATTGCAGAGGTAAGGTCATTTTGCTACTTGGGGCTGACCTTTGACAAGTCCGGAATTTGGGCCTGCATATTAAAGCAGTAGTTGCAAAACTGAAGCCGAGGGTGGCAGGCCTGATGAGTTTCTATCATAAATATGGGGCCCAGATTTTAAGTAAATGCCTTGAATTATACAGAGCAAAAGTAGGGTCAATGCTTATTTAAGGGGGTGATATTTGGGGGTTTCACCAAGTTTGAGCAGCTGGGGGTGGCCCGGAATAAACTGCTTAAGAAGTTAACCAGTCTTCTCCCGCGTGCGCCTATTAGGGCAATTAGGTTGGAACTAGCGGTTCCAAATATAGTACTCTGGCGAACCTTAAAATGACAACTTTTTTATTGAAGATGCATGTGTTAGGCTTGAGGAACCCTAATATACAGAATGCACTAGGGGAGATGGTCGGCTCGGTTTCCAGAAGCAAATATGTATGGTATAACGAGGGTTGTGCTCTTTTAACTAAGTGTGACCATTAGGGAGTGAAGGAATAATAGGATTTTTTTAAAATGAAAAAGCAGTTGACGAGGAAAGCCGTTTGTTTTGACAAAGAAATAGCTAGGGCTAAGGTGTATAAATTGCCATCCCACGTACTGTACAAGGACACCCGACTGTATAGTGAAGAAGGAAGAGAAATGTGTACTATTAATCCCCATGAATGCAGCAGATGCATGTTAATGATCAGACCTAATGTACTATCATTAAATGCTCGTAACACCTGGAAAAGGTGGGTAGAGTCCATGACATGTAACTGTGGAATGGGAGCTGATGAAGGCTTGGGGCACTTTCTGTTAATTTGTAGGAATTATCTCGATCAGCGAAAAAGGTGGCCTAGGCCCCAGTTTCTAAAGGCTAAAATTAGAACCTATCAAGAGGCTTTATTTTTTATAATGAAGTGTAGTAATGAGGACATTATTTTTAACCTTTGTGAGCTCGTATGAGAAGCCCTAAGTATTAGGGATGATTTAATGAAAAACTGTACCTAGTAATTTTATCTGTTTTTGGGGTTTTTAGGAAAATACAATTTTTAGGGATGATTTATTTTATAATTCTATGATGGGCTAACAGGGATGTTTGGATATCTGGACTGATTTTAGAACTGTATTGTGTAATTAATGTTTTTGCATTAATGGAGAAATCTGAAAAAAAATACATTTGATAGAACCAAAGGTATTCGTCCCTTCTCCCTTTGGGACTAGGGAGGTGTGCCTGTGCAAGTTAGACCTCACTGGGAGAGACTCCAGTTTAGGAGACAAGGACTCCCATTCCTGTGAGGAACTCCCTAAGCCGCACAGAATATTGGCATTCATGGGACTATCCGCTATTAAGACAAATGTGACATCTGCATATTTGGCTGAAGATAATGCTGGAACCAACCAGAAGAAAAGGAGAATGTCTCTTTAAGCGGAGACGCATATTTAGCTGGGACAAGTGGAAGAACATGGAGAAGCAGAGAGTATTCTACGCCGGTGAAACACGCTGACATAAGCATGCCTTGGAAAGACGGACAGGAGATAAGACGCAAAGCCAGTAACTTTCGAAGAGCTGCAGAATGCCAGAAAGAGATGATGGACATCCGGTGTAGCCAACAACAGAGGAGCCAATGTAAAACAGGAAAGCAGAGTCCGGTGTCAGGTGGTGGCGAGATGACATCCATATCGTGGTGGCAGGATGCCCACCAAAACACCACAAGACCATCAGAGAAGGCAAGTGGGATCACGAACAGCGTCCTAGTGTTAAACCCCATATATGGCAAAAGGGAAGCTGAGAACAGGAGACCCACTAAAACGCAGAATGAGAGGGCAACCGGTAACGCAAACAGCTTCCAAATGCCAACCTTCGTACACGGCAGAAAGGAAGCCTAGAATGGGAGCACAAAGAAACCAAGGCAAGAGAAAGGCAGTATCTCTGAGTTTCACCCGAGTGAATGCCTTGGCCTGAAACATTCCCCTACATACAGAGTTGTAACTGGGAGACCGGGAGAAGCGGGGGCAGCCGAATACGAGAAGAGAAACTCATCCCAGATCTCACGATGAGTTCCTTAGTATAAATCTGTGTAATTGGAACTGTGTAAAGCTGATAAAGAAGAGATTGAATTACCCTGTGTGGGAAGTCTATGAAAACTCTGAACAAAGACCTGATAAATGAGGGAAATTACTATATGAGCATTAAGGTGAAAATGGGATAAAACTGTGGCATAAAATCTTGTATAAAGAAGGACAGGCAAAACTATCAATTGAACAAGATAGTTAGAAAGAGAGAACCCCAGAGAGGGGGAATACCAAGTGGGAGGAAACCACAGCCAAGCTGAGAAAGCCTGTATCAATAGACTATGAGTGGTCTAAAGCCTTCAACAAAAATGTGAGAAAGTATCACTAGGAAAGTTGTCATAGATACATCGCTAGAGAGAAAAAAACAAAGACTGTTTTAGAAGAGCGACAAGAGTTAACACAAGGGATAAAGAGAGACTATTACAGAAACACATGCTAGAGAAGGAGCACAAGGAACAGCGACATTGATACAAAGAGACTGTCAGAAGATATCGGCACACCATGGGGAGTCAAGCCAAGAAGGGTCAGGAAGAATCAGATTTGGACTGAGGACTTTTGTTTCTTTGGAACTTCCTGATGACAAACAAGCACATTTAGTTCCTTAGATAGGTACCTCCCTCTAGAAATAGGGAAAGATAGCCCTTTTTCTTATAATTGGAATAAAAGTGAATTAGAATGTCCTAAAGAGTTCAACTCCTTCTTCCGACCTACTGCAGTACCCATGATTCAAAATATGTAACTGTGTATCCCGATGTCCTGGTTGAAGAAGTATGATTACGAATAAATATAACATGATAACTAGTTTGGTATAGTGGCCTTTGAGAAGATATTGTTATAAAAGCCAAAACCTATCTGATGTCATTTTTATTATCAATTGATTTCCTGTGACTCCTGCAGCTGCCAGAGCATTTTGTGTATTGCTGTCTGGGGCTGGTGGTATAATTTACACAGATGCTGGACCTATGCCTGGATACTCCTTTGATCTCTGCTGGGACTACTTAGCAGCTTTCAAGAAGACACGACATACCTGGCTTGACACCTTCCATGAAGACAGTACATATCCACAAATGGTAAGGTGGGGGTAGGTACTGCAAATTGTATCTCTTATCTTTGTAACACAATGGGCTGCCACAACTGGGTGAACATTACTGGAGTCTTTTTGATCTCAGGCAAGCAGGAGAGGGGTGAAGTATTGTATTTTTGAAGAAAGGATTTCTACCTAGAAGAAGTGTCCCGCCATCTTGAAAGTGACCAGGCTACACTCCTTTCCTGTGACCTCCTTCTAACTTCTTGCAGACGAGGAACTCTGGGATCTGACATGAGAATGCAAAACCCTTTTGACAGCAGCAAGGATTGGCCTCTTACTTGGAATGGACCAATATGCTCTGGAAACATGACTATGAAGGATGGGGGACCACACACCCTTATTTGAATCCTTGAATCATTTTTAATGAGTGGTCTTTGTGAAGGATTGCAGTCTGGTAAGGGTGTAAAAGCCCCAGATTTTGTAAACAATTTTATTAATATTTAGTGAAAAAGCCTGTGTACACGGGCTAATGTGCGTAAAGGAAGACATTTTCAGAGTGTAAATATATTATGTGGTGTATTTTCACGTAATTTATCTTAATAGAAAAAAATATGTTATGTTATATTATGTTATTTTAATGAAATGTATAAAGTGCATGTTCATGCGGGGGCACCATGGCACTCAGCTAACAGATATGGTCCAGAGAAGAGACAACATGGGGTACTCCTAAAATGAAACGTCTTCAAAGCAAGACGAAATGAGAGATGGTTGCTGGTTGCATGCAGGGAGAAGGGAAGTGAGTTCCAGGCATTTGCTGCGGCTACCGTGAAGGCACGACCGCCCATACAAGAAAGTGTTACCCAAGGTATTTGTATTGTCAGAGCAGATTGAGAGCGCAGAGCTCTGAGAGGAACAAACAGGGAACATTTTGTTTGATGGTATTCTCCTCCAAGTTTATAAAAAGCTTTATGGACGATACACAAGGACTTAAACAGTACTTGTTTCTCGGCTGGAAGTCAATGGAGCTGGTGAAGAAGGGGTGACATATGTACACCAGAAGGAGGGTGCAGTACGGGTTCAGCCGCTGCATTCTGTAAAAGCTGCAAGCGGTGAAAGAGATAAGCAGGTTGGGCCAAATAAAGTGCATTGCAGTAATCAATACTGCTTAGCACAAGCGGAGCTACTAAAGGAGCGTGACATTTAGAGGGGATGAAAGGTAGAACCTTGCAGAGAATTTTGAGCTTCAAATGGCCCAATTGTCAGATGGACGAGACTTGGTTACGCATTGACAAGGCAGAAGATATTTCAATCCCCAAATCCTTTGCCAGAGTTACAGGAGAGGGGAGGGGACCAAGAATATGGGGCCAGAAATCAGGGATGCAAAAGGGAAGAGGGTTAGAGGTGCCAACAACCAGAACCTCTGTCTTCTCGGGGTTCAACTTAAACCAGTTCTCGGTGATCCACCACCACGCCCCCCACCTTCTCCAGGCAGCCCCTAAGCCAAGCAGTAGTGTTCAGTCTGGCGAGATCCAGACGAAATAATATATGTGTGTCGTCGAGGTGGGAATAGCATGTGAAGCCGTCGGAGTGAATAAGGCAGAGAAGTGGCTAAATATATATGTTGAACAAGGAGGGGCATAGAGCAGAGCCTTGAAGGACTCCACAGGATAGGGGCACAGGCTTAGAACGGAAGGGGGGAAGCTAGGCGGACTGCGAACGATCAGCCAGAAAGGCAGAGAACCAGGCAAGAACCTGGCCCGACAGGCCTGCAGAAGACATCCGGATGGGTGATCAGGGTGCGGTGGTCTACGGTGTCGAATGCAGCCAACAAATCCAGTAGGATTAGTGCCCCCACGCCACCTTGGTCAATAAGGAAGGCAAGGCTGTCGCCTGCGGACACCAAGACCAACTCAGTTCCCCTGCCATGTTAAAAGCCCGACTGGAAGGAGTGAAAGAATTTAGAGGATTCGAGAAAGGAACCAAGTAAAGGGGAGATCAGGGACTCAAGTACTTTTATGAGGTGATAAAATAGAGGGGTCCATGAGGGTTTTTTCAACAAAGAAATGACGAATGCATGTTTCAGGTCACTAGGAACATGACCAGAGGAAAGGGAGGTATTGACTGCCAACGTAATCCATGATATAATCTCAGCTGCAATCTCTTTGGTCAAGAGGCAAAGCAGATTTCAGTTTGTTAATAGCAAACACAACATCATGATCAGTGAAGATAGGAACGGTAGACCAGTTAACCTTAGGCATACAATGGGAAGGAGGGTGGGTAGGTAATACAGAGTGCGAACAAACAGTCGCAATTTTATGATGAATGGTGTCAATTTTGTCAATAAAGAAACAGGAAAGAGATTCGCAAAAAACCTGAGAGGGAGGATAGCTCAGGGGCAACGTGCTTGCCTTAGAAGCAAGATGACACAGAGCACCACAGGTTCGATCCCCGGGTCGGCGCTTAGAAACCTCTGGGTATTAAGCACGTTATAAATAACTTATCATATCGTATCATACCATAAACCCATTGTTAGCCTTAGCCGGGGAGGACAGGGAGTGTATCAAATCAAATAATGCCTTGGGCTGGTTAATAGCACCCTCGATCTTAGTGCTGAAAAATATTTGTTTGGCAAGAAGAATAGCCTTCCGGTCAGCAGCAGTGACTGTGGAAATTAATCTTGTCCACAGCACAGTAGCCCAGCTCTCCACTTCCTTTCAGCCTGCCAGCGCACTAGTTTACAGGATTTTAATTCATTGGAGAACCAAGGTTCCAATGGATGGAATTTCCTCTTAAAAAAGCTTAAGGGGGGAATAGAATCAGCCACACTACTAAAAGCTGAAGAAAAGGTCGTCAAGGAACAGAAGTCGGTGGAGGCACACTGAGAAACAATATGAGCCAGCAGATCAGCTTGGAGGGAACCTAGCAGGATACAGCAGTGCTGAGCATGTGCGTCCAATGAGCGAGCATTCAGTAAGAGGCAGTCTAATGAGGGAATAGAATTTTGCTGATGCGTACTAAAGCCTACCGGCCACTTGGTCTCAGTGGGAGCAAAGCGCAATAGATCTGTGCAGGACATATGACCCATAAAAGTGTGTGATGGATAATTACCTATGTTGTCAGCCCATGGCCCGGTCTGGGGACGGACAAGCACAGACGGGATTGAATTTGGCGTGACTTTGGCGCGTGAGGCTCTTGCCCACTGTGCCCATCTGCTGCGCCTCCGGCCATTAACTGGACTTTGAATGCGCATGGATGCGCACTAGCCACGTTGTAAAGGATCTTTCTCCTATTACGAGAAGTAGTAACCTCAAACAAAATCTCTCAGAATCTGTTAAAAGTTCAACAAGAAAAAAAAAAATCGGAGGCCACCAGGGGGCGCGCAGGTGATGGCAGCCTGAGCATTGCTCTCCCGCCGACTTTGGCCGTTGAAGGGGATTGAGCCCCCCCAGACCTCCCTGCCGGCAACGCAGTGTCGGATCGGTTGCTGGAACCCCCCGAGCCGCCTTTGCTCGAAAGAGCGGACTTCGGGGGCAACGGGAAGCCGGAGAACGGGCTTTGCGGCCCAAGGTGACAGAGCGAAGGGAGGGCCTGGAAGGGCGATCCCCGTGGCCGCGGACCCGCACACGTGGGCGTTGCCCGGCAGAGCGGGGCACTCTCATCCGAGTGGTGGGCCCACACGGAGAGCCCTCCGCCCGCCACCGTGGGAAGACACGGAGACCTGGGTCATCGGTCCCGAAGCAGGATGGGGCTCCCATAGCGGTAGAGCCTGGGCGTGTGTCCCACAAACCCCCCCGGTGAGGAGAACTGGTGGCGGCGGGACGAGCCTGGGGTAGACCCCGCCGCCCAGTGGAGGTGAATCCAGAGCAGCCCAGTGACGGCGACCCCCGTACCCTGAGCGGCTGCGGCGGGTGCCGTGGGAGGCCCGCCCTGGGCCGGTGCAGCGCGGCGGGGCCAGAGACGAGGCGACGCCCGGGGAGTGAGGGTGGCCCTCTTCCCCCCCCCCAGTGAAAGACCCACAGGCCTCTCGAGGCCTGTGCCCGAGGAGGAGACAGACGACGGCGACAAAGGTGAAAGACCCAGAGGGTTTCCACCCCACGACCCCCCCTCCCGAGAAACCGAGGAGCAACACCGCTGAGCCAACAGAATCAACTGGCGCTCACAGGTGGAGGCCCCTGCGTTAGTTCGCAGGGCTTGTGCCCGCCTGCAGTCCCCCAGGATTTAACAGGACAAGGAGATAGACTCGGGTGTGAGGCCCCCACCCAGTTCTGGTGGGGCATGTGGCCGCCTGAAGGTCCCCTCCCACCGTACGGGCCCACCTGCGGGTCGTACTTCGGCTCCCGCCACTTGGCCCCGGGGGGCATTCCCTTCGGCCCTGAGCCAGTGGCGGTCAACGAAGCAGATACGTGAAATGCCCGTATGAACTGGCGGGAGACCCTGCAAACCTTTCGCTACGAGGGGGCTGGTGACAGCAATGAGGACCTTATTAACTACAGGAAAATTGATTATACGGAAGCCCTGGCGCATTCCTCAGCAGCCATGGAGAGGGGATTTGAATCCATACTCCAGGAGATCCGGGATATGCGATCAGACATTGCACAGAAACTGGAAAAAATGGACAACAGGGTGGACAAGGTGGAAGACAGACTCTTGCAGGTGGAGACCAATCAGTCGAACTCAGCTACGCAGGAGGTGCTAATGGATATGCGGCTGGCGGCCCTGGAAAAGAGGGACGAGGAAAGGGCCAGCCAATGGACGACTACGAAAATAGGGAAAGGAGGAACAATCTTAGATTTTTTGGGGTTCCCGAGATGGAGGGGGAAACGGAGAGAGACTTAATCCGTGTGGTGCGAGACATAATCACCCTCCTTTCCGCTGAAGAGATGACCACGGAGCTGACATTTGATCGTGTGCACAGAGCGGGCGGAAGGGCGGGGGGCCCCCGCTCGATCCTCGCACGGTTTCACTATTATACAGATAAGGCAAAGGTCTTGAAGGAGGCAAGGAAAGAGGGGTGATCTCCTACAACAACGCAGAGATCTCAATATTTTAAGACCTCTCCACCTACACCTTGGCGCAGCGGAGAATGTGCCGCCCCCTCACGCAACTGTTGAAGGATAAAAGGGTGCGCTAAAGATGGGGGTACCCATTCTCCTGAACCTTCGAATGCATGGGCCAACGGACGTCGTTAATTACAGAAGAGGACATAAAAGGGGATTATGTGACGGAGCCTACCCCCAGAAGAGGGCCGGTGGGCCCGGCTGCGATCGGGGAGGGGGACTCGGACCGTCCTGGGTCCAGGAGGAGGAAAACCGGCTTGAGAAAATACAGGAAGCTAAATACTCCACCGTCTGCGAGGGAGGGGGAGCGCAAGGACTCAGAGGACTGTGGATCGGGGTGACTCGTCCACTTGAGGGGCGGGATCCGACGCAATGATGGTCCAGATGAATAAAGATTCCCCCAGAGCAGCAAGTAAGATGGGGGCGACGGTGGGGAAGAAACAGAGGGGGTGGGGGGGCTCATAACAAAGAGCTTGGATACGAGTGCCCGATCGGGAAGGGCAGTCTGGTGGTCCGGCCTAATGCCAGGATTGACAAAACTAATTGGCTGGACGCCGGGGTGGGGGGATGGGGGTGACGAAGTTAGTTTGGGGTTTATTGTTGGGGAAGGGGTTTGGGGAAGAGTTGGGGGAAGGTCCAAATAATGTTCAAACAGTGAGACTAAGGGAGCGAAAAGGGAATAGTGATGCTAAGCAGGTGCCCAAAAGATCTGGTGACCTAGACTGTGGCTGATTGCCAACCGGCCCTGGGAGTGGGCACCCTGAATGTGCGGGGCCTGAACACCCCCACCAAGAGGTCCCTGGTTTGCCGAGAATTCAGGAGGGCAAAGTTGGACCTGCTGTTTTTGCAAGAGACACACTGGGCGCGGGGGAAGGAACCCAAAATGAGAGGGGGGTCATGGGGGAGGTTTCCCATGCATCCCACAAGGGGAAGAAAAGAGGGATGGCTATCCTGGTCGCCAGGGGTGTCTGCTTCACTAGCGAAGCCACCCTGCAGGACCCAGAGGGCCGTTTTCTATTGGTGAGGGGCACCTTACAAGGATCCCCCCTGGCAGTGGTGTATGGTCCAAATGATGGTAAGCTATTTGTACGGGGCATGTTGGTGGTAGGGGGGGATTTCAATATGGTGCTGGACCCATCTTTGGATAGGAAGCGGGTGGGCCCCCAGAACCCTAGACCCGCGGATGAGTCCACGGTGCGAACCTTCCTGAGGGTGAATGAAGAGCTGGGCCTGGTAGACTCAATTCCGTCCTCCAGAACAGGAATCCCCTCTTTTACATACTACTCGGCCATCCATGCCTCGTTTTCAAGGATAGATTATATTCTGGTGGATGAAGCCCTTTGCCCGTATGTTGCAGGCTACAGGGTCGATCCCGTATCCTGGTCGGACCATGACATGGTGGGGGTCACAATATCGGGGGGATGGCGTAAAGAACGCAGAGGCCATTGAAAATGCAACGATGCCTTATTAAAGGACGAGGTTCACGCCCAAGAGATTGCTGACGCCATAATAGAATTCTTTGAGCTAAACGACAATGGGGAGGTGGGCACACACACGCTTTGGGACGCCTTTAAGGCGACTTTACGGGGTGTTCTGATCCAAAAGGGTGCATCGGTAAAAAGGATGAGAGAGGTACAGGAGAAGACCCTGTGGGAAAAAATCGCCCGACTCCAGCCGGGGGGCTCCCCAGACCGGGAGCCGGAGCGCGACTGTGTGGCCGCCCTGGAGGACTACAGGCTCCAGCTGAAGGACTTACTTCTCCACAAAACGGAGAGAAGCCTTCATATGGTCAAGCAAAAGTATTACGAAAAAGGGGACAAAGCGGACAGGATCCTGGCCTTGAATCTGAGGGAGGTCCAGAGGAGCAGAATGGTGAGGGAAGTGAGGGACGCTCAGGGAACCCTGGGTTGCGAGTTTTCCCATATTGGAGAGGCCTTTCGCCGACATTATGAGACCCTGTATTCATCCGAATATGATGGGGGAACTGCACCGATAGAAGATTTCTTGAACTCAATCCAACTCCCTGCTCTGTCTAGGGAGATGTCCGAGGGTCTGGAGGGGCCAGTGACCGAGGAAGAGGTGGACAAGGTGATAGGTGGGATGAAAGTGGGAACCTCCCCCGGGGATGACGGGTTTTCCGTTTACTTTTACAAAAGATTCAGATCCTCCTTAATCCCCTACTTGGTGAGGGTTTTCAACTCGGTGCTAGAGGGGGAACTCTCCCTGAATCCATGATGGGGGCTATCATCGCGGTGTTACCTAAGGAGGGGAGGGACCCCGCAGAGTGTGCATCTTACTGCCCTATATCATTGCTAAATGTCGACGTTAAGATTCTGGCCAAGGTGGTGGGTAGGAGGATGGAGGGAATACTGCCGAAGTTAGTCCATGGGGATCAGGTGGGCTTCATCAGGGGGAGGCAGGGTTCGGATAATATACGTAAGACCATAGATCTATTCCACTTCGCGCAACAGTCGGAGCTTAACGCAAGTGTCCTCTCCTTAGATTCGGAGAAAGCGTTTGACAGGGTCGAATGGCGGTATATGGATCTCCTCCTGAGGAAGATGGGTTTCGGGGCCCACATTATGAGCTGGGTAACGGCCCTTTACAGAGCTCCCACGGCAAGGGTCCAAGTGAACGGGGAGTTGACCGAGGCCTTTCCACTCTCTCGAGGGACAAGACAGGGATGCCTCCTCTCCCCTCTGATATACGTCCTCACGATAGAGGCCTTGGCTATAGAGATCAGATCACATCCAGGAATTAAGGGGATCAACAGGGGAGAGGTGGAACTTAAACTCTCCCTATTTGCAGATGACATTCTGGTCTACCTGGTAGACCCTAGCTCCTCGCTCCCCCCTTTGCTGGACCTGGTGACTGAGTTTGGACGCTTCTCAGGCCTGAAAGTCAACGCCTCGAAATCGGTCCTGCTCCCTATGAGACCCCGGGACCCGGTGCTAGACCCCTTAGACAGGCTTCACGGGATTGAAATAGGGAAGGCTGAAATATGATACCTGGGGGTCCTCCTCAGACGGGATCTAAATAAACTGGCCACTGCGAACTACGACCCTATAATAACAGGGATCACATCAGATCTCAGGAGGTGGGGGAGGATGATCCTCTCTTGGTATGGCAGGATGACAGCGGTTAAAATGAACGTATTGTCACGGCTATTATACCTTTTTACAGGCCTTCCAACCAATGTCCCAGAGCAGGCTTTCAGGGTTCTACAGAACGCTATCCAGGACTTCATATCGCAGGGGAAAACCCAGAGGACCAGGAAGACCACGCTGATGCTGCCAAGGGAGGAGGGAGGATTTGGGTTGCCGGACTTCCACCTGTACTTCCGTGCTGCCCAGCTGCGGGTACTCTTGGAACACATGAAGGAAGGAATGGGGACGTACTGGTCGTACCTGGAGGATATGGACACTCACCCCCTGAAGGTCCGCGACCTTTTGTGGGCTCCACGAAAAACAATCCTGAGTCATTTGAAAACCCACCCGACCTTGGGGGTTCTCTGGGACATTTGGAAGGAAGGGCCTGAGACAGCACACCTCACTACATGGCCGTCCCCGATGACCTCCCTCTGGGGCCACCCCCTCAACCTGGGTAGCAAAGGGTTTAGGTCCTGTAGTTCTGGAATGATCTGGCGGGAGAGGAGATTTCAGAGGACTCCTGGTCCAGAATATTCAAAATTGCCTTCCACGGGAACCTATTCACTACCGATATGGAGCACAATTTCAAGGTACTGCAGGGGTGGCATAGGGACCCAGTGAAATGATCTAAGATGTTCCCGGCGGTGTCCCCGTTGTGCCCGAGGGGATGTGGTCAAGTAGGCTCCAGGAGCCATATGTGGTGGCACTGTCCAAAGGCTCAAGTGTACTGGGGGTCAGTGAGGGACAAGATGGCGGAAGTGATAGAGGAACTCTTACCTCTAAATCCCCTGACGGTGCTACTGGGCCTCCCCCCGGAGGAAACGGAAGTACACCAATACCCAAGGATGTGGGAGACAATGTTGCGGGCGGGTAGAGTAGCCCTTGCACAAAAATGGAAAAGCCTGGAGCCCCCTTCCAAGGAAGATTGGATGAAGAAGGTAAAAAACATGTTTGTGATGGACAAACTGACTGCCATGGTGAACAATAACACTAGCTCGTTCCTCACGAACTGGTTTGGAGTACAACAATCCTGGGGATGGGAGGTCCATTGAATCCTGGATGGGGAACTCAGACTCAACGGGGTGAATCAGACCGAGAGCTGTGCTACAAAGGACAGGGATGCCCGGTACCCGGGGCAAGGCGGCTTCAGGCCTATAGGAGTTACGGACACTAGCTGCATCACATTCGTAGAGAGGGAGAGTAAGTTAAGAGTCTCCCGGAACAACAGACTTGGTTTGGACACGGGGTCGGGGGGTGGGCACAAGTTGGGGCGGTGGGGTATGGGGTTGGGGGGGGCTTGGGAACGTTCATAAACTGTTTTGTAAACCTGAATAAAAATTGAAGTTTAAAAAAAAAGTTCAACAAAGTACATATCGCCAATTGTTGTATATGCTCCTCCTTGTCTCGGATTCCACTTACAGGTTTTGGACTCAAATTCGTAATGTTGAGGGATGTCAGAGTAATACAATTCACATGCAGCATAATTCTCTTCATGCAACTCGAAGTATGCTGTTAAAGTGGTATCCCTTTCTTGAGCGTTTTTGCAGCTAAGTGCATGTTATCATTGTTGGAATACACATTGAAATAAATATTTCTGTTATTGAAATACACATTTTGTTTAAATACACATTTTGGTTGCCTGGAAGAAGAACTTGAAGTCTTCTTCCTGTATGCGTAAGGCAACAGCTCCTTCTAGCAGTGTTAACAGACGAAGAAGGTACATTACGGCTTCAGAGAAACATACATCTGCCCTTTTATTATATAGTATGATTAAATGAGGCAGTTAATCCATTTCAGAAAGGATGATCTGCTAACCCAACCCCCTTTCAATTGTGACATTGCCAAAAACATTGTTTACACCTGTGTCCTTGTGCATCAGTATCCCGACCTGCAGCTCCTGCTCGCCAGTAATATAGAGAAGTTTCAGAGGTCATATGTGGCCTGTTTGACATCTGCTGTGACAGGAAAGTCTCTGAAGACAGAGTTTGCATTTAAATCTGCACTTCTGATCCAAATCCATTATAATTAGGATTAACTATCACTTGGTGGCAGGATAATCTGGAAATGTAAGCCGAACATAGGTTTGGAATGGGGACTGATAGTTCAAATCATTATTAAAATCACTGTTGATTCGTATCATACCTGTGTCAACCCTGGGAGGATAGGTAACTCCTCCCTGTCCAGTCCAGGAGCTCACAACAGGACATCTCCTAGGAGCCTGCCTTCAAAGAGGCAATTCCATATCAAAGGCCTGCCTCACAATTGGGGGATGCACACCAGAGAGCCTTCGAAGCTGCAGACTGGGAAAGGGGAAGATTTAGGACAGTCAGGGACCACAAGTGACCTTGAGGAAAGGTTCCTCCATCTTGATTCTCTGTGAGCTTTCCCCCTTTCCTGTCCCCTCCACTTCCTCAAGAAGAAGGTATTCTGTGTATGACATCAGGGGGCAAAGGCCACTTGTTTCAAGGACTGGTTGAACCCCTGAAGGCAGGTTCACTTTCCTCCAATCCCCTGTGGCCTTTTACCTATTAAAGTAAGGGTCTTCCATTCCTTTTAGACTCGATTTTGATCCTTCAAGGACATCAAGAAGAATGTATTTAGAGTCTGATGGGAGAGCAGTCCTTTCCAAAGCTCTCTGTTAAAGGTGAAGACAGGTGTTCTAAGGCAGAGGAGATCTTTGCTCACTACCCAACCCCACGACACATTGGGGATAACTTCCCTGAGGACCAAGACCTGCCACTCTGCTCGAAAAAACCTCCCAAGGCTGGGAGAACAGAGACCGAAAATAACTCACCTTGCCCTAGAGCACCCAGGACTACGTATTTCAGATCGACTTGAACCGCTGGATCATTGGGTTACTCATTGACCCCCAACCATGGTACCCATCGTGAATCACTCTTGATCATTGAACTGTTCCTGATGACCCAAGACCTGTATTGTTCGAGTCTGCCTTCGAACAACATGGAGCACAGCTTGAACCGGCTCGATGCCAGCTCACTGCCTAGGATCATCTTGACTCACTGACCCTGGACCTGGCTTGGCACGCATGTACAGTATCCTGAAGCCTAGTTTGACCCGATCGAACCACATAAGAAATGGAATCAGGTACTATTGAGAGCACCTTACAAAGGTGGGTTTTTATGGTGTTTCTAATAGTTGTATACTTGATTTATTTAATTAAACTATATATGTTATAGAACCTTGATTGGACATTCTTTTGTTTTGGATTTTGTGTACTATTGCTATTTGCGTTGCTACTCTCTCTTATTTACACCCCTTCTTTTGAGTATAGGAGTATAGCCTTCCCATAGACAACGTTACCACAAAAGGCGAAAGAGGTATATCTCTTGACTGTGCCCGTTCTACCTTTATGATTGGGATCACTGTTGGTTTGTAGAAGTGTGAGGGCCGAGTAGGCAGTTTAGCCACTACTCATCCTTGTAATCCTGGAGAGCAGAGGTTATTTCGTCACAATCTTCTTGACATTTCTTACAAGATTTCACTAGAAATGTGTTGGATTAAGGACTGCCAACAAATCCTCAGCCATTTGGGTGTAGATAAGAATTTCCAAAGAGGATGCACATTTTCCCTCTAACCACTTTAGGGGAACATTTTCAGTGACCTGCTGTTGGAAAACCACACTGCCTCTGGGCCCGTGGTACTCAGGGAATGCCTGCTGAAGTGGCAAACCTGCAAGTGACTCTGGCAATGTTCCTTCATGGGACGTATCTTCAGGGATTTCGGACAGCACCCCAGAACCTAAGGAAGCTGTCTCTGGCTCTCCCTGCACCACAGAAGCACTGTGAGCTGGTGCAAGCTCATTCAGGAATCTTTGAGCTGCTGCAAGGAACCACTGGAGCTGTTTTTGTCATGCTATGCTTTGAACCACTTCAAGCCCCTTTCAGCTCTCTGTTTCCCAGCTTCTGTGAGATTCGAGTTGTTGCAGCTGCTAAACCACAATGTTATGAGGAACCCCAACCAGGCATCTTGTCACTGAAGTTGAATAGCTGCACTGAGCCACTGTTCAGCCTTCAAACCATGCATATCCGCACATCGCTGCTTGTCGGACACTTCTTCAATCCTTGAACCATTGCCACTTGTTGAATTAGAGTGTTGCTGAATCCTTTCGAACCAGCTTGGCCGACTTGACCTCGACTCAACTCAACGGAGAGCACCCTGACACACAGCTTGATGCTATAGAGCAGAAGTAGTCATTAAGGTATCTACATTGGTTCTGTTCCACTGGCCATGTTCTATCGGCCTTGGTGACAACTACGATCCTACTTTTTACCTTAAGACATGTTCTTCAATTTGAACTTATTTCAAAGTGTTTTGCCTGCATGCTTCTGTTCCTCACTACCAAGAGTTCGCACTATCGATATATTTTCTTAAAGCGGGTGAGTTTCCAGTGTTAGTACTCGTTTTTTGTCCTTTCAGTGTTATTAGAGTCTTATTTTTTATAGAACCTTGATTGGACATTTATTTTATTATGATACCATGGTACCATTGCTGTTTGGGATGCTTCCTTGCTGATCACAGCCTCTGAAGTGCATAGCTCGCCCTCGGCCCAAACTACCTTAGAGAGGTCTTGGAGGTGTACCATAAATGGTGTGCCTGTTTCACATTGTGATTAAGAGCACTTCAGGTTTAGTAGTAGTGTGTGGGCAAGTAGGAGTTTAGAAACCACTGCTCATTCCAAAACTCCTGCAGAGAAGTGGTCATCTGCAGAGAAGTGGTCATTTCATCACACCCTAGTGCAATGGTTTTCAGATAATACGGATTGTGACAAAACCTATTCGCTCCATTCTGTATTATCTATGCATTGGCCCAATTTACCACAGTGTGCAAATGTTAGATAATCTGGACCCTGGTGTTAAATGAATTTGCCCAAATGTTCACACTGGTGTACATTGCAGATCATTGTGTCCCAGGTCTTGTGTGCATGATTTGCCCTGGTGTGAATATTATATGATTTGACACCTGGAAGGACTCATGCAAGATGGATTGTGCTATTAGTTGATTATTAAGATGCTTGCAATGCATGCCATGGCTCGTTGGACTTCCAAAATGAGCAGAGCCATGTGAAGTGTGCAGTTAATTGTGGTACTGAATTACATTTAGTACCCGGCGAGAGTCAAGCAGAATGCAACACGCATTCTGATTGTCTCTCACCGGGTCCTTACCCGGCCGAGAATCCTTCGATTCTTGGCCGGGATTCCAGCTGCCTTGTCCCCGGCGGGGAGCGTGGCAGCCCCTCAGCCAATGAAGAGGCTCAAAGCGGGGCCATCCCCGCTCCGAGCCTCCCCACGACTGGGAGGCTGCCTTCGTCCCCCGCCGGGGACTCAGGTAAGCTTTTTTTTTTTTTTTCTTCCCTTCCCTCCCTCCTCCCTGCCCTCCCCACCCCACTTACCTGCTTGCTCCTGCATCCCCGGTGGGGGACGATAGCAGCCTCCAGCAGTGTGGAGACTCGGAGAAGGGCCGCTCCACGCCTCCGCACTGCTGGAAGCTTCCATCGTCCCCCGCCGGGGACGCAGGTACTTTTTTTTTCTTTTTTTTCCCCATCCCCTCCCTCCCAACCCCACTTACCTTCTGCTTCTTTTTCGGGAGCGGACGCGCTGGGAATACTTGTGTTCCCAGCGCGTCCGCTCCCGATGGCCGCCATGAAAAGGCCCTTTGCATGGCGGCCATTTTCTTGGTCGTTTTTTTTTTTTTTTTCCTGTCCCGAAACGCCGCAGCGTTTTGGGACAGAACAAAATGCTTTTAGTGTCCCGGTCACGCACATAATGCGGGCTGGGGTACTAAAAGCTATATGACCCTCGCGGCGGGGCATTACTGACTCAGGTAATGCCCCGGGTCCTTCGTTATAACTATGGGCCCCGGGTTATTACCTGAGTCGGTAATGCCCCCGCTGCTCGGGTCATATTGCTTATGTAATGTACGTTCTATGATCCTTGCACAGGAGAAGGTATTGAACTTTATAAAACAATGTGGAAAAAAGCTTTTTTATGATCACTGTACTTGAACCAAAACGTATAAATTAAACAAATGCTTTAACTGCTTAACATTGCTTGGCCTAGAAGACTACATGGTGAATGCATGAATAACTCTCCGAACAATATCCACATCTCATCATGTGCAGCCGAGGACAAGGTCAGGACAGATGTTTTCATGGACGCAAGCTCATTTCATAAACTGCCATTTGCTTGAAATATGTGAACGAACTGTAATGATGTTGCAGATCGACTTGATTCTCAGGACTTTTCCATGGGAGCGAACAAACCTCTGAGTTCTGTAGATGGCGGCCTAGCACATACACTTGTGAATGTGGGTACCCAGGCACCAGCACATTGAGTACATGACAAAATGGGAAACAGGTGATTTATACAGGAAATGCAAGTCATCAGAGAAGCATTCAGAGGGGGCATGGAGGCAGGGAGACACAGAAACACATAGGGGCTCATTTCGAGTTTGCCGGTAACCCGCCGGTAGCACTGTGGGGTTACCGGAAAACATACCTTATCGTTAAAGCATCTGATATCCCGGTGTTACCGGGATATTATGGGTGCTGGCAACTACGGAGTCCCGTAAGACTCCATGGAATTGGTTTGCCCCAATCGCTGGTAATGGTAGGGGCCTGAACTCCTGGTACTGTTGGTACTTCACTGCCCCTACCGGCACACTCAAGAGTGTCGGGATCTGGGATTACCAGTATTTTTTCCGCCATTTGTACCACACCGGCACAAATTTGTACCATGCCGGCACACTCATAATGAAGACCAGAGCAAGGCACTCTATGCAAGCAAATGCAAAGGAGGGCCCGACCCCGGGGAGAGGCATGCCAAAGGAACAGAGAAGCAGCCTCTTATCGAAAAAGACCAAAAGAGATAAACGAGGATTCAGGAGCGTAGCATATCCTGAAATCTTTATCCCAAAATCCCGACATAAGTCTACTGTACTTGAAAGCGACATGTGGACATGTTGCTTTTATGTATTTATTTGTCAGATTGAGCCGGAGCACAATACAATACAAAAAATAATGCACACATTGTTTAAATTAAAAAAATATGACGTATCATTCTTCCAAAACATTCATGATGATTCACCCAATGTGCGTTATCGATAAGGCACTATCATCACTAAAATATGTATAACATATTGCAGTGTTCAGAGAACTGTGCACATGTCTGCAGGGAGTCATTTAAGAGTTGGTGCAACATAGCCACAGTCCAATTTCAGATTTTCAGCACTCTGCGGTTTTCGGACACCATCAGAAATCTTCTGCTTTTCAATAAATTTGTTTTGTTTTCCCTGCCGCAAATCCGCATGCATGAAATATAAGCTGTTATCTCAGATGGGGCTAGTAATCTCTATAGAAAAGAATCTGTATATTGAAAGTAAACCTGCTATAGATGTGTTTTTGTATAAATTTTGATTGATTTTGTATTTTTATGGGAATTCATTTACCAAAATGAAATGCATGTTGTTGTGTGTGATTAAAAGGGACACAGCTCCTTTAAGAGGGAACACGGACACCAAGGCGGGAAGAGAGAGGAAGGGGAGGGACAGGGGAATGAGGAGGGCAGTTACAGGTTGAAGAAGAATAAAGGAGGTTGATAGAAGCCACGGCTCTGTGTCTTTGTCATGTGTATGAATAAGGGAGAGTGCTGACCACCCCCAACAACTGGTGACGAAGCCGACACGAACCCTCGTGTGACGGCAGCAGGGGAGGGCCCATGAGCCCAGCAGAATACAGAGGGCCTGTCCGCCCGGCAGTTTGAGCGACCAAACAGACCCAGTGAGGAGGGAGGGCCTGTGTGCCCCACGTACTACGAAGGCCCGTGTGCTAGCAGATTTGGTGGGCCTGTATGCCCTGCAGGTAAAAAGGGCCGGCACGCCCAACACTTCGTGGGGGCCGTGTGCCCAGCTGTCCGGTGGGCCCATGTGCCCAGCTACCCAAAGGGGGCCCGTGTGCCCTGCAGTTGGTGGGGGCTTGTGTGCCCTGCAAAGGAAGGGCCTGCGTGCCCGTATAACAGAGCGGGCCTGTGTGCCCAACACTTTCCGGGGGACCTGCGCACCCGATCATCCCTGGAAACCTGCACCCGACACCGAGTGAAGGGCCTGTGCCGTACCGCTGTCACAGACGAGCGACCGCACAGCTGCCCAACAGGAGTGCAAGAGACCGCCGCAGCTACATCCTGATGCTGCATACCGGGCCGATCACTGGATCCTGGCCGACGGAAGAACGGAGGAGCGCAAATCAAGGAGGACGAGCCCGCCGACAGACAAGGTACGCCGACAGGGACTGAATAGTAAAGACACGTGGAGAAAATACACCCTGCGTCTCCCGCTTGTGACAATAATGCCAACGAGCACGGGGCTCAGCGACCAAACCCCACGTCTCCCGCCACATGACACTGCTTCAATAAAAGCAGAAAATAAAGTGGACATACACAACACACGAGCGCCCACATCGAGTTAAAGAACGGCAAGGGCACACGCACGCTGCGCATGAAATAAGTGCCACCATAGTGCCTGAACACACGTCTAAGCCAGCACCACATGACCAAGTGGAACAGGCACCCTGGGATCAGGATCAAACCTCACTGCCCCACCCAAGTAGCCTCAGTGACGTCAGCAACAAAAAAACACCCAAAACTGCACTCTAGCGACAACAAAACCATCACATCACACACAGCGCCGCCACCATGTCAGCTCAGGAGGCACCTGAGGCAAATGCTCAGCCACCACTACCAGGAACACCCTTTTCCCATGCCAGCCTGATGAGAAGACCTGCACCATTTGCACTGAACCCACACCACGACCAGGGTCAACGATGGGAAGAATGGGTGGAAGAATTCAAGGACTTTGTAGGTGCCATCGGCAAACAAGAACCTCCTAACATATGAAGCATTTTCGCCAACGTCGCATGGAGAGAAATCAAGAACATCATACGCACGATCCCTCCACAAGACCGCACCACCTACTCGAAACTCCTGGAAGCCATCAATGAGAAGCTTGTCATTTCACCCAATCGTGACTACGAGCGATACACTTTCAATCAATGTGGTCAACTCCCCCATGAATCCATAGAAGAATTTGTCATTTGCCTCCAAAGAAAGATAACTAAGTGCGACTTTGCCAACTTTAACGATGACGAGGCGATAAAACTCTGCATAATAGAAGGGTGCATATCCTCAATGTTCAGGAAACACCTCCTAAAAAAGCCACTGTCCCTAAAAGAGGTACTAGACTTGGCCAGAGTATACGAAAGAGTTGACATCCAGGCCACAGCTATTGAAAACCCGAAGAAGGGCAACGTCATCTCAGCCATAAGCCCTCACACCCGATATTCGACCTCGCAAAGCAGAACAAATCCCAGGTATCCCACTCAACGGACAAAGAGCGATCACCAATGCTACCGCTGTGGGTTTGAGTGCCCAAACAGAGGACCATGCCCTGCCATTGGACAGCACTGCCTGAGATGCGGAATGGAGAACCATTTCCAAGTGATGTGCAAGGAACAGCTCTCCGAAGGAAACTCAACCCGCCAACGAACAAACCGCACGACAGAGATGCCGAGTGAACGACCCAACCACCACCTCAGTGAAAGAGGTGCGACATACCCCACAAACTCATACCAACGCCCGAACACCGTGAGGGCACTAGAAGGATTACAGATTGAACCAGATAGAAAAGTTCACGAGTTATACGACATTTATCAACGAGACCCAATACAAACACCACAACATGGGGCAACATACATGAGGGATTCCCCGCCACTTTGTGAACAAGACATGGACCCATACACTAGCTCTCACCCGAGACATCAGCAAAGGGAGAGTGACCAAGTCCAATATCTACAAGACGGATATGACCGGAAATACATTTGACTCCTCAGTGTCAACGCTGATGATACCTCAGCTACCAGAGTGACGATACAAATGGGAAATACCAGGAACAAGTTCATTGTCGACATGGGGGCGACGGTAAACGTCATGAACGAAGATCTGTACCTTGACATCGCCTCTCTCTACCCCCTACGACCTTCCAGAACGCACATTTTCCAATGGGGAGCAGCATGGCCCATGACCTCCAAGGGACAATTTCAATGTGACCTGACACATCGTGACCTCACGGTGACATCCACGATCCATGTCATGAAGAGCCCGTCCATAGATCGCTGCCTCCTCATCTACGGAACGGCCAATGCCCTGGCACTGATCGACCTCCAGTATGACAAGTCGGAAGTAATAAAAGGACACCCCTCCACACGAGAAACCATCATGGCAATAACATGCCGAGCCCTGGTGAAAGGAGACCTCAAAGACCAGTTCCCCAAACTCTTTGAGGGTGTAGGAATGCTCAAAAACTCAGCTACAAACTACACGTCAACCCCGACATCGCGCCAGTGCCACAGCACCCCCGCAAAGTAGGTTTCCACCTCCAGGAGCGAGTGTCAAAGGAAATCCAGCTCCTACTCCTCAACGGCATCATAGAGAAGGCAGAAGGACCAACGCCATGGGTATCCCCCATAGTAATAGTGCCCAAGGACAACGGACGCCTACGCATATGCGTTGACATGCACATCCCAAATACCACCATCCAAATGCAGAGACACCCAGGGCCAAGCCTGGAAGACATGCTTATCAGACTGAATCAAGCGAGGCATTTTTCCAAACTCGACCTGAATCAGGGCTACCACCAGCTCGTCTTGGACACTAGCTCAAGAAGGCGGGGAAGAGAGCAGAAGGGGAGGGACAGGGGAGGGAGGAGGGCAGTTACAGGTTGAAGAAGAATAAAGGAGGTTGATAGAAGCCACAGCTCCATGTCTTTGTCATGTGTATGACTAAGGGAGAGTGCTGACCACCCCCAACACATGTGTATTGTTATTTGGCTTCTACTCAATGACTGAGCCTTTAACAGAGCCTTCACCAGGATGCACTCAAGAATCATTTGCTAATATTCAGGTAGCGGTCATGGCTCCCTTCCCTTTTGCAGGGCTCCGTCTTTAAATGTAGCAGATGTTCTAGCTTGTTGTAGAAGGATGTGCATTTTGCATCATATTTGTGTCTCAAAAATACTTGTCATTTTTTAGCCATATACCAAGGAGCTCCTTGCACTCCTTACACACAATTAAAATATACGTCAAAGCAGTACATAGGTGGAAAAAGATAACCATTGCACATTGTGGCTATACAAAAGGAGCTCTTACAGCTAACATTCCACAGCTCCCCACTCGTCATTCAGAACCCCTGGCTTCTACAAAATCGCCATGCCTTCAACTGACCCTTTCTCCATGACGCACTATGACTTGCATCACCAGCTGATGGTTGGTGTATCCATTGTCCCTCTAGACACTGATACTGATACAGGAGTTCTGGCAGAGATCTAAAGCTATTTCTCGCCAGACGTACAAATGAAGAGATGGTTTGATGCAGACAGACACTGATGCCAGGAGTGACCACTATGCTCATGTTATTGATAATGTCAATGCAAATGTTTGAAAATTATGGATCTGCTCAACGACAAAAGGGTGAACTTGTTCCTCGTTGCAATGCTATCCGGCGTGCATCTGTCACCCCACATATGAAAATGTCTAACTGTTCCCTGCCAACCCTGACAGCCCTTGCCCCATTTCCAGTTAGCCTATGGAAAGCAAAGGTGTAGGGGTCCTGATTTGGGATTATTTGTTTGATCATTCAAACATTTCTGCTGGATGGCAATCAGTGAGACCCCGGCTCCGGCACAAAACATTTTCTGTTGGATGCAATGCTTTTACTACATAGGTTCAGGAATACGGGGATATGCTTCTGGGTCTGTGAGCCGCTTTGGTACAGATGACCATCAGCAGGCACTTGAATGAATGACCAACAGATATGATAGAATTGACTGGGAATCTTAGAAAATGGATGCCACCTTTACTCAGCCTTTGGCTTGACTTTTCTTTCCAAAGAGAATCTTTCATCTGTGACATATCACACAAGTCTCTGCTCTCTTCCTGCTTTCCAAAGAAGTATAGGCAGGGCAAATAACAAAAACAAGGAGAAAAGAGAAAGGGACAGACTGATATGGTGGACAAGTTCGACTTCCAACTACCCAAAAAAACAAAGGGAATGTAAATGAGTCAACCTGCAAACCCATTAGTGACTGGCAAGAAATAATGCCTTTTGTGACTGGACCCTAATGCACAAAGAAGAACTATATTAGCCAGATATGTGAGAGCCACTCTAGAGAGAAAAAAAAGGCCCAGATGCCCAGCTCGCTTAGATGATGTACACTCAGGAGGATCTACAATCATGCTTTAGCTCACCATGCCTTAAAAGAGGGGGACCGTTCATTTGCATATCCTTCTGGTCCCTTCCATTAGGGCAATCCAGCAACAACGTTGTAGTTAATTCTGCTCTGAACAAGAGTACCACCTGCAATACCAGACACGTGTTCCTGTCCTGTTGGGCAATGCCAGTGAGATGCTGCATCTCTCTAGGCACAGAGCACAAACACTGTCCATACTGGAAATAGACAAACCTATTTCGGCTAAGTACAGTGGATGCTTTCTGTGGAAACTGTAGCCATCACCAATGTTCCCTTTAAAAGGCCAGTCTCTCCTCTACGGTGCCCCAGGGAACGCTTCCATCACTCTGACCCACAATGGAGAGCAAAGATACCAACAAATCGGCCAGCGGCCACTCTAAGGAGAGTAGGAGAGTGGAGGCGGAGGTGGACGTGGCATGGATGACGAGACAAGACCTCAGGGGGCAAATGGAAGCCCTGAGAGAATCTCTGGCTCAAACCTTTCAGGACCAGTTTCAGCTTATGAGATCTGACCTCAATGTGGCCCGGCATGAAGTAGCACAACTCAGGGAAAGGGCTGATTTGCTGGAAAGGGGCCTCCAGGAGATGGTGAGGGAAACCACGGCTAATAGTGAGGCCATGGATCGACTGGACAATGCGATGAGGAACATGGAGGTGATGCTCGAGGACTTGGAAAATAGATCCCGGAGGATCAATATTCAGATCAAGGCGCTCCTTGAGTCGGTGACGGACCGACTCCTAAAGGAGGAATGTCAGCGCATATTTGCGGAAATCTTGGGCGAAGAGGACCCGAATTCGATATCATTGGACAGGGCCCACAAAGTTGGCTGAGTCCCGTTTGGTCCCAACGCCAAACCCCAGGAAGTGGTGGTTGCCTTTGCCAGATCTGGTCAGAAGGAAGCAGTGTTGCGAGTGGCCAGACAAAGTGAGCCCATTCTCTACAAAGGGCAGGAGATATTGTTGTTCCAGGATCAGGACCAGGGCTATGGGTCTGGTCCTGAAGGAGCTGTCAAAAAAAGGGATAAAATATAGGTGGACCTTCTCTTTTGGCTTAATTTTTTAATGATAGGGGATTCAGAAGCGGGCGACCACGGTCCAGGAGGCGGCCAACATTATCGGATTGGAAGTGGAGATTGAAGGGGGTGTGTGGGGGCCCCGATACCCCGCGGGCACCAGGTGGAGGGGAGTAGACCCTAGGAGTGGGCAACTGTGGGGGAGTGGGGCAGACGAAGGAGGGCGCTGCGGGGCCCTGTGGGGGGTCACTCACTTAGAGCCCCTTGGGGGAGGGGAGTCAGAATCTGGAGAGGGATGGGTGACCTCTGATGTGTCTCCGTTGAATTTATTAGGGGGTGGTGGACTCATGGGCTGCGTGTTGAGCCGGGGGAGGAGTTTAAAACATGTTGGAACAAGCAAAGATGGGACAGTTTGGGGGAAGAGGGGTGGGTGGGGGAACTTGGGGGGAGGGTGTGGTTTAGCCCAAAGTTGGGGGTTCCAGGCAGGGGGAGGCAGTGAGGGGAGATGGCAGGGGCCTTTACGCTTAATGGGGAAGGTTGGGGATTTTGGGGGAATAGGGGGTGGTCGGGGAGGATAATGAGAGGATGGCTCGTGGGAGCAGGGTATCTCACTATCTCGATTTCAAGTGGCTAACTCATAACATGAGAGGATTAAATTCTCCCCTCAAGTGGGCAAAACTCGAACATTTCACCCAAACGCATGCTCCGGATGTCCTGGCCCTGCAGGAGACCAATTTGCTGCGGGCCGATCAGGGCCGCTTGCGTCTGAAGGGTTTCTCGCAATTTCTTTTTGCGTCAGGTCCCTCAAAGAAAGGGGGGGTGGCACTGGCATTCAGGAGCGGAATGGACTTTAGAATCCAGGATATTCAGAGGGATAAAATGGGAGATTCATCATGGTAAGGGGGGATCATATGGGTGCTACTTATTCGATTGCCTCGGTTTATAGCCCAAACGCGGGACAGGACAACTTTGCGAGGGAGACCCTGAGTGCGCTGGAAGAGTTTGCAAGAGGGCAAGTCATTTTAATGGGGGATCTTAACCTGGTCTGGGACAGGCGGCTCGATCGGACGCAGCACACGGGTGGAGGGGGGGGCGGTGGCCTCCCCACAGTTGAAGGGGCGATTCAGGGGGCAGGTTTGAGGGACAGTGATGGGTATTGAGGGGGGAGGAAGAAGGTTTTACGTATCTTTTGGAAGTGCACCAAACCCAATCTCGAATTAATTATATCTGGGTATCGGCTAGCTTAGTGGAAGGAGTAGAGTGGGTTGAGACTGGTCCCATGGGAATCGCCGACCACAGGGTGGTGCAGATGAAAATGTGGCTGGGTAGGCATAGGCCAGGGGTTTGGAGCTGGCACTTTCCCGGGGATCTCCTGAGGGACAAGGTGATTAGGGAGGAGATAGGTAATAACATCAAAGCCGTCTTTGAAAGAAATAATGACACAGACATTTGTCTCAGCATAAGGTGGAATGCGTTCAAACCCACTCTTAGAGGAGAACTCATTGCCCTAAAGGCAGAGAGGAATAAACAATTGCGGTTGTTGGAGACCCAGCTGGAAGGGGAGATGGAGGCTGCGAGGTTGAGGCTCAAGGGGGACCCCTCAAGGAAAGCCTATAGGGAGCACAGGTTGGCAGAGGGGCAGCTGAGAATCCTGAGGACCAAGAAGGCAGAGGGTGCTATGTTAAAGGTCAGATAGAAGTTTTATGCTAAGGCCAACAAGGCAGACTCACTTTTAGCGCGCCTGCTGAGGGGTAGCAGGGAAAAAAATACAATCGCAGCTTTGAAGGGTGAAAGGGGGGAGAGGCTCACCAGAACTGCGGAAATCAGGGAGCAGCTAGCTAGGTTTTATGAAGCCCTGTACACATTTCAGGGCCCAGCAACTCAATTCAGAAGAACTTCTTGGGTACCCTGCCCCTTTCGTATCTTTCTGGGGAAATGGGGAAGATCTGGGACCGGCCATCACAGAGGATGAGGTGAGGGCCGTCATTACGTTGCTCCCCAGCAATAAAGCTTTGGGCCCCGACGGATTCCCAGTCTCCTTTTCAAAACCCATTCCACCATACTGGTCCCACACCTTACTCAACTTTACAACTCATTCGACTCCTCGGGTAGTATTACTCCCTCTATGGAGGAGGCCAAAATTACACTCTTACACAAGATGGGTAAGGACCCGGAGGAGTGTACCTCCTATGCCAATTGCTCTCATTAATTAGGACGCGATAATTGACACTAAAATTTTGGCAAAGCGATTGGAGGTGCACCTTCCTGAGCTGATCCACCAGAACCAGACAGGGTTCGCACAGGGACGACAAACAGCTGATAACATTAGACGAGTTGCCCACTTGGTCGAGAAGATGCAGAAGACCGCCACTCCGGTGATTCTTTTAGCCTTGTATCCTGAGAAGGCGTTGAGTGGTCCTTTCTGTTTCTGGTCATGAAACGAATGGGTATAGGCAAAAAGTTCATCAACATGGTACGGGCGAATTACAGAGTTCCCACCACACGGTTACTTGTAAATGGCGCGATGTCCCGACACTTCAAGCTTGGACGCGGTATGAAACAGGGGTGCCCTCTTTCCCGCTCCTGTACGCCCTATATCTAGAGCCCCTACTCGTGGCAATATGGTAGGCAGAGAATATCCAGGGAATTCCCTTTGGGGGGATTCAGCATAAGGTGGAGGCTTTCGCCAACGACATGCTCCTCACTTTGACGAGCCCAAGGGAGTCCATAGAGGCGTGTATGGCACTATTGTCCAAATTCAGGGAAATTTCCGGCCTGCGGGTGAACTTGCAAAAGTCTGAAATAATGAATCTGTCACTGCAGGGCAAAGAGATACGGGCCTTGTGGGCTTCCTCCCCTTTTAAGTGGAGTCCAGGTGGGATACGTTATCTGGGGGTCAGGGTCACCCCTCAGCTGTCGGGTTGGTACGGGGCGATTTACATCACCACACTTGCGTCGATTAAAAAAGATCTCAGGAAGTCGTGCTCTCTAAAGATATCATGGTTGGGAAAAGGTTCAGTGCTCAAGATGATGGTTCTCCCACGGTTGCTCTACCTTTTCCAAGAGGTTCCGTTGCCTGTCCCCACACCCTTCTTCAAGGAACTGGACAAGGCAGCAAAGGAATTTATCTGGGAGGGCAGGACGCCACGCTTGGCGAAACGGCTATTGATAGCATCCAAGGGTGCAGGGTGCCTAGCCTTACCGGACTTTCGACGCTGCTATGAGGCGGCGCAGCTCAGGGTAATCCAGGAGTGGTTCTCAGTGGAATACGACAAACAGTGGGCCAAGATGGATAGAGCGGTAGCCCAACATCATCTGGGAGAGGTACTATGGCCCCCGCGTAGGTTCACTTTTATCTGAGTAACATAACTAAGGGGATGGTTAATATTTGGGACAGGGCGGTGGAGAAATTGGGGATCACTACCTTTCCGTTGCCATTCACCCCCATATTCAACAATGGAGATTTCACCCATGGGTTGGAAAAGGGGGCTTTCTGGAAGTGGGAGAGTGGGTGTGCAGGGTCATTACAGACCTTTTTCGAGGACAGGAGGTGAAATCCTTTGAAGACTGTAAATGGGAGTTCGGGGTAGGCGAGGGGGAGTGGCTCAGATACTTCCAGATCGGGCACTGGGTGTTGTCCAAGGAGGTCCAGAGGGCGGCAACGCGCAGCCTGACACAGTTCGAACGATTCCTACTGACGCATGAGGGGTCCAGGAGGCTGATTTTGGACCTTTACAAGCTTCTGAGGAGTGCTAGCCCTACCACGAAGTGGCCGTATATGTCTAGGTAGGAGGGGCTTTTGGGGGTGGGAATGGAACAGGAGGATTGGGAGAGGCTCTGGAAACTGATCCCAAAGGTGACTAAGGCTGCCCAGCTACAGGAGGCCTGGTACAAGTATCTATTGGGCTGGCATTATACCCCGGGTCGCCTTCAGGCAATTTTGGGATTGCCCTAGTATTAGACCTTTTTGGGGGGGTATTTTAGACCCTCGCGAGATCCTGGCGGGAAGGTGGAGTGAGATGGGGGGAGTAAAGGGGGGAGGACATCGCAATGCAAAGGTAGTCTTCATTTTGGCAGCAATGGCTCTCCTTGCCCAAAGGTGGAAGAGCGCCATGATCCCAACGGAACAGGACTGGTTGAGGAAATTTTGGGAGATTGTTTCGTTGGAGTGGGCTACATTCGCGGTTAATGACGATTTGAGTTGTTTTGCGGCGGCTTTGCTTTCTCCAGCTGAGCGTGGAGAGCGGTCGCCGGTGGCCTGAGGGGATTAGCAGGCCTGGAAAGCCCTGCCTGGGCCTCCGTGAGTTGTGTGCATTTAAAATTAGTTAAAAGAAAGAAAGTTACATTGTTTTATTTCTCTTCGCGCTCCCAGCGCGTGTGTGGCCTGCTCCTGCTCCCTCCCTCCCACTTCCTGGTCTTTCCCCTCCCTCCCCGCCTCCCTGCCCGCCCACCCCCCCTCTGATTGGCTGTGTCCTGCCTCCCCTTTGGCCTACTCGACGGCCGTTCCCCACGCTCGCTTCTTTCTCCAGCTGAGCGTGGAGAGCGGTCGCCGGTGGCCTGAGGGGATTAGCAGGCCTGGAAAGCCCTGCCTGGGCCTCCGTGAGTTGTGTGCATTTAAAATTAGTTAAAAGAAAGAGTTACATTGTTTTATTTTTCTTCGCGCTCCCAGCGCGTGTGTGGCCTGCTCCTGCTCCCCCCCTCCCACTTCCTGGTCTTTCCCCTCCCTCCCCGCATCCCTGCCCGCCCACCCCCCCCCTCTGATTGGCTGTGTCCTGCCTCCCCTCTGGCCTACTCGACGGCCGTTCCCCACGCTCGCTTCTTTCTCCAGCTGAGCGTGGAGAGCGGTCGCCGGTGGCCTGAGGGGATTAGCAGGCCTGGAAAGCCCTGCCTGGGCCTCCGTGAGTTGTGTGCATTTAAAATTAGTTACAAGAAAGAAAGTTACATTGTTTTATTTTTCTTCGCGCTCCCAGCGCGTGTGTGGCCTGCTCCTGCTCCCCCCCTCCCACTTCCTGGTCTTTCCCCTCCCTCCCCGCCTCCCTGCCCGCCCACCCCCCCCCTCTGATTGGCTGTGTCCTGCCTCCCCTCTGGCCTACTCGACGGCCGTTCCCCACGCTCGCTTCTTTCTCCAGCTGAGCGTGGAGAGCGGTCGCCGGTGGCCTGAGGGGATTAGCAGGCCTGGAAAGCCCTGCCTGGGCCTCCGTGAGTTGTGTGCATTTAAAATTAGTTAAAAGAAAGAAAGTTACATTGTTTTATTTTTCTTCGCGCTCCCAGCGCGTGTGTGGCCTGCTCCTGCTCCCCCCTCCCACTTCCTGGTCTTTCCCCTCCCTCCCCGCCTCCCTGCCCGCCCACACCCCCCCCTCCTCTCCCTCTGCCTATAACCTCCCCCTTCCTGGGCAGCCCTCTGCCCGGCAGCCCCCCTGCGGCTAAGGGCCCCAGGCCAAGGGCGACTCCTACAGTGCGGCTTCCTGTGTGTCTGCAGGTGTCCGCAGGGGACGCCAGGCACCATCTCCTCCGCACTTCGGCCCACCCCACCTCACCTCACCCGCATGATGCCTCGCCCCCCTATTCCAATTTCCCGGTAAACTAGGGTGTTTCTCTCCTCTCGCAGGAATCTCAAACTTAGGTGGCCCTGACCCACTACGCATTACTGTTTGCTCTTCACTGTGTTAAACTAGGGTGTTTCTCTCCTGACCCACTACGCATTACTGTTTGCTCTTCACTGTGTTAAACTAGGGTGTTTCTCTCCTGACCCACTACGCATTACTGTTTGCTCTTCACTGTGTTAAACTAGGGTGTTTCTCTCCTCTCGCAGGAATCTCAAACTTAGGTGGCCCTGACCCACTACGCATTACTGTTTGCTCTTCACTGTGTTAAACTAGGGTGTTTCTCTCCTGACCCACTACGCATTACTGTTTGCTCTTCACTGTGTTAAACTAGGGTGTTTCTCTCCTGACCCACTACGCATTACTGTTTGCTCTTCACTGTGTTAAACTAGGGTGTTTCTCTCCTGACCCACTACGCATTACTGTTTGCTCTTCACTGTGTTAAACTAGGGTGTTTCTCTCCTGACCCACTACGCATTACTGTTTGCTCTTCACTGTGTTAAACTAGGGTGTTTCTCTCCTGACCCACTACGCATTACTGTTTGCTCTTCACTGTGTTAAACTAGGGTGTTTCTCTCCTGACCCACTACGCATTACTGTTTGCTCTTCACTGTGTTAAACTAGGGTGTTTCTCTCCTGACCCACTACGCATTACTGTTTGCTCTTCACTGTGTTAAACTAGGGTGTTTCTCTCCTGACCCACTACGCATTACTGTTTGCTCTTCACTGTGTTAAACTAGGGTGTTTTTCTCTCCTCTCGCAGGAATCTCAAACTTAGGTGGCCCTGACCCACTACACATTACTGTTTGCTCTGCATTGTGGTAAACTAGTGCCCTCCACTCACTTCCTGTCTGCATACTCGTGTCGTTCGCCTCCCCTCCTACTCCATGGTGCTCTCCATCTCGCCTATCTACTCTAACTGCTTCTCCATTGACTATCCTGCTCTCCTTACTAAATCCGGTAGGAAAAAGTTTAAAAAGGACATCCTGGTCTCCAACCCAGGCCTCCCTATCGCTGACACCTACACGAGCGCCTGCTCCAAGGAAACTCTCACTGACATTCTCTTCTTCGTGCCTTCACCTGACCTATGGACCCTTCACATGATCGCTGTGCTCTCTCCTTTCTCCACCTCTCCCATTAATGGTGGCACCCGTTGGGATGTCCTCTTGGCCCCTTTCCACTCCTCTAAAGCCATCATTAATGTCTATGCTAACGGGACCGTCTTGGTCCAAGGCCCTCAGGCCAACCTTCACCTCTTTGATAGACGCTTCCCATGCCTCATCAACTTCCTCTCTGCTCCCGCTGTCCCCCCTCCTCTATCCTCAGCTACCTTGCCTCCCCCCTCCCTCCCTGCCCCCTCCCTTGCTCCCTCTTCAACTCCTTCTCTAACACCTCCGCAGGGTGTACCTCTGATCTGTACCCCTCCCCGGAAGTTTTTCAAGGGTGGCAACCTTCTCCACATTGCCACTCTAAATTCTCGCTCTGCCATCAAGCACTCCTCTGATATCTGTCGCCTTCTTGAGGAACTGGACCTCGACGTCCTCGGTCTCACTGAGACTTGGTTCACTGCCAGCTCTGCCACCAGCTTCGACACACTCCTACCTGACGGCTACAAGATCCTCTCCGTGCCCAGGCCCAACCGTTCAGGGGGTGGTGTTGCCCTTATCTTCCCTGAGTGGATTCCTGCCACTGTCACTCCTACGCAGACCTACTCCTCTTTTGAATGTCTTGTCTGCCGACTCTCTCTCTCTCCTAGCCATTCCCTTACCGTGGCTACTATCTATCGGCCACCTGGTCAAATTTCCTCCTTCCTCTCTGAGTGGGCTGATCTCTCCTCCTCACTCCTGTCCTCAACCACCCAACTCCTCTTTCTCGGTGACTTCAACATCCACCTTGATGCCTCCTGTCCCCCCACTGGTCTCTTTCGCGAACTCTGCAACTCTCTCTCACTCTCTATTCTCCCTTCTGGTCCTACTCACTCTGCGGGGCACACTCTTGATGCTCTGATCTCTTCTGACCTTCCCCTCTCCCTCCCTCTCTCCACTCCTCTCTCCTGGAGCGATCACTTTCTTCTATCCTCCCACCTCTCCCTCCCTACCCCACAGGCAAAGCCACCCTCTTCACTGCCACCCACCTTCTCGGTCATCCGACCCATGAAACGCGTGTCAGTTGAGGCTTTCGCTGCCACCTTCTCGCCCCCTCCTCCCCCCTCGGCTGACTCCCACCCCGACACAGCCCTCTCCATGCTCTATTCCTCTATATCTGATACTCTCGATATCCTTGCCCCCGTCATGAGAATCCGCCTGAAGCCCAAAGCCAAATGTAATTCCTGGTACGATTCGGATCTCGTCACCCTAAAACGCAAGTGCAGGGTGGCAGAGAGGAAATGGCGTGCTTCATGTTCATCCTCTGACAAACTGGCCTGCCGCCTGCTCCAAAGGCAATACCGGCTCTCCGTTCTCACTAAGAAGAGATCCCTTATCCAAGCCCGCATCTCTGAGGCATCAAACAACTCGGCCGAACTCTTTAAAATCTGCAAGGAGCTGGCCAACCCTGCTGCAGTCTCTACCTCTCCTGTCCCCTCCCAGGCCCTCTGCACTGCACTGGCCTCGCACTTCATCTCAAAAACTCAGGACATCCTGTCCTCACTCTCCTCCCCTCTCCTCCCTCCCTCTCTTCCCGGCTCTTCCTCCTGCTCTCTTGCATCCGCCCCTCCGCCCTCCTTCTCTTCATTTCCACCTTTTTCTGCTGACGAGGTTTCCAGACAAGTCCGATCTATGAAAGCCTCGTCTAAACAGGTTCACCCCTGTTCCTCCAAAACCATCAAAGACCACATCGTCTCCCTGGCTCCTGCCCTGGCTGACTTTTGCAACCACTCATTCGCCTCTGGAGTCTTCCCATCCCCCCTCAAGCACTCCCTTGTGCACCCCCTCCTCAAGAAACCCTCTTCCGACCCCTCCTGCCCGGCCAACTATCGCCCAATCTCCATTACTCCCTTCCTGGGCAAGCTCCTGGAGAAACTGGCCATCTCCCAGCTTAACCTCCATGCTGAATCTGTTGGTAATCTTCATGACCATCAATCCGGCTTCAGAGCGGCCAGAAGCACGGAAACTGCTCTCCTGAACATCCGTGAGGACCTGCTCCTGAACCTCGATTCCAACACTCCCTGTGTTCTCATTCTGCTCGATCTCTCCTCTGCCTTTGACACTGTCAACCATGCCATCCTGCTCAACCGTCTCCGTGATAACCTGGGTATCACTGGTCAGGCTCTGGCATGGCTGACCTCTTTCCTCTCCGGTCGACCCTCCCAGGTCCAAATGGGCTCCTTCCTCTCTGACATCTTTTTCTCCACCTGTGGTGTCCCCCAGGGATCCAACCTCTCTCCCTGGCTTTTCAACCAGTATCTGGCACTCCTTGCCCACCGCATCGCCGCCCTCTGCCCCCACTTCCAGTGCTATGCGGACGATACCCAGCTCATTTTCAGGCTACCCTCGGCCTCCTCCTCTCCTTCCCTCATCTCCGACTGTCTGTCTGCTATCCAGGAATGGTGTGCCGCCAATGACCTCTGCCTTAACGCCAGTAAGACTGAGATTCTACTCATCGGCGCACCCACTCCCTCCTTCCCTGCAGCTCTCTGGCCGGCCTCCCTTGGCCCCCTTCCTGCCCCTACCTGCAAGGCTAAAAACCTCGGGGTCATCTTCGACTCCACACTCTCCTTCTCTCCTCATATATCTGATGTCTCTAAGAAATCACACTACCAGCTGCACCTCCTCAGAGGTATTCTTCCCTTCCTCTCCTTCCCCCAGAAGCTCACTGTCTCCCGAGCCCTGGTTCTCTCAAGGCTGGACTACTGTAACAGCCTCTATCTTAATCTCCCTGCCTCCACTCTCCGCCCTCTGCAACTTATCCAGAACAGAACTGCGAGACTTGTCCTTGGCCTCAAGCCCAGGGACCGTATCTCTCCAGGACTGAAATCTCTTCACTGGCTCCCAGTGGCTGCGAGGATTAAGTTCAAAACACTCTGCATTGTCCACAAGGCCTTCTGGGGCCTGGGGCCTAAATACCTTCAACTCTCTCTTCCTAAATATCTTCCTTCACGAGCCCTTCGCTCATCCATCTCTAACTCCCTCATGGTCAGCCGCTTCTCGAAGCAACGTGCTGGGGGTAGATCTCTCTCCGCAGCAGGGGCCTCCCTCTGGAACAGCCTGCCTGCCTCCCTGAAACTTGAGGAGAACCATCTCCGGTTCCGGAAGCACCTCAAAACCTTCCTCTTCGCTTCTGCCTTCTCTCTCCCTCTCCCCTGCTAAACCTGCTCAACTCCCCACTGAATTCTGCACTTAACCTGCATCTGGGCCACTCTCAGCGACCTCGGTCCAGGGCCCAGCCACTCTCCACTTGCACTGCCCCCCTGGCTCCCCCTGCACTGTGGGACTGTCACTGTATCCCTACAGCCCCCTACCCAGCACTTGCTCTGCACTTACCTCGCACTTGCCACCAGCTGGCCCTTTTTATTTATTATTTATCATTTATTATTTTATTACGCCACTTACCTTGTACTGCACTTTTCCCCCCACCTCCTCCCCCTGCACTTTCTCCTTTTCCCCTTACCTCTGCACTTGCGCGATCTGAATGACACCTGGCCTAGTAGGATCGCTTGTCCGTCTTCCCCTTGTTTCCCTCCCTCCCTGCCTCGTCGCGCCTTGAAACACTTGTGTATAGGCGCGTTACAAATACCATATCATATCATATCATATCAAACTTTGGACTACTTAAAGGGAGAGTTCCGGGAACAGTGGCGACCCCACAGACTGAGACTCTTGGACCTGCATGCCTAAACACCGTAAGGGAATGGAACAGGGGGGTCATGGGTGCTAGGGCTCCCTGGGGGGGAGGGGGAATGGGGGATTAAGTTGTTGGGGGTTGTTGCTTCTTACCATTGTTAAAACAATAAAGAGAAGTTTAAAGAATGTGTCACTGAGGATAGTTAGTTGGGTGGCTTTCCTGATTTTGGAGGCAATAAATTCATCATAACCTTTTACAGAGCTGATCCCTGTACCAAGATATCTATAATTATCAACATAATCTATATGGCCTACAGATAGAACTAGATTAGGTCTGACTAAGGGCTTACTAGTAAACTGCATTATTTTAGCTTTTTCCACATTGATGTGCAAATCATTTTCATTGGCGTATGCCCATAGTTCTTTTACAGTTCTGGACATGCCAGTGAAGGTATGGTCAAACACAACTAGATCGTCAGCATACGGCAAACAGATGAAATGTGAGAGACCAATCCTGGGAGGACAGTTGCAGACTCATATGAATCGCACAGGCAAACCAGTCAAGTATAAACTAAATAGCAGAGGGGGCAGCACACAGCCCTATTTTACACCTTTGCTGGTGGAAAGTGGGACCATGATGCCCCCCGCGATTCAATCTCACCTGCAAACTAGTATCCACATGTAGCAATTTTAGCATTCCCAACAAGCCCTCAGGACATCTAAACAACTTAGTTTATGTCACAATTTATCTCTATTGACAGAAGCAAAGGCTGCTCAAAAGTCCACCAAAACAGCATTCAATACTGGGCTGCCATTTCTCCTGGACTTGTCTGTTAGTAAATTGATCAGTGTTAGATTATGTATTTGCAGTTCATTTAATCGGGGTGTGGCAAAAACGTTTCCTGTTATAGCTAACATAGACAACAGCCTATAGTTAGACGGCGTGAATACATTCCTTTTTTTACAAATGGGTATCAATATAGACTGCCTCCAAGACATTGAAACATTGCCCTCAGCACAGAATTTTCCAAGCAAAACTTCCAAAATATAAGCCCAGTTCTCTGCATCACTCTTAAGGACAATATTGGCTAAGCCATTTGGGCCAGGGGCCTTTGATCCTTTTAGCCTTCTGATCATTACTTCAATGCTGTCCCTAACAGTAGGAAGCTCAATTTCACTACGTATTTTTCCAATTTTATTCAAGGATATTGTACACTTATATTGTAATATTTACCAATATATTCACACCATTGTAACTCACTGATAGGGTTTTTCACTTTGTTTGTTTTAGTCCCTAGCTGTTCCGAACATTTTCCACATATTTCTTAGATAACCTCTTTTTATAACAGAAATCATCTTTAGCCATTGCGCATTTCTACAAGAACTTCTCCACCACTTAACCCAGTTGCGGTATCTATTCTTTATTCTCCTAATCATTACTACCATGTTGGACGCTTCAGGCAAAACATTTTTACATCCCCGATGACTTTACGCATAATCAGTTTGGTGTCTCTTATTTTCTTGTCAAATATTTTGTCCTCTTTTTGGCTCATCAAGATAGCATAATGTCCCTTATGCACCGCAATCCCAGTGGTCAGCTAGTTAACCATTCTTCAATTTTATTAGCCGATATTCCCTCCAGCTGCTGTAACCAACCCTTATGCAGATTCCTCATGTACTCTTTTGCCTTATCTATTTTCTTTCTCGACCAGCAAATTTGATTCCCTCCTTGATCAACATCCACAGCTCCTATCTTTATAAAGGCATTTTCTTGAATATCAAGCGGGGTATAGACTGTTAGGACTGCATTATTGCTAAATTGGTTGCTTTTAACTATCAATGTATTTATATTATGCAAAAGATCTTGACTTATGAAAAGATAGTCCAGTTTGGCTCTTTTATCACCATTTGCTCACATATACATTATTGGACGATCATTGCTAAAGCAGCCATTAAGCATAACCAACTCCCAATCATTAATAAAGTCCATCCCCAACTTTCCCTGCTTATGTACCACTCTCTAGAGCATAATACTTTTACCATAAACATTTTCAGTTACTTTATTCTCCTCTTTATCGGCACAACAGGCATTTAAATCACCACCCAAAAGCATTATATCACCATTGTCTCTCTTGATCCAGTCAGATAATAACACAGAGATACTTTCAAATAGACCTACTGTGACAGTACCGCTAAGGGCGTTATATGCATTCAAAAATAAGAATCTCAGAGATTTTCCCTTCGAGTTCAACACGATTTCAACTGCTAGAACATTTTCTTAATTTTTAAATGCTTTTTCTCTAGCAGCCTTCATAGTGTTTTTGACACCTGTAAGCAGGCCAACAAAAGATCTACCTGTCTCACCCTTCTTTGCAGGAACTTGGACAACCTAATATTCATCAACATAATAAGGCAAACTTAAAAAGCTCTCCTGTATAACAAATATGTCATTAGCCAATAGAATGTCCAAGCAGCCCACCATGCTCAATTAATGACTGTGACCTTGAGTTTTCCAAGTCGAAATTCTGCAAGTTCGTCTTGCCAGGTAAGAAAACAGAATGCCAATTCCAAACACGGTATGTGTCATCCTGTGACACATCTCTTATAAGGTTTTCCTCCAACGTTAGTGATTATTTTCAAATTTTTAGATTGCTTATTTTCCTCACTGGATGACACTACTACAAGAGGGGCCACGCTTACATCCAAATCCTAGCCTAATTTTTTTTTTTTAAATGCCAAATTAGAATGTATCATTGTAACTGTATCAACAGAATAGGAATGTATACAGGAGACATTGGGATTTGCACAATTCGAGAGGTACAATGAAGTCAAAGTCCCTAGTGTCCAGGACATGTAGGGATGGAACTAATTGCAATAAATGTAATAAATCTGATTTATTAATTCCCTTGCTGTGATTTTCTTCAAATAAGGTTTTTATCGTAAAGCATTTACTATCGTGAATGGTCTGAAGTCCCATCAATCTCTAGCCAGGGTCCATCTTAACAGAAAGAGCATCAATAACACGAGCAGATGTTTCTTTAGGGCAGTCTGGAGTGGAGCACCTAGCTGCTGATATTAAGCAGCCGTTATCCGAACCAACATCATTATGCTCCATTTCAATAACTTCAGTACAATCTGCCTTTGACCCAGCCTCATTTCCTTTAAACAGGCAACTTGCCATGGTGCCAACATTTTTAACCAGTCTTTTCTTCTTACGATTTGCTTTCTTCCTAGCTTTTTAACAGTAAGAGTGGATTTTAAGCTTACTGCGCCATCTAAATCTTCACAGTTCCTCTGCTGGATATTTCTTATTCACAACGTAGTCTACTGCTTCAGTTTACATCATTGTTTAGGCATCATACAAATCTCAGAGGTTTCATTAGATGATGCTGTATCAATCTCTGCGGGGCGCAGCCTTCAATCTGTTCAACTCTAAGGGTTTGTCGCAGTGCATTGACAATTCTAGGGGTTTCCTCCTCTTTGCTTTTATCAGCAGGTATTGCCAGCTAATTTAAATTTCTATCCGGGGTACTTTCCAAATGCTGAGCTGTGTTGCCCAAAGCTCTAACATCCTCATAAATCTTTCGGTATGCAGTGATAAAATCGCGGCAAAAATGTCGCCTGTACAAAAAATCACAGCAAAAATGCAGTGGTTTGACCCATTAAAGGTGTACCCCATTACACCATTTAAGGAGAGTGGGGGCTGTGGGGGTGTCCCCCAGTCCCCACAAATGGTATAATGAGTCTGGGGGTTGCAGAGATGTCCCCCGCATCCTTTACATGGATTGCGGCGGCAAAACCACAGCCTTTTTGCCATGATATTTTGGGCCTCATTACGAGTTTGGAGGCAGCCATGCCCTTAATAAGGGCATGGCTGCCTCCAAACTTGGGTATGGGTCCAGGTTCCCTGAATGGGGAATTACCGGGCCATTCCGAATTTGGAGGGCCCGGTATTTCCCCATTCAGGGAACCCGGACGATCCCCATTCCCATTTCATCCCTCATAGGGCTCAATGGGAATGGGGAGCATACTAACAACGGGCCCGTGAATGACGGGCCCGTTGTTAGCATGCTAGCTCCCTCACGGGACCCGCAAAGGACGTCTGGTCTGACCAGACGTCCAGAGCAGGTCCCGCACGCGTGTACCATCTCTCACTTTCGGCATATCAATTCGGTGAGGCAAATAACCTCTGACCTGGGCCTTGGAATGTTGCCAGTCCTGTCCTAGGCGGCGTCTCCTCAGCAGATTCAGAAATTTTATTTTTGGCAACAGTACTATCAACTTCTGAAACAGCAGCAACATTATTTTGTAGTGACTAGCACAACTCCAATAATGAGTTGTTATCAATTATAGAAATCTTGGTGTTATTAAGTTCACCATTATCAACTATTCTTAAATTAACTTCCTTACTGCCGTCCTCAGGTTTATTTGTCGGCTTATCAGGTACTATAACGGCTGACTCTTTTTGGAAGAAAGCCATAATTGTACCCCTTTGTTCCGTGCAACCTTGTACTTGGGGGGATGTATCTGAAGATCTCGTGTTCCTAGCCTGACCCTTTGATTTTCCATCTTCATTTGCAATTAACACTGACGTGATTCTTCCTTTAGCAATACTGTTCTTCTTTTGCAAATTATAATTATTTGCTTTAGTTTGAACTTTGCCAGACATGTTGTCCTATTTCAAATAGCAGCTAGGCGGTAAAATGGAAAACAATTGAGTCTACTTACCATTCACCAGTATGCAGCAGAGATGTTTTTCTCTTTTTTTGCTCACCACCGAACTACTGACTGCTTGACTGCAGTTACACTTATGAAAACACTTGCGAAAAAGCAAGCACTATGCGCTGCGTGGGTGTTTTTAAAGTGTCCTAAGAAAGTATGATGATTGCAGATCAGCCAGGCAGTAAACGTAGAAAGCAGATTTATCACAACAAAACTCCTGAAATGAGGTGCAAGTCCTTGCTGCTTGACTGCAGCTACACTTATGAAAACACTTGCGAAAACGCAAGCGCTAACCAGTAGAAATGTCCTCACAGTGTCTTTGTCCTTCTTCTGAGCATGACAGTGGGTACTCTGATTTTCGGGTCCTCTTATCAAGGGGCGTCAATTCACCAAAATGCCAGTGGTAGCAGAGGTGACATCACACACCCAATGACATCACAGCAAGTGATGCCATATGACCTTTGACCCTGGTGACATAACATGAAATGACATGGATTGCATCAAAATACAAGTCTAGCCATGTAATGACACTCATCATGCTTGCTTTATCATGCTTTTTATTACATGGCTAGAATGCATTTTCATGCAAACAGTCTAGCCATTTCTTACCGCGGTAAAACATTTTTTACTGTGCATCTATGAAACAAACTCTCTCTTCCTCCCCCTCCAGCACTCCGCACTCTGCCCAAATCAGCCTCCAAGACAGCACAAATCCAACACAAGCTCAACCACCTTCATTCACTTATTCAAACACACATTCATGTAGTATTCACAAAGCATTCATCTTAAAAAGCATGCACACAGCATTGATTTTCTCATTCAATCACACATTCACTCATTCGCACAGCATTTACTCACTTATTCAAACACATGCGTTCAAACAGCATTTACACAGCGCATACTCACTTTTCACACATGTATACATACATACATACAGAATTCACATACAAAATTACATTTTCCTTTCCATTACCTCCGAGTCAGCACTGGTCCAGATGCTGCGTCTGAGGTCCTCTCGCTCTCACGCACAAGAACAGAAAACAGAAACCAGGATGCACAGAGCGCTTCCTTGTTTCTGAACTGTCACAGAAGCAGTGGCAGGGGTCGCAGTCGTGACCCCTGGTGACCCCCAAATGCCGTCCATGCTCTTACCCCTCTCTTCCAAGCACTGCTCACCATTACTTCCATCTGTTCTCATCCACGATATTCAGTAAAGAATTTGTTATAAAGCTTTGTTATACTTAACTCATAACAAATGTAATGTCAGTTTTTCTGGTTATGTGTAAGTACTTTTAAATATCTACATAAGGACAAATGTGCTTTAATATTCACTATTTCGACACATTTATTCCATGGCTTATTGTGGTAGAACCTCCCCAAATCCTGTTTAGAGGGGTTGGGTTTCCTTGCATGGTTTAATATTGGACCCACTTTGAAAAGCATTTCCAGGGTCACTTTTAAGAAGAATTATTGCTCTATTACATATTACACATCTTTGTTTATAGGGACTGTAGATTTGTAACACTTTGGAAACAATACAACTACTTTATTGGCCTAAGGAAGATAGGGAGAGGTTCTATTCGTGCCACCCTATGTTGATCGTTTGAAACATGTTGGCTTTATTTTCCCGGTGTATGTAACGATACACATACGTCATAATTTCCATTCCAGTGAGAATTCTGTTGTTTCCTTGGACTGTGTGTAACATTTATGTCTGTAAACTGTATGTGTAATTAATATATTGTATCTTTTAATTGTTTTCACATTAATGTAATGCATTGAAAGTATTTCAAATTCTGCAATTCATTTTTGGGGTGACAATTTGAAATAATATGACAGGGCTGTTGTCTTATCCATTTAATGTACGTTTTTGTGCTATAACTCAGGCTATGTCAGACAATCAGTTAAACTTAAAACTTTGCTGCTTGTTTGCCTTTTGTAGTGCATAAACTCTCACAATGAATGCTCTTTAAAAATGAGAGTGGCTAACCCCCCACACACTAGATTGAGTAGGGGTTTAGATTCTATTAAGAGACACAGAGGCGAGTATTATGCATTCATCTTCTTTACTCCTCAAATAGCAGCAAAGAAATAAACATGTTTTAGAAATGTGAACATTTTTTAAATATGAACAAAGAAGATTTGACACTCTAATAGAGAGGACCCCAGTCCAGGATGGCAACCGTGCCTTTTTCCACCAATGAGTGTCTGAGCTGTGTGGCCAAGGAAGCACTAACCAGAACAGTCCAGACCAGCACTGACATCCACCCAGAGAGCGAAGTCCTATCACCACGGTCCTTCTTTGGAACATCCTGGGCAATGACCTCACGGAAGATGTATTCAGAGGGAAGCTGTAAGAAAGCAAACACAAGATGAGGGTGGGCGGCAGGGATAATACTCTCCTCTGTGTCTCGTAATAGAATCTCAACCCCACTCATGGCAGTGTGGGGGGTTAGCCATTCTATGGCGAGGCAGGAGGCATCATATTATGCAAGTTCAAATCTCTTGCAATATAACATTAGCCACGTATTGCACTTTCTTATGATAACAAGTCTTAAAAGATTCCCTGGACTAATCAGCTGCTTTAAGGATCTCTTGTAAACTACCCCCCAGGAAACTGCCATAGCCCCCCTAGTCGAATGAGCCCCAAAGACAGAAACATCCAACCCAGCTTCTTTTCATTACCCAGTGTTCCCAGCGTGCTAAAGAGGCAGACAAAGCTGTTCCAGAAGGCTTTTTGATGGAAATAAGCAACTGAGAGGTAGAAGGAGGTCAGTAAACTGAAGTCATACGCTCATAACATTGTAAACGGTTTACCACACACATTCTGATCCTCCTGGAAAGAAGGATAAGAAACCAAGGTGGTGAAATTCTTGGTTCTACGAGTAACAAAGAGTGTTACACCATCAGAAGAGTACACCTTATTGTACAAATCCAATGCTTTCACATCCGACTCCCTTTTGATGGAAATTAAACACAACAACATAGCTCATTTTGCTGATAGCTGTTGGCGTGACAAAGCCTAATTATTGGGAACTTTAATGCTAATGGACTGCAGATCCTTCTTAACCAGGAAATGCTTTCTGAAGAGTTCCCCCTTAACTAGCACATGTCCCGCCGAAATTGTGGACCGGAAATTATTAACTGTTCTGTACACTTTGCCCTCCTTGACCGAAATCACCAAAAATTTGACCACCTCTACAGGAGGGGTAAAAACAGGATCGACACCCCTGTCCATGCACCAGCCCACCCGGCACGCCCATGCAGAAGGGAAGGAAACTTGAGTGGATCTAGATCATGAGTCTCTGAGAACTTGGAAAGCATCTCCCGAAGGACCCGGGAATGCCCAGGAATTGCAAGACACGTGAAACATCTGTCCTTGCAGATTCAGCTCATCTGGGCCTCCCCTGGGATCTGTAAGAAGAAGGAGAAACTGCAGAAGGTGCGGCACATCCACCGCCAGCTCCAAGAGGGCCGGAAACCCCACTTGGGTCAGCAAGAACAGGGTGAGCAACACAAGTGACAGCTACTGTCTCCGCACATGAAGCAGAAACCAAGGAGTGAGAGAGAACAGGGGAAATGCATAAACCCTGAGGTACCTCTAGTGCTGGAGAAACACACCTACGGCGACCAACTTCGAATCCAGATGCCAATTGAAGAACCGAGACACTTGGCAATTGAGGCGCGAGGCAAAGAAATTGCTGAGGAATGGACCCCACACTTCTAACAAGACATGAAAGATTTCTACGTTTAGCTTCCAATCACTCCAATCGGGGAGAAACCTGAAATTCCAATCTGCTACTGTGTTCACTAGACCCGGAAGATAATGCACATATAGCACTATTCCACTGTTGAGACAAAAATGCCAAAAATCCTAAAACAAATCGCCAGACCTTTGGGCCGCATTCCCCCCAGCTTGTTGATGTAACATAACACTGAGATGTTGTTCATTCTCAGGAGAATACAACAATTCACTTTGTTCTTGACCAGACTCTCCACTGCAAAGGATCCCGTCAGAAGTTCAAGACAATTTATGTGAAGAGACCTCTCCCGAACAGACCACTTTCTGCTCATGGACACCTCCTGCCATCTTACCCTCCAGCCAGACAAAATGGTATCTGACTCTAATACCATATCAGAGTAAGATCAAAAATAGCTCTCCCATTCCAGACTCCGATGTACTGGAGCCACCACTGGATCTCCCCCAAGGCTTCTGGGGAAAGCCTCACAATCTGCAAATATGGCACCCCTTTTTTAGATGACTGATCTTTAACCTCTGAAGAGCACTGTAATGTAATGGACCAGGAAAAATGGCCTGAATGGAGGCAGACAACATTCCGATGACCCTCACTAGAACCAAGAGGGAGAGAAACCTCTTATTCAACACAGACTTGATCTGACTGTGAATGCCCTGTATTCTTTCCTGGGTAAGAAGGAGTTGGCACACCTAAGAATCGATAACAAAGCCCATAAATTAGATGCATTGTGAAGGTACAAGCACAGATTTATCGAGGTTGATGACAAACAGCAAATCCTGCAGGAGAGAAACCGCCAACTGGAGATGAACTTGTAGCAACTCCTGCTGTTGAGCCAGCAAGAGCCTGTCACCCAAGTGAATTATTATCCTAAACCCCATTCCCCGCAAGAAAGCCATCACCGGGTGCAATAGCTTTGTGAAGCACCAAAGAGCCGAGGTGAACCTGAATGGGAGGGAGGCGAATTGCCAATGGCAACCTTGCCACTGAAACTGCAGTTACTCATGATGGGGAGGATAAACTGGGAAAGCCAGGTGGGCGTCCTTGAGATCGATTTTGCATATCCAATCCCCTGGAAGGAGAGGATTCCTGAGAAGATGAATCCCCTCCATTTTGAAATGGCGATACACCACAAACACATTAAGGGCTTTGAGGTTTATCACTGGGCAGAACCCCCTGTCTGACTTTGGCATGAGGAAAATTGAACGGAGGAAGGGAAAGTGAAGATAAGAGGTGGGAACTACGGCCCCCTTGTAAATCAGATCCTGCACTTCCTTGTCCACTAGGTACTATTTCTCCTGACTGAAAACCAGTTGACAAGGAAGAACCTGCTGACAGGCAGAGGAGTAAAACTGTATCCGGAACCCAGGCACGGCCTTCATTACAAGTTACCCATAATGATGCCGGTGATTCTGCAAATCCAGTAGCACCATTACTAGCTGCTGGTGCAGTGGAATCACCAGCATATTGCAACTCCACGGGCGTGTGCATCCGGCAGATCCCTAAACGATAACACATGGTAATAGTGGGAAAATTGAGAAATGACGGTGCCACCATAGAAAAAAATGCTGGTAACAGCGGATCCATCCCCATAATGCTGGAAACACCAGCACCGGTAACACAAGCACCAGAAACAGCATCATCCCAGGAACTAGAAGTTGACCAGTGGCCATTTGGAAAACCCAATCCAATTTAAATCAAGCCTTTCCTGTTGCCATCCAAACCCAGAAACACTGCCAGGATGTCTGAAAGCAACACAAGTAGGCTGCCGAAGTCCGGCTCCGGAAGGCTGAATGGACTGCCCTGACCGACTACATCGTGGACAATGCTGAGACGCTGTTTAGCCAGGACAACCACCGCACCAGCCAGCGCCGCAAGTCAGCCATATGGCTGAGGGTGGCCAGTAGAGTTACAGCGGTGGGGTCCATCCTCATACCTCAAAGGATTGCCACAAGAGGTGGGATTACTTACATCTGTGGGTGTGAAACCTGCTGGCAGCCCACCGCCGTGAAATAATGGCAACAGGAGGCGTGGTTGGAGGTTCAAAGGCTGGAACAGGGACCCAAGGGAATGGCAGTGAGTACAACAAGCCACACTAGAATGCCCTGCACCACACAAAACGTGCACACACAACAGTCCAGGGAAATGTCCAGGGAAATGTGCCCAGGAAAAGGGGCAGTAGGTGTGACATCAACATCTAAAGTCCCTGTGTACACATAGATGACAGGGGTTGGGCCTAATGTAAACCATGCAATAGCATTGTACCCAATATGCATCCATGCACATGCGCACACTTGTCATGTGCACCATGGCATAACTGGACAGTTAGCACATCCCCAATGCACACACAACAACAAGCCACCGAGCCATGAGTCCAACCAAAATGGATAGACACCATACATGCATGAATGCACGCATCAGTGCACACTCCACCCCCACACATCTTGACCAGGCCAGGGAACATGCAATGTTCAACTAGTGGAATGCAAGTGCATTGATGTCACACAGAGGCATCTAACTGATTTATTTTCTCACCCTAACAGGCTCATCCACTGACAGTGACAGCGCTGGTCCATCTGCAGGCCGCACAAGACCCAGTCATGCTGACCAATGGCCCACACACGTACCCCATCCATGACTATGCCAGCTCCATGGGCCAGCCAGATGCCCAGGAACTGCAGTCTGCACCATCAGGCCAGCCAGCTGCCCAGGAACAGCAGCCAGCTGCCCAGAAACAGCAGCCAGCTCCCCAAGCACAGCCACCTGCCCAGGTACAGCAGCCAGCTCCCCAAGTCCAGCCACCTTCCCAGGAACGGCAGCCAGCACCCCAAGCCCAGCTAATTCAGATGGCAATACAGTCGACTGGCCTGCACTGCGCCCGTGTCCTTGGCTGTACCACTTTTACCCTTATCCTCCTGGTTCAGAGGGTCCATGAGGGGAATGAGGGTGTGTCTGCAGTTACCCAGTCAGTGGCACTATCGCTGCGGGCAACCCAGTAGGGCTTGGGCGCTCAGGGATCAGATCGCACCTCCAGCACAGCCACCCCTACTAGCTCAGTACATAGCAGCCCTAGGCCCCGCTCACAAAGGCATGTGGTTACGCCTGCCAGTGGCAAGGGCCCTGCTATGAAGAGACACAGAGAGTGAGACTGTAGATTCTCACAAATGTCACTTCATTGTTAGGTATGTGGGGTGGGGTGGTGTTTTTGTGGGAAGGGGGTGTTCGGTGTGTGGGGAAATGGGTGGTAGGCAAGGTGCTTGATCTGTGGATTGTAGAACTTTTCAATACAAGTATCTAGTCACTTGCAACAATGAGTGGACAGTCGTTATTCATGTGATGTGTATGAATTTTGTTGAGTGGGCACATTGAGTACAGCGATATCATGGATGGTGCACAGTGAGGGGGCCTGAGAAGAAGTTGTCTATGATTTATGTCAGACAATACACCAATCCCTGGCATCCATGTGCACGCGCCTATGCCTGGCTGGTGCTGCCTCTCCAGCATCATCACCATCATCATCTCCATCCTCTGGTGGTGGCATATCCAGGTCTGGGGGGCAGGGGTATGTTTCTACTAATGCAGATATTAGGCAAAATTGCACACACAAGGACTATCTGCCCCACCTTCTCCAAACGTCTGCTCGATGGTTGCCCTTGTTCACACATAGGCACAATTGTATGCCATGCCCTCTGGCTACTGTGGATCCCTCAGCGGGGTCATTACCCAGGGCAGTAGTGGATATGCAGAATCACCTGAAAAGGGTGGATGGCACAAGGTGAGTCATGGTTTCCATGTGGCAGGACTGACATTCTAATGGCACGTCATTTTATACCATGATACTCCATGCATCCCGGACCATTGTAAGTATGTGAGTCATGCACTGTGAGGCACCCTTGTGACTGCAATTTTGTGTCATTCGTACCGAGATGTGTTGTACTTCCTGGGGTGGACTGATGTGGGTGGTACTGCACTAGCCACCAACAGGCCCTGCATGCATATATCCATGGTGTGGTGTGGTAATCGCGATGCCACCGCCCTACAGTTTCTGCACCCACAACATGACGCCCGTACTGCAGTCTGGACATACACTGACATTGATCATCACAGCATGAGGTCACACATGCACAGTAGGCACAGTATACACATTACTTCTATGTCATCACAGTAGCTGGCAACAGCACTCCATGGACGTGTTGTCCATCTCTCAACCTATCCCACTGACATACACCCCTGTGCTTGTCGGAAAGCAGTCACAATAGTGCACCGGCATTCACACAAGTAGCAATGGTGCACTGCATGAGGCACTTTCACATTTGCATTGAATATGTAAATTCATGGAAGGTGGTGCACAGCAGTGGTGTTGCCTGTGACTGAGGGTTCTGCACAGTCAGTGCATGCATGCACCTTGCAAGGTCATGCCTTCATTGGCCTGGATGGGACAGTGCACTTCAGGTATTGATTTGTTGGAGTGGCAATGTTGCATTCTGGTACCTGTAATGTGATGCCTGATTATGTACTCAGGGGTCATGTATGTACTTTCTACTGACTGACACGACAACAGCCTGATGTTACACCCGTGCTTCTTGGACTGACCTTTGGCCATGCACTGGTTGTACCCTCTGGTGCATGGTCAGTGTGGATCATGAATTTGTTTCATGCCCCCCCTAGGCCTGTGGACCATGCAGCAATGTGTGTGTACTTGTTCATGTACTCACCCAACATCCATGTCCTTTGTCCGCTGTGCCGCGCCATGAATGCTGGCAGGGTGCTGTTCCGCAGAACCATGAAGTCATGGGTTGACCCTGGGAACTGGGAGCAGCAGAGTGTGATGGTGAGGTTGGCGTCATAGGTCATCTGTACGTTGAGAGAATGGTACTGCTTGCGGTTCCTGTACACCTCCTCTGTGGTGTGTGAGGGCACCAGCTCAATATGTGTGCAGTCCAATGCACTGAGCACGCTTGTTATGCCTGCAAGCACGTAGAAGCGGGCCTTGGTGGTATTCACCTGTGCCAGGGTGGCTGGGTGGGCAATGTGCTGGCCCACATGGCGCGGGAGGGCCTCTAGTACCTGCACCTGCACTCTGGCGAAGGTGGGCCATGATATGTCATGCAGCTGTCCCACAGAGTCCCAGAACGTGTCTGTAGTAAGCCAGTGCAGTACCGACACCAGCTCCAACAGCTGTGTTATGGCTGTCCAGATTCTGAACCTGCTCGCTATGTCACCCTGGATCAGGGTCAGTAGTTCTTGGATTGTATGCTTGTTTAGCCGGTACAGGGTGTGTATCTGCCCATCTATCAGGGCCCCGGGTGTGGCCCTTGTGTGGGGTATGACTGATTGCCTCTGCCTTGCCATTTGCATCCCAGCCATCATCCTCCTCTTCCTCCTCCTCCCCTTCCTCCTCCTCCTCCTCTCCCTGGCCACCTGCCACCTTTGGTGCTGCTCCAGCTCATTCAGCTGCAGTGCAGCATGCAGCACCTCCATGTCTATTCCTACCACTGAGACAGGCAGCATGGTTGTATTGCTGGAGTGTTCTGGGTGTGGGCATATTGTACCTGGTTGTATTGGGTTCACCTGGGGGATTGGCTCACCTGTGGCCTAGTTAGCACCTGGTCCATGATGCCGGCATTTCCGGCATGGTTTTTCCAGTACTAACCAAATTTTTATGCCGGTAGAACCAGATATACCATGTTCGTAATGGGCCGGTGGCTCCATAGTGCCAGTGTTTCTGGTAGTTGGCTGGGGGGTGCTGGTAATTCGAATGTCTTTGTCTCTTGCCCCGGTAGCACAGGGTGTGCTGTTACTGGTGCTGGTGTTACCGGCATATTGACTCGGAATTGTCCGATCTGGTAATAGTGCTGGTACACAGTGCTACCGACATGTTATTACTGGACCACCAGACTTGTGATGAGGGCCACTGTCTGCAGAACCCAGGAGTCTGAAGTTAGAGCAGACCAATTGAGAAGAAAACGAGATATCCAACCCCCCAAGCTCTCCCTGGGAAGAAACATTTAAACACAAACTGCTCACCTGCTGCAGGTCTGCCTCGACCCGCCCCTCTGGGAACACAACCTCTCCACTGGGTTCCTCACTGGGGCTAGAACACATCAGAAGAGCCTCTGGCCGTAAAAGACCCTGCTCGCATGTCTCTGGCAGAGAACTGAGCTGGGCGCACATAGTCCTGAAAGGGACGGTTAGAGGAGCGGGCGCTACCTCTGCCATCCCTGGGAAAAACACCAGTCGACAAAGCCTTCTTGATATTGGCCTGAGACTTATCCATGGTTGTAAACGTGTGGACAAAAGAGGACAACTTCCCTGCACTCTGGGGCCTGCGTCGGAAGGAGCCATATCCGCTAACTTAGGATCCAGGTGCATGAGCAAAGCCTTCCTGTGTCCAGTGGACAAGGTGGTATTCGCATTGCCTAGGAGGCAGACACATCTGAATCTAGCCCCTGAGGACTGCCACATCCACATAAGTCTCTAACATGACACTCTCTTTGTCATCAAAAATATGCTTAAGGGGCCCCAGGACATCTAACAACTTATCCTGACATGCACATAGGGCCTTCTCTGTGCCCTTACGAGGATCCTTCACCTTTTTGGTAAGAAAAACTACCATAGACTGGTCTACCTCTGGAGTTGCAGCCACCTTATCAGGGAGACAGGGCCGCGGACACTCTGTCTTAAGCTTTTGCAAGCCTCCTTCTCCATAGGCTTTCTAACCCAATGCCTCTGCTGACTCAGATGGATGACACTCTGCTGAGTGCGGATGCTGAATACTGCTAGGGTCGAAAAAGGGTTCTCCGATTATATCCTTGAGCACGCCCTGATCTTTTTAATCTCCCTCCGTTTAACTCTCTTCCTCTTGGGATTGGACTCATCTGAGGACATGGAGGAGGAGGAGGAAGAAGAGGTACCTCTGTCTTTAGTCCTACGCCTCTTCTGGGTTTGGGAATTAGAGTAAATTTTAGGCACATCGGTTCTGACCACCTAATCCAAGTGATTTGTCCTAGTCATGCACTTCCCCTGAGGAATAGCCTTTTTCTCCAATGTGCCTTCTGGCGTAACAGAATTACCTGATTGGTAATTGGTAATACCCGCAATAAGGTGGTCAAATGCTGAGGCCAAAGTGGTATTAAGATCCCAAAGGGCCTCATCCACGGACTCATAGACCACTCTACAAATCTCCCTACTAGTCTCCTGTGGCCCAGCACCCACCTGTACCTGCCTACTAGGAACACCCCCTTCAGAGTGACTACTTCTTCAACTAAGACACTTTTAACCCCCATGCCCCCAGAACCTCCAGAAGCTGACATAATCCCTAAAGTCTGGAAATAACAACAAGGAGGAGACCCCAACCACAGTTGTGAAAGAAACTCCTGAGCAGATGCTTTTCCCGCTTCAGCAGGCCACAGTCAAATTTCTGAGGCGAGAGGAATGGCCGAGCAGGCCTGTGACACAACATGTCATGGGGCTTTAGCAACTCCACAGAGCACACAGGCTCTTTTGTGGCACACACCAACCAATTTGTACTGAGCAGGCACTGTGCCCCAAGCATGGCAACAATTAGGTAGCACACGAGCCACTGCCCGGAACATACACACCACTTCCAAGACTGCTGGGACCACTGGCACTGTAGAAATAATGATGCTGCGCTGCTCGTGAACACAGTCAGCGCGAGCCCCCAACGCAACATGAGCACTCGCGCAGCCTTTTCACAAACAAACATTCCCTGGCGAACACACACCAGAGACAAAAGAAACAATTACTGCTACTAAGCTGTGTGCACTCTAACAATTAATAAACCTGAAACCAGTGCTTTAAGGGGGCTAGGGCCAGCTGAGGCCAGGCCCCGGCAGACTCCAAAAGGTGGGTCTGAGCAGGGGCCCTGCCAGGGCCCCCCGGTCCCACCACACCAAGGCGAGACACATTATCCCGCCACGGACGCAGCCGTGATGGGAAATGCGTCTCCCATTAAGGCAGGTAAGCTGACAGAAGTGCCAGCCAGCCACAGCGACGCTGTGGCTGGCTGGCACTTCTGTCAGTCACTGTAAACCCCTCCGGTGACCCCTCACGCAGTACACAGTTTAAGCCATCTTTTATAAAGCTTTGCTGATGGACAAAGATGCCTCAGGCTTAGTCCGTCTGCAAAGGTTTATAAACTTTGTAAAAGATGGATTGAATTGTGTACTTTTCAAGCCATTTTTTATAAACATAAAAATTTGTCACATACTTCTATGTTTAAAAAAGAAGGGTTGAAAAATACACAAACCATAGTAAGGTACGCACACAAATATATGCTATATATATGTGTGCACACCTTACTTTGGTTTGTGTACTTTTCAAACCATCTTGAAGTACATAGACCATAGTAAGGCATGCAAACAAATATATAAATGTAAGCCTTTATATATTTGTGTGCGTACCTTACTATAGTTTGTAAACTTTTCAAGCCATCTTTTATAAACATAGAAATATGTAACACAAGTTGGCTTGCAAAGTACACAAACCATAGTAAGGTACGCATACAAATATTCAGTAAAAAAACTTTGTTAAAGGGACGTTATGGTTTCAAGTAAAACCGAAAAACCCCTGAAATTTTCCAGGTATGGTAAGCTAAGCTACCATAACTCGCACCACCACTGTGCACTGCTAAGACTAACACCCAGGACATCAGAGATGACATCACACATGTCATTGATGACATCACTGATGACATCACATATCTGGCTCCCTCTTTTTTCCTTTACTGACATATCTAGGCTACTAACAGTCAGGAACTAAAAATTCAAAAAGTACTATATTTGTAGACTTATACTTCAAATATGTTCTTACAGTAATTCACTTGGGGTTCACTCACAGCATATGAAACATATGCATAGGGGAAAACACAGACTTGGAAGACAGCAATGCTTTGTATGTATGAAGATGATCAGTAAGGTTATCAACACATTTTTTATAGGTGTGCTGTTTTTTTAGTACTGTACTTTCCCTGCATATGCTCCTATTTGTATACATTGTATTCACACTATTTTCCTTATGGTCCAGTCACATTATGTGATACTTGTACATAGGGAAGTAGTAGCTTTGAAGCAGAGCAATCATTTCTGTGCATGAAGATAATCAGTTAGGTTATGAAGATTGTCTGGTAATACTGCTCTTTTTTTTAAACTTAATTTTCCCTGTATATGCTCATATTTCAATGTGTTGTTGTCTGTTTCTGTTTTGTTTGCAATAATGCAATTATATAGAAACTGGGGTTTATTAGCTACTTATTAAATATTTCGGAGAACACAAAACTCTAATAAGAAAGCATTTATCATTTTACAATTCAACATGGCAAAATTATAAATATTGCACCTCCATCATGTATGCTCCACACAATTCCTATGTTTCTAAATAAGTATCTTAGTATACTAAAGAACTTATAGAATGCCATTTGTATCACTGCATTGCTTAATGCACTACGTAGCTCATGATATTTATTCCAATGACCCTTGACACTTTATCAACATTACAATGAGAACCCCTTGTACAGCCTTTTCATGAAAAGTAAATGCACACATGATGCCATCAATGACATTTGTGATGTCATCTTTGATGTCCTGGGTGTTAGTCTTAGCAGTGCACGGTGGTGGCACGAGTTATGGTAGTTTAGCTTACTATAACTGGTGAATTTCAGTTTTTTTTTGGTTTTACTTGAAACCATAACGTCCCTTTAACAAAGTTTTTTCACTGAATTTCATAGGTGTTTAGTAGCGCAACATAACCATAAAATCCCTTTAACAAAGATTTTTTACTGAATTTCATAGGTTTTTAATAGCGCAACTTACCCATAACCTCCCATTACCAAAGTTTTTTTTACTGAATATAGATATACATAGTGTGAATTTGATAGGTGTTTACTAGGATTCTCTTACTTTATATACATGTAACATAGAACATAATGAACCCCCAGCTAGTGATGTTGATGTCTGCAGACTGTGCGCATGTCCGCAGATGGACACGGTCAACATCAACACTACCCAAAAACTCAAGGCGTATCTCGCATTGTTGTATCATGCAATATAAACACTGAACAAGTTCAAAAAGCAGCACATGAACACATTATATGTAATAATAAATAAGAAGTGGAACCTATATATGAAAGACATCAATCGTCCATTTAAATAGCATATGTACTAGAATGGAATATACCAAAACAAAAAATATATGTCTCCAACATAATTATCTCACAGAAACTGCACAGCAAAAAGCAAAAGCAGGCCTACACAACAGTAACAACAACGCTTATCAGAAACTAGTAAGTAAACTTCATTTTTCTTACATATTTCTAAACTTTCTGTATTAGGTACACTAAAAGTAATGTATATTTTTTTACACAGAAATGTCCAGTACTTTGGAATGGCTTGAAGAAAATTTCCCATGTGATGAAATGAGTGAAGACAGTGATACTAATAGTAGACACTTCTCTATTTAAGCCAATTAATAACCATTACTTTATGTATACTTAACACATTTTTTTAACAGACCATACAAACAGTGAAAATAATATGCCAAAAGAGACATTAGAACATGCTCTGCAGCGAATGGAACAAAAAATGGATATGCTAAGGAACAATGTCAGTCTTTTAAAACATTTTGTGGAGGACCACATAAAAGAAAACATTAAATATCATTGTCCCACATGTACCTGTTCCCCCTCTCCATGTCCCAGTCAACTATCCCCAAACCCTCACCACCAAGAAAAACGTTATGATGAGACTTCCATCCCTTCATCCCCTCCCATCCATCATCTCCAAACCCCTAATTCCCCTGTACTTGTGTCAGTTTCTGCTTCCCCCTCTCTTCCATAATTTATATTTGTATATGATAATAAAATATTATGTGTGTTGTTACTTTATTCCTCTGTGTCTTACTTTTTTTAAAAAGGCAGTTAAGGTGTCCGCGGACAGCGCGGGTGTCCGGAATGTCCATAATCAACCAAAATGGAGGTGTCCTAAGAACACTATACCTGTCCGTTTTGTCCGCAATCAAAATGGAACTGTTCTTAGAACACACTCGATGTCCAGGATGTCCGCAATTAACCAAAATGGAAGTGTCCTAAGAACACTATTCCTGTCAGTACTGTCCGCAATCAAAATGGAACTGTTCTTAGAACACATTCGATGTCCGGGATGTCCGCATTTAACCAAAATGGAGGTGTCCTAAGAACACTATACCTGTCTGTACTGCCCGCAATCAAAAGGGAACTGTTCTTAGAACACACTTGATGTCCGTACTGTCTGCAATCAAAATGGAACTGTTCTTAGAACACACTCGATGTCCGGGATGTCCACAATTACCCAAAATGGAGGTGTCCTAAGAACACTATACCTGTCCGTACTGTCCGCAATCAAGATGGAACTGTTCTTAGAACACACCCGGTGTCCGGGATGTCCGTAATTAACCAAAATGGAGGTGTCCTAAGGACACAATACCTGTTCCTACTGTTTGTAATTAAAATGGGAGTGTCCACACTGTCCATAGAACATCTATGCATATGCGCAACACACCCACAGGTCCTATGCACATCGGGCCTGTCCGTAACTGTCCGTCGCACATGTGTCGCACTTTAAATTAGTCCAGGGACTAAAACACTGTCCGTAGAACACCCGCATGCTTGCGCACAAATGAACATGCACATTTGGTGTCCTAGGGACAGACGTCCCATTCGTGAGCGTGTCCGCAACGTCATCATGTGACCGCACCCACGCTGAGCATGTGTCCTTATTTGTGGACACTGTCCGGGTCCCCGAACATTTTAAAAGTACTTTTTTGGACAATACAAGGTATTTTACAGTAAAAGTTCACCATTGCACATGTTCCGGACAATGTCCCTAGCGATCTAGATACTTGTTGGATCTTTTTGAGCCTTTTTTTGGTGTTCGATCTGTCCGCTGCCCGTGAAGCACGCACCAGCACCCCTATAAAAGGCCACACCCTAGAATTGCTCCTCATTGTGCTTCTGGCTACCTGACACAGCATTGCTTCTGACTTGCATTCACTGCATTTCTGCTGACTTCTGCCTACTGTCCTCCAGATGGCGACCATGGCTGCTTCAGCTTCATCACCACCCTCACCCCCTCCACCACCACTACCTCCCCAAGGGCCTGGAAAGGGGAACACTGCAAAACTTGACAACAACCAAACTCCTTCACGTGCTATCACAAAAAACTTGTATTTATTCCCACTACCAAAACTCAATTTACATGAGAGCATCATAATTCAAACAGTGCACCCATTTCAAGCAATAATACGCCTTCAACCAAAAACAGCAAAATTACCTCCCTCTGAATTAGTGAAAGGCATTTGTGGCAAAGAAGTTTATTTACCATTAGATCTGAAAGACAATATGCACACTCTGGGAGGGCAACGTCAAATAGATCAATCTTTAATTGTCTTAGTAAATGGTGTACCTACAAAAGACAAAACAAATTGGCAACAACTCGTGGATTTACATAAAGTTAGACAAGCTTTGCAATATTTAAAAGACAATAAAGAAAACTACAAAGAAAATAATATTGAAGAAACCTTGAGGGAAACCACTGAAATAATTGAAGAGTCACCAGAAACCGGTCAATTTCAACTTCTAGATCCTGCTACAGTATCCAATATTTCATACCATTATACAATTCATTCATTACAGTCTAAAGACACCATAGATGATGCACTGGATACGTACCAAATGCAACAAAGCAAAGGATCACCAATCAGCATATGGGAAAAAGTATAGAAGCACGTGCCTTTCCTTTGATCTTTCCTACTGGGAAAAGAGGAAGGTACAATGATAGACCCACTCAGATAACAGCATCAGAATACCGCTCTTTACAAATGTATTCTGAAGATCCCAGATTTAGACAAAATGTGGAATACATATTCCACCTACTCGTTGAAAGTGAACTAGCAACTCTATGCTACAGAGTTGCACACACATTGAAATCAGGTACCCATTTTCAAAATATGTCAGCTACGCAATTACTACAAAAAGTGCAAGAAACAGATGAGGTTCTACAATCAAGCATTACAAATCTGTTAGCAAACATGCGTGGTACAAAATAATACTGGTTCCAATGTCACAGAGATGTACGTTGTATGATAAGAAACCTTGGCCCACCCACTTGGTTTGTTACATTAAGTTGTGCAGAATATGCATGGGAAGATTTACATGATTTTCTATGCATAGCAAACAAAAACAAAACAAACATAGATATACTAACACCTGGAGAACTCTGCTCTCTAGATCCTGTTAATGTTTCAAGATAATTCCATCATCGCTTCATTGCTATGCTACACTTTATTTGTAATAAAACTGTTCCTCCCCTCAGAGAAGTGCAACACTTCTTTTGGAGAAAGGAATACCAAGCCAGAGGAGCAACACATATCCACATGATTTTATGGATTAAAGATGCTCCTGAATTTGGTGAAGACAGTGATGCCACTGTTTTACAGTTTATCAAAAACTATGTCCCTTTGAAATTCCTTCACAAACAACAAATAATGACCTTCATGCACGAATTTTACAATTTCAAAGTTACAAATGTGGGAAATATTGTCATTGCAAATATAGAAAAATGGAAATACTACACCAAATGCCGCTTAGGTTTTCCTAGACCAGTTACAACAACAGGTCAAGTAAACAACGTCATGTCTTCAGTTAGACATAGTGTCAAAGGTAAATCACCAAGAATACATATTACATTAAAAAGACAGAAGAAGCAAAATATATCAATGATTACAATGCAATCATTGCCCTCTTATCGAATGGAAACATAGATGTGCAGTACATTGCAGACAACTCCACTGCAGTTGCATAATATATCACAGCCTACTTAACCAAAGCAGAAAAAACAGAGCTTCAAGACCTATGGGATGACCTATCACCTGACAAAACACTGTCACAGAATTGTACAGCTTAGGCATAAAAATGCTCTCTCATAGAGAATGTGGCTGCTATGAGGCTGCAGACCGTTTAACGGGTACTGCTTTGTATGGAAAATCTGAACATATAGTATGGCTAAGTCTTGGTCCTGCTAAATCTAGAAAAAGAGTTCTCAAATCATATGAGGACATAGAAACAATAGTCAAAAATGATCCCATCAGACAAGACATTTTGAAAAACAATTTGCTAGACACATACTACCCAAACAGGAGTACCACTTTGTTAACCATATGTCTATACCACATAGCCCAACATTTCACATACAAAAATAACATAAAACCAGATGAAAACAAAGGTAGATACAGAGTGACAAATTGTGAAGGCAGCTTAGAGAAACTTACCAAACAAAGCTTAATTAATCATATCAAATTGTCATTAAAAACTCCTCAACATAAAGAACTATATTACATGTCCCTGCTACAACTTTTTTTAAACCATGGAGAAAAGAAGAAGATTTACTAGATATCTATGACTCCTGTGAAGACGCTTTCAAAGCAAATCAAAGTACTATAACAGATGTAAACTTTACACAGAACAAAACAATGTTGCACAATGAACAGAAACACAAAGCAGAACTCCAGGCCCAACTAGATGAGGACACTCCCAACAGCAGTCAACCTTTGTAACAGGAATCCAAGAACCACTGTGACAGCCACTAATAGCAAATGAGGCAGAATTAGCTATGACAGAAGTAGAAAACACCATGTGTCACTATGAACAAGATATCGAATACTTCACTGTACTGAAATCAAAACTGAACAATGAGCAGCATAGCATTTTCCAAGAAGTAACAAAACAAATTGAACATGGTGTACAACATGAAAATAAAAACTGTACCTGTCAAAACTACAAGCCTATACTGCGATACGTCAGTGGTCAAGCTGGTTCAGGAAAAACATTCTTAATCAAAATCATCAGCAAGTTCCTTCAACAATTGACAAACAACAAACTGTCAGATGTTGTAACTGCCCCCATAGGTTTAGCTGCCTACAGCATAGGCGGTGTCACTTTACACCAATCACTACTCCTTCCAGTAGAACACCAAAACAAATTAGATTATTACAAACTTGCTACCGAAGCTGAAATGGAACTACGCAGAGTTTTGAAACAAATGAAAATGCTACTAATAGATGAAGTGAGCATGGTCTCCAATGTAATGTTGGCTTTGATTCACCTCAGATTACAAAAGGTACACAAAACAGACTACGAAGAGCTCTTTGGAGGAAAACACTTTATTGTTTTTGGAGATCTTCTTCAATTAACATCAGTGAAAGCTGAACCTATTTTTAAAACCTTAGGGCACAAGCTCTGCCATATAACTGTCGCCAGCATAGGAAATGTCAACCTTTGGCAACATTTCCAATACAGAGAATTAACAGAAAACATGCGCCAGTCTGCAGACGTCACATACACCAACATTTTAAAAAAGTATTAGAGTTGGTGTACTATCTCAAGAAGCACAATCAATATTTAAAACCTGGCACATCCATGCACTCCATGGCCATAACTGTTACGCTCACCTGGTTCCCACAGGGGCGTCGACCGGAACTGGGACGCTGTTGTTGCCACCAGCCTGACTTGTAGCGCCGAGATGACTGACTGGACTGGCCCGCTCAGCCTAGTTTGTCTGGCTCGCAAGAATATTCTTCTGCAAAGGAGAAGAGGAATTAACCACCCGTGGAATTTGAGTGTCAACCCACCTTCCCCACTCCCGTTGTCTTCCCACAGATCACTCTTGATGTCCCCTCCTTAGTCTCACCTGATGGTTTGGAAGGATGAGCTCTCCATCCTGCGTCGACCGCAGGGGCGCGTTGATGACCAGTTACTTCACTGGCGTAGAGGAATTGGTGAGTTCCAGTATTGACTCTAAAGTCCAATTGTTCATAAGAGTTCAAATGTCTGATCTTCACTCTGTCCGATTCCTTGCAGGTTGCCGATTAATCCACTCGAAGATTTCCAAATGGCACCTGGTAAGATTCAGGTAAGTCTATTGTGGTTTTCCCCTTAGGGGCCGGGGTACGGCGATGAAGCAGAGTTAACTGTGCCGACCCAAGATGAGGTGAGACCCCCGTGGTAAATCAGGTAAGTTTTGTGGGGGGTAACTGGTGTTGTCTTTGCTTTCTCCCCTTAGGGGCCGGGGTACGGCGATGAAGCAGAGTTGACTGCGCCGACCCGAGATGAGGTGAGTACCTCCCGTGGTAAATCAGGTAAGTCCTTGGAGGTAGCTTGTATAGCCTTAGAGAGTCCCCTTGCTCACCTTGCTGTCTTTGTCTCCTTAGGTGTCGGAGGGCGGTCGCGAGATGGAGAGAGCGTGATGGAATGCTGAAGTAGCGCCAAGCAGGTGAGTTCAGCGCGGCGCCGTAGGAATGCGAAGCGATGCTTCAAAGACTTCTGTCTTTCAGTTCTGTGGCGAAATGTATCAGGATTTAGGTAAGGATTAAAGTTAAAACTCCTGTTCTAACCTTTATCCTTCTTTCTTCTTGTTTCAGGAGTCCCAGGACTGAAGCGGGCGTGGCTGAAGACTGGAGCTGCAGAAAACACGGTGAGCGTTACGCTGCAGCAAGCAGAATAACGCGAAGCACGTGTGGCTGTCTGGGCGTGGTTTAAATAGCCTTGGAAGAAGATCCAGGTAAGTATTCTTCCACAGCCCCACCCAAGTAACAAAATAGTCCCTTCAGTAAAACAGTCCCTCCTAAGCCTCATTTGGCTTGAGTCTTCATGCAGCATGGTCTGCCTCAGGTGAGTATGCAGCATGGTCTGCTTCAGGTAAGTTATCAATAATGAGCCTGGCGCCCATGGCGCCAGGACTGACTTTATCTTTATGAGCCTGACGCCATAGGCGCCAGGACTGCACCCAAACAGCCCCTAACTGGGGCTTTTGGGCACGCTCCAAGTGGCATGATGCCTGCTTCCGGAGCTGCTGGGCGTGGTCTGGTCTTCCGGGGGGAGGCATCATGACAGCACTCCCCCTCAAGGCCCCTCCTAAAGTCGTTCTCCCCCTTGGCCGTGGTTTGTCTGGAAATTCCCGATGGAACCTCTTCACTAAACAAGGTGCATGCACGTGGTCACTAGGTTCCCAAGACCTTTCCTGCGGACCATAACCTTTCCAGTCAATTAGGTAAAAGAGTTTTGATCTCACTCTTTTTGAGTCCAAAATATTCTTGACTTTGAACTCGGGCTCCCCGTCTATGAGGATAGGTTCAGGTGGAGTGGTTAGCCTAGTTCCTGGTTGCACTGGCTTCAAAAGAGACACGTGGAAGACGGGATGGATTCGCATATGAGCAGGTAGGTCCAACTTGACGGCCACTGGGTTAATAATTGCCTTGACAGAAAAAGGTCCAAATACCTGGGGTTAAAGGTCCGAGTCCCCTTGAGTGGTAAGTGCTTAGTGGCTAACCATACTTGGTCCCCTATTTGGTATTGGGGAGCTTCACTTCTGTGCTGATCTGCATCCTTTTTGTACTTTTCCTTAGCCTTTTGCAAATGGATGGTTGCTTCTTTAAAGGCTTGTGTAATAACAGCGTGGAGATGGTCCACTGCGGGCATCTCTAAATGCTGGGGTGAGTCCAAATCCGAGGTTCGAGGATGGTGCCCATAAATGGTAAAAAAAGGACTTTGTCCAGTTCCTGAGTGTACGGAATTATTGTACGCATACTCTGCGATCCACAGAATGTTTTTCCAATTCCCCCCAGACTGATGTAGCATACAACGGAGGTACTGTTCAAGAGTCTGGTTGGTCCTCTCCGTTTGACCGTCGGTCTGAGGGTGGTGACTGGTCGAAAGCCTAACATCAATTTGTGCCAGTTGGCAGCATTTCCTCCAAAAATGTGAAATGAATTGACTGCCCCGATCTGAAATTAACACTGAAGGAAAGCCATGCAGGCGGACAACATTTTCAAGGAATTCCTTGCCCAGGATTGAAGCTGAAGGTATCCCTTTTAAAGGAATGAAGTGGGCCATTTTAGAAAAAAGATCTACAATAACTAGAATGGTATTGTAACCTTGGTACGGGGGTAAATCCGTGATGAAGTCTAATGACAAGGTATGCCAAGGGGTAGGTGGTATGTCTAATGGTTGCAATAATCCAGCAGGTTTTTTCTTTTGCCCTTTATTTTGTACGCAAATGCCACAAGACATGACAAATGACTTGACATCCTTTCGTCAGGTGGGCCACCAAAATTGCTTTCTAATTTTAGCTTCGGTTTTTGCAATACCCGGATGCCCTTCTATTAAGGTGTCATGGTAATGGGAAATGACAAGTTCCTGTAGTTCCTTTTGCGGTAAAAATAGCCGGCCTTTGTAATAAGGTAAATCATCGATGACAGAGTACTCAGGACCTTTCTTTGCCCAGTCCTGTAGGGCAACGGAATCAAAGAGTTGGTGGATCTTGTTTTGAATGTCCTCCAGTGTCTGTATGGATGTCAGGCCAAGGATTCTCTGTTCCGGAATTATGGGTACGGGTTCTAAAGTTATTTCTGCTTCTCCCATTCCAATCCGGGACAAGGCGTCTGCTTTACCATTCTTACAACCTGGTCGATAGGTTATTACAAAATGAAACTCGGCGAAGAACAAAGCCCAACGGAGTTGGCGCGAAGATTGGGCTTTGGCTGTCTTTAGGTATTGTAAGTTGCGGTGATCGGTGATGACCGTGATGGTATGTTTGGCACCCAGTAGATAGTGCCGCCAAGCCTTGAAGGCGGACTTGATGGCCAGCAGCTCCTTGTCGGTTATGGCAAAGTTTAATTCGGGGGCTGAAAATTTTCTTGACCAAAACGCCACTGGGTGAAGCTGGTTAGTTTCGGGATCCTTTTGGGAAAGGACTGCTCCCATGGCTGAACTGGATGCATCTGTTTCCACTATGTAGGGAAGCTCGGGCGCGGGTGTCTTAATATGGGAGCAGATGTGAATTTAGCTTTTAACTCTTGGAAGGCGTTCTCGGCTTCCTCTGTCCACACAAAGCGTTTGTTTTTTCGCAATAGCGTTGTAATGGGATGTACAATGTGCGAGAAGTCCGGGATAAACCTGCGGTAGAAATTGGCAAAGCCAAGCATGCTTTGAACTCCTTTGATTGAACTTGGCGAAGGCCAATTAGGAATGGCATCCACTTTTCGTGTATCCATCCGGATTCCTCTCGGGGTCAGAATAAATCCAAGGAATTCCACTTCCGTAGTGTGGAAGATGCAGTTTTCTAGTTTAGCATATAATTTATGCTGGCGTGACTTCTCTAGGACTGCTCGGACGTGTTTTACATGCTCAGATTCTGATAAAGAGTATACTAAGATGTCGTCGATGTAAACGACCACACAAACGTCGATAAGCTCTCGGAGGACATTGTTCATGAAGAACTGGAAGGCTGCTGGTGCATTGCATAGTCCGAAGGGCATCACCTGGTACTCAAATAGTCCGTACTTGGTGCGAAAAGCAGTCTTCCATTCGTCACCCTCTTTGACACGTACCAGATGATATGCCCCCCGAAGGTCTAGTTTCGTGTATATACAAGCGTCCTTCACCTGGTCTAGTAGTTCTGGGATCAAAGGCAGTGGGTATCGATTCTTGATGGTTATCTGATTCAGTGCGCGGTAGTCTATACATGTTCTAAGGTCGCCTTCCTTTTTCGGTACGAAGAACAAAGCTGAAGATGCAGGGGACTTGGACGGGTGAATGAATCCATTAGCAAGGTACTGGTCTAGGTACTGGCGCAAATGGAGATTTTCGGGTTCCGTAAGGGCATAGATTCTGCTGCAATGTGGTTGCGCTCCAGGTACAAGATCTATTTGACAATCATACGATCTGTGAGGTGGTAAGGTGTTTGCCTGTTCCTTTTGGAAGACATCCTGAAAGTCTTGGTATTCAACAGGTAATTGTATGGCTACTGGAATTACTGGGGCCAGGACTGAGTTTTGAGTTTTCCTTGGGTAGCAGGTGTGAGCACATTCTGGGAAGGTCAGTCTCTTCTCTCGCCAATCAATACAAGGATTATGTTTTTCCAACCAAGGTATCCCCAGTATCAGCTGAAACTGTTGGGCCTTGATTAAGTCAAACATCATAGCCTCTCGATGCCCATCTTGACTCAGCAATGTCATCTCTGCAGTGGAATGAGTTACGGGTCCAGAGGCAATTTCCGTTCCATCTACAGTGGTGACAACATCGGCCGTGGTCTTGCGGGTGAGAGATAGATTCATCCTGGTAGCCAATTCCCAGTCCAAGTAATTTCCTATGGCTCCACTGTCTACGTACGCCTTTACCGCGTGCATGCGTGATGGCTGCTCTGGATCTACAAGGACCATGGGTATGGTGAAATGCGAGGTCAGAGTGTCCTTCTTTAAGCTCGGCAAGCAGACCTTTACGCTTGCCGGGCGTGGTCGTTTCCCGAGTCAGATTTCACATGGTTTTCGTCTGCTGCTCCTATAACTTTCTTGGGTGGTTTTACAGGGCAGTTCCGAAGAAAATGACCAGTAGTTCCGCAATATAAACATAATTGCAGTTGCCGTCTTCTACCTCTCTCCTTTTGGGTTAAGGGTCCTTTAACCCCCTCCCCCGATTTGCATAGGTTCTGAGACATCTACTCCCTTAGAGCTTACGTGGGTTTTAACCAACACCCTGTTCTCAAACTTGGTCCGGTCAGCCTTCCTGGTTTGAAGTCTGTGATCGAGCTGGACCACTAGATCTATATATTCAGCACAGTCTTGAGGCGGGTTCACGATTTGGGCCAAAACATCTTTGAGTTCTCCCCGAAGTCCTCGATGGAATAATGTGATTCGCTTGGCTTCAGGCCATTCGGTTTCCACTACTAATCTATTGAAAGTTGCAATGTAAGATAAAAGATCCTGGTTACCTTGATGTAGGGATAAAAGTTCGCTGTCCAAAGCCTGTCCTCGGGAGTGTCGGGCGAATAGTCTATCCATGCTTGTTCGAAAACCCTGGAAATCTCGAAGAATCGGGTCATCCTGGTTAACTAGTGGAATGGACCAAACCGCCGCACTGCCGCTGAGATATGACAGTACAAAGGCTACCTGGGCCTGATCGTTTGGGAAAGCTCCAGGTCTACATAAAAAGTGCAAGCGGCATTGATTCATGAATGTTGCAAACCCTTTTGGGTCTCCGGCAAAGCGTTCAGGCAGAGCCAAAGGAACGGCTCCAGGTAAATTTATCTGCACCAAGTTACTCGATGGTACAGGAGCTGGACTTGCCCCAAGTACTGGTAGAGGTGTTTGTCCAGCCTGGCTCTGTAATAGTTGTCTGGCCAACTCATCAGTTTGTTCTTTTGACACTATCAGTTCCCTCCTGAGGGCATTGGTTTCTTGGCGAACGGAATGCACTTTGGCCCTTAATTCCTCTAATAATTGGGCCAACTGATCAGTTTCCGAGGTCTCCATGACACCCAGGTGGGTATTTGTGGGTAGGCTTCGCGTTCTGTTACGCTCACCTGGTTCCCATGGGGGCGTCGACCGGAACTGGGCCGCTGTTGTTTCCACCAGCGTGACGTGTAGCTCCGAGATGACTGACTGGACTGGCCCGCTCAGCCTAGTTTGTCTGGCTCGCAAGAATATTCTTCTGCAAAGGAGAAGAGGAATTAACCACCCGTGGAATTTGAGTGTCAACCCACCTTCCCCACTCCCGTTGTCTTCTCACAGATCACTCTTGTTGTCCCCTCCTTAGTCTCACCTGATGGTTTGGAAGGATGAGCTCTCCATCCTGCGTCGACCGCAGGGGCGCGTTGATGACCAGTTACTTCACTGGCGTAGAGGAATTGGTGAGTTCCAGTATTGACTCTAAAGTCCAATTGTTCATAAGAGTTCAAATGTCTGATCTTCACTCTGTCCGATTCCTTGCAGGTTGCCGATTGATCCACTCGAAGATTTCCAAATGGCACCTGGTAAGATTCAGGTAAGTCTATTGTGGTTTTCCCCTTAGGGGCCGGGGTACGGCGATGAAGCAGAGTTGACTGTGCCGACCCGAGATGAGGTGAGACCCCCGTGGTAAATCAGGTAAGTTTTGTGGGGGGTAACTGGTGTTGTCTTTGCTTTCTCCCCTTAAGGGCCGGGGTACGGCGATGAAGCAGAGTTGACTGCGCCGACCCGAGATGAGGTGAGTACCTCCCGTGGTAAATCAGGTAAGTCCTTGGAGGTAGCTTGTATAGCCTTAGAGAGTCCCCTTGCTCACCTTGCTGTCTTTGTCTCCTTAGGTGTCGGAGGGCGGCCGCGAGATGGAGAGAGCATGATGGAATGCTAAAGTACCGCCAAGCAGGTGAGTTCAGCGCGGCGCCGTAGGAATGCAAAGTGATGCTTCAAAGACTTCTGTCTTTCAGTTCCGTGGCGAAATGGATCAGGATTCAGGTAAGGATTAAAGTTAAAACTCCTGTTCTAACCTTTATCCTTCTTTCTTCTTGTTTCAGGAGTCCCAGGACTGAAGCGGGCGTGGCTGAAGACTGGAGCTGCTGAAAACACGGTGAGCGTTACACTGCAGCAAGCAGAATAACGCGAAGCACGTGTGGCTGTCTGGGCGTGGTTTAAATAGCCTTGGAAGAAGATCTTCCACAGCCCCACCCATGTAACAAAATAGTCCCTTCAGTAAAATAGTCCCTCCTAAGCCTCATTTGGCTTGAGTCTTCATGCAGCATGGTCTGCCTCAGGTGAGTATGCAGCATGGTATGCTTCAGGTAAGTTATCATAATGAGCCTGGCGCCCATGGCGCCAGGACTGACTTTATCTTTTTGAGCCTGGCGCCATAGGCGCCAGGACTGCACCCAAACAGCCCCTAACTGCGGCTTTTGGGCATGCTTCAAGTGGCATGATGCCTGCTTCCGGGGCTGCTGGGCCTGGTCTGGTCTTCCGGGGGCAGGCATCATGACAATAACTCATGTGCTACTGAAGTCATGGAAAAATTAGCACACAAAAATGTCAATTGTATGTCCTTGATGTCAAATCTTGCAAGCTGTTCGAAATTCAATGAAACAATGTTGAAAAAAGGAATGCAACCAATAATTGAAATTTGCTCCACAGACAAACTGTACGTACATGGTATGACACTACCCATGTGTCAACAAGCCAAAACAAGACTAAATACCTTAGAAAACTCTTTCTCCAACACAGCTGGTTTAGAGAAAATATTAAAATTATCTTTAAACTGTAGAGTAATGCTTAAACGTAACGTTGACGTGGAGCAAGGACTAGTTAATGGAGCACTTGGTACAGTTGTTGGCTTTCAAACATATCCACATGACAACAACATTCAGTTTGTCAATATTCTCTTTGACAAACTATAAGAAGTTAAAAGGATAGGATGCTCAACAGCCCGATTCCTTCTTTTAAAAGACATGTATGTACGCAGAGAACAATTTTCTCTAACTCCAGCATACGCATTCACCATTCATAAATCACAAGGTCTTACCCTAGACAAAGCATTGATAGATATTGGGAGCACAGTCTTTAAAGAAGGCATGAGTTATATAGCACTATCACACTTACATACACTTGATGGACTATTTCTAATCAACTTTGATGCAAGTAAAGTAAATGCTGATATTTCTTGCATTCTAGACTACAATAGACTACGTTCACTGTACACCCCCATCTAAAGACCTATCCTGTTCCACAAAAAGCAAAACGTTGTAAAAGAAAACTACTTCAAACAGAAACGATACAGGATGTCACTGCAATTCCTCCAAAGAAAGTAAAAGAAGCTAATACTTCATCAATTTCCACAACCAAAGAAGAATCTGCTGCTCAAAGTAACTTAACTACTTCTTCAAAGAAGCAACACACACTCCGAACAAATGACTTGGCCACAGAACTGTCAGGTTCATTCAAATTTTCAAATATAACTGGTATAAATTGCTATAAATATTCTATTCCAGTTGCCACCAATTATTGAAAACATTTACTTACACAGTACAGACCAATTGTTTTTGCAAATGTTAGTCCTTCATGGAAATGCAACCAACAATCCTGACAACACCTACAGTGTTCAAAGAATAAGACAAGAATTGGACTGCTGTGCTGGAATGGTCAAATTCACTGTAAACTCACAAGAAGATCCACAAGAATTTCTAATGTACTTCCTACAAGCACTGGAAAACAAAAACATACCTATAAATGAAATCTTTCAGATTTCATACATGTGGAAACATACATGCACTCTCTGCAACCATGTGGCACAGGAACAAATCCCTAATGAACGCTTCGTGTATGTATCCATACCTAACTGAATCCATTTAATTTCAGCAACTTGTACAAAATGCAAACCATGGCAGATTATATACTGCCTGCATTTCAGATAATCGCTCCACCTTACAAATACAGACAAATAGTAAATACGTAATAGTAATGCTTTTATGTTACAATGCAGATGGTACCAAAAACAACTGCAATCTGACTGAATTCACACTTGGTCAAGTATCACTTGGTAAGAAAACCTTCACAACAATAGGTATAATCTACCACGCAGGAGCCACAACCAATGCAGGTCACTACACTGCATATATAAAAAAGAATTGTGGATGGTTCGAATGTAATGATAGTACCATTACTCTAAAGCAGAGATTACCAGCAAATGTCATAAACGCTTATTTAATATTCTTAAAAACAAAATTTGATAACTTATCAGTGCATAAACATTAACAAAACTTCAATTAGAAAACTATTAACAGTTGGAATACACCAACAGGTATCTAACTTCCCCAAGATTCTGCAACAACCAGATAAATTAATGCCACTAAAATATAACAAGAAATAAACAGTTAGAATACGCCAACAGGTGTCTAACTGCCCCAAAAATCTGCAACAACCCAGCAGATAGATGAATAACTTGAAAGTATAAATAAAAAACTATAACCAGTTAGAATAGGCCAACAGGTATCTAACTGCCCCAAGAAATCTGCAACAAGCCAACCGATAGAAGATTAGCATACAATTATAAGTAAATAATTAGAATACACCAACAAGTATCAAACTGCCCCAAAAACTGCAACAAGCCAATAGATAGAAGATTAGCCAGAAACAACAAATAAGCACTGAAAACAAAGAAAGAAATATACTGTACCATAACAAAAAAAGTTTTTTTTTTAATCCAGCATGGATTTCTTTCCCCACAGACCCAATGATTTAATAAACAAACATAGAAACTGAGCAAATTGCACAGTACACTGGTTTGATATATAATACTTCTAAAGTACTAAATATGAGGGTCACAATAATGCATAAATGTCTAATATGCAATGCAATAACTCATTATGAACTACCTACACTAACATATGATCTTTTCTTTTATCACAGAAATTGAAAACGAATATCTGCTCCAGTTACCCAAGTCATGAAAAAAATATATCGAATCACAAAAAGTCAACAGTAAGTATATAATAATTCAACTCGCAAATACTGTTGCATAACACAACCATTCAGGCAAACATCTAACCATACACCACAATCCAAAATGTTTACTTCCAAGGATATGTTATACTGCAGTGCTTGTTACCAAACTTTACAATCTTAATTGCATGACTTAGCCAAAACTTCATATACAAACTGTACAAATCAAACAGTACACAAACTTTTGATTTGTGGATATTTGATGTATGTTTGATTATATGGGTGTGTTATGCTATGGTATTTGTGGCCAGGGCATATAGGCCCTGGCCATGCACCCAAGACTCTAGGCCCTGGCCACAACCACCGCAGCATAACACACTCATAGAATCAAACATTTTAATTGTGGTATATGGGCTACTTACACAGGATATTCATTACAATCAATTCTCTACTAACAACCCAAAACCAATATCATACTAAAGTAAAATAGCCAGTAGTGCATTTTTTATGTCCGTGGACAGCCGTGAATATCACGGTCATAACAAACACATCAGGGGCACCTGCCACCTAAGCAAATACAGCATTTGACTCATCTCTTACTTCCCCACCCTCCCCAAGCACTCTTACACACCAACACACTCCCCAAAATAGTATCTTCCCCCCATTCGACGTCGCGCTGTCCGCGGATATCCACGGATCCAAGATGGCGGGTGTATGAAAACAATATGACGCACCTCACGATTAATCCCAGCCAATCAGTGAACATGTTGCATGTCCGCGGACATGACTCAAGCCAATTAGCCAATTGGTGTCCCATCCGCGAGAGAACAGGGAAATGTGTCCGCGGAGCGTACATAGATATCACTAATTTTTTAAGACCTACTTTTTGATAATTTAAAAAAGAACTACTGGACGGATTTCCACCAAATTTACAAAAGTATGCTTTCGGGACCAAGCCGCTGCTCCTGCCGCAAATTTGGTGCAAATCCATCCAGTGGTTTGAGCTGTAGGCGTCAGCAAAGTTTTTTCCCCATTCACTCTATGGGAAAAAAGAAATTTTGGGACCCCCTTATAACTTTGTCCCCCTGCACCAAACCTCACTAAACTTTGCAAACAAATTCAGAATGGGCCATATACTTTTTTTGCACAGTTTGGTGAGAATTCATCCAGGGAGAGCGAAGTTATAAGCCACCCAAAAAATGCTCTTCGTATGGGATTAGCAAATTAATCATAACTGCACAGCCACTACCGTGGGCCGTGTAATATAAATGTTTATACATATTTATGTATTTGTGTGTGTACCTTACTAAGGTTTGTGTACTTTTCAGGCCACGCCCATCATGCAAGCCACGCCCACGAACAAGCACCCAAACCCCCTCAATTTCTTACCCCACTTAAACCCCTTTCTGAAACTACCACTAAGTATACATGATAATCATTGCATTATAAAAAGGCTCCGACAGTAGAAATATAAAGAACCTATCTGCTGGACGTGCAGCAAAGAAGAGGACAAGGGACTATTTTTTACACAGAACATTTTAGGGGAGCTCAGACCCTCATTGGTGGAGAAAGGCACAGTTGCCATCTTGGACTGGGATCGTCGCTTTTAGAGTTTCAATTCTTCTTTATTCATGTTTCAAAAATGTTCAAATGTCTAAATCATGTTTATTTCTTTGCTGCTGTTTGAGGAGTAAAGAGGATTAACGCATAATATGAAGCCTCTGGTCTCGCCGTTGGTGATGGTGGGCGGTACAAATACCTTTAACGTTCACATTTAAAATTCTCTTAAAAGCGTAATTTCACAAAAGGGATTGCCACTGTTTGCTCTTGCTTGTATGTGGGTCCACGATGCGATTTGAAACATTTGCAATACTAAGTGCAAGAATAAACGTTAAAACAGGCGAAGTTGCCATCATTCCTTTTTTGCACTTCGTTTGGCAAAAGTCTAAAGGCTGTCCACCGTTTGTGTATGAAAGGTAGCATTTACAATGCAGTCCTATGGAGTCCGCCTGTAATCCATACGGTTACCAGTCACTTGGTCCAAAAAAAAAGGTCGACAGGACAAATGGTCGACACCATTTGGTCGAAAGACAAATGGTCGAATTATTTTTGTTTTGTATTTTCACTTTTTTTTGGGGGGGGTTCCCCCCCAACCCCCTTTTTTTTCTAAAAAACCCTTTTTTTCCCTAAACGAAAACCTAAAAAATATATATATAAATAAAAAAAAAATTCAACCATTTGGCTTTCGACCAAATTCCGTCGACCATTTGTCTTTCGAGCAAATATCTTTCGACCAAATGACTGGACAGCATCCATACATTTTAAGCCAATATGAAAATGTTAAGCTGGTGTGAAACCATATAGTTTCTGCAGGTAGAGTGTCAATGTACGGCGAAAAAGTGTCATCCCGTTCCTTTGCCACACGCCACCTGCAAAATATAAAAGGTCCCCTGGATTAAACCTGCCGCAACCCTTTTACTTCGAGTTGAGACAGGTTACCACATCGTTTTCACACCGAGGATACTCAAAATGAGCCCCGAATTGTACGTTTTTCAAGCCGTTCATGTGCTGTTCTTATCGCATGTGAATCTGCCGTACTCACTCAGTTCTACTGTCAAACATGCTGCATTGTTTTGAGAGGTATTGTCTTTTTCTTGGAGGTAAATAAAAGTGCAGACAGTTATCTTTTGAGAAAATCTGTTTTTGCTCAACTGACAAGGCGCGGTGGCACCACTTCTGTGTAAACAGCAATTGCTGGAGAGTATTCAAAGCTTCTCTACCCTTGAGTGACTCCATTATCCCCTCATTAAGGTGTCTGCAGATATGCTCCTGCCCAGGTACAGCGGGAATGCTGCTGAACCCGCAAATCCCATATGTTACTGTCAGTAGGCGAAACCCGGTGACGTTCTTACACTTATTCAATTCTATTGCCACCTGAACCTTCTTTTGCCTTGATTATAATCTCCAATCATAATCCAGCTTCTAGAACATTCAAAAATGGTGGAATAGACCAATGTCAATGGAAAAATCATCAGTTTTGACTTTTAAGTAAGGCAGTGGATGCAGCGACGGTTTAAGGCCTTTCAAAAATTTGAGTTAAAAGGGTCCACTGCAATCTTTGCATTTAATTCGGAGTTTAAAATGTATGCTTATACATTAGCGCCTTGCTGATAAAGATGAATTAAGAGAAGGCCAGCGAGCAGGGAGCGAGCAGAGAGCTGAAAAACTCAGCGTCTTTTTCAGGCGATGTTTATTGTTTCGGCTCCCTGCTGGCTGTCTAGTGACAATCGATCGCTTTTAACCGCCTTGTCTCCATTATAAGGTATGCACCCCACAGTTGGCTCAGGCTTTTGTTCTGCTCTATAGGCAATGGGTGTGGGGGCGTTGTGTTGAAATTGCCCCACCTCCCCCAAGCCTCTTCAGCCTATTTTGTCATCATGCTATTATAACCATTAATCACATTCTCCTGAAAAATTGCAGTATATATTAATTTCATTTTTATGATAATTTCATTTTTATGAGTACCATTATTTGTTGTTCGCACCATAGACAAATCGAGAGTGCTTTCCATATTACAAAACCTATATCATTCATTTACACTCAGAATACACTTTATTTGTCCGTGCAAGCATTGATATTTACAAATTGGAAGGGTAAGAAACATTAACGTCCAATATTTAAAGGATTTAGATGCCCTGGACTATATGTATATTTTTTAGGGCAAAAGTCGTTGGCCTATAGTTTTGGTGACACCAATTGACTAATCGACTTTCTCAAAATTATATGGCTTATAACTGTTGACTTGTTTGGCCCATCTGTATGAAATTTAGGAATAAAATGAATTTGGCCATGGAGCCAAACAAATGGCAATATTGGTACAAATGTATCTTCCAGTTCAAACGTCATATCATGGGAAAAAAAGGTGTATTTAGTTTTCCCTCCAGGGAAGTTCATTGCATTTGAACCGGTGCACAGCCTAAGCCGCAGGACAGATTTGCGTTAAATTCGTTCTAGTAGATTCACAAAGCAGAAGGGAGATGTTTTTTTTTATTGGTTTGTTGGAAATCTGTACAGTAGTAATTTTTACAATTAGGTGGAGAGTGAAGTGCTCTTGAAATAATATATATATATATTTATTTTCCATGAGGCATTAGTAGTTAATGGGCCCCCTTTAACGCACATCAACATTTTGACAGGTGGATACACCATGTGGTTCCGGCCTTAGTCCCACTTTCCTTTTGATAGGGTTTTTATATAAAGGGTCTCATTACGAGGTTGGCGGTAAGGGGTTAGCTGCGCCGGTAAGGATGCCGGTGCCGTTAACCCCTTACCGCCACATTACGGCTGGTAAAACCAGTCGTCCTTAGCGGGAGCCGCTAAAGGACCAGGAAGCTAACAACGGGCCCGTTATTAACGGGCCCGTTGTTAGCTCCCTCCCCATTCCCATTTGAGCCCTTCGGGGCTCAAATGGGAATGGGGATGGGTAAATTGAATGAGGAATTACCGTGTCCTCCAAGGTTGGAATGGCCCGGTAATTCCTCATTCAAGGAACCCGGACCCAGACCCGAGTTTGGAGGCAGCCATGCCGCAAATAGCGCATGGCTACCTCCAAACTCGTAATGACCCCCAAAGTGTATATATATTTTATATAAAAATTATATAAAAATGTGTTGATATTGATTTGATATAAAATGTATATTTGATATAAAGTGAATATAAATGTTATATAGAAATGTTGTAAACATTGGAGCAGCCGGCGATGGTTCTGCCTGGCGACTATGCAGGGCGAAGTGAGCTCTGAAGGCAGAAACTGTGAACTTAGGGTTTTGCTGCGATGACACCGGAGAGGCTTTCTGCCCCAAGGTGATAGGAAGAGGCTATACATTTTGATCTAACACAACTTTAATCAGCAGTTGGAGCCATAAAAGCATAAGACAGTACATTCCATAGAAAAAAAACTTCATAAAAGACAAGTCTTCATCATAAAAAATCATCAGGGAACCATAATAAATAACCATCAAAGTATTAAAAAACGTAGCAGTCATTTTGAAAATACGTACAACAACTCTTAACGTGTGTCTACCTCAACCTATGTAACATGTTAAAAGGCTGTACACAAGCTGTCATAGTTTCTCCTCAGGGGGCGATGCTGGGAGATACAGTGGCATCTCCTAGGATAATCAGAGAAGAGGGATCCTTCTTACTTTGGTCTTATTAGCCAGGCTCAGTGTAAGAATTTAGATACAGCAAACACTGTAACCGGGTCCTTGGCATTGAGACAGAGCTCCATGGCATCTTGCGGCAGCCTCACATTCCTGAGTTTAAAGAGGGGTGATCTCATGTCATTATATCTATCACAAAAGAGCATAAAGTGCATGGTGGATTTGTTGGCTGCCACGAAGGCTGCACACACAGTGGTATTACTCTCCTTCCATTTAGCAGTAAAGGAAGCTACTTTCAGAGTGTTAGTACGCAACTGTATGTAAAGCGAGCAGGCATACCCTGGGCTAACATTGTCAAGATATTCCTGAAATCTATTTGACCATTTGTGAGACAGATATGACAGTCATGTACTGAAAAGCATGCACTCCTGTTTCTTCCGTTTGTTATCGCTTTGCAGGAAGCCTCTTTCACCACCAACTTTGAACCTGGTTTTATGCCTTGCGGGCTCTCCCATAATTCAGCCAGGTCAAGTTTGGTGAGCTCTGTGTGTACAAACCTAAACCAAGGAAGAGAATGTGCCCCACCCAAAGTTAGGAAGTTGGTTAGTGACAATTTATATATTGTATAGATGACGTCATGATGTAATGACACAGGCTGAAGAGTTAGCTTGAATGGCCATTAACATTAAACGTGTATGCAGTTTTGATGTAGAGTGTAAATAGAGGCGGGCACTGCAGCCCTATGTGAATTCGCTTTATAGACAAAGGGTGGTTTTGTAGTGTTTAAATAAAAGACTTAAAACTATTGCCTTTAACAATGCATTTTTCCTTTAAATAATGAAAGAAATTCACTTTAGAAACAAAGTGTGTTTCCCACACTCATACAAAACCCCAAAATATTTCCTTTAGCTACGTGCTTCGCTCTTAAATAATGCTTTTAAATATGTGTCGACTCAGGTAATGCCCCGGAGCCCCTAGTTAACGAAGGCCCCGGAGCATTACCTGAGTCCGTAATGCCCCCGCCGCGAGGGTCATATTGCTATTAGTACCCCGGCCCGCAATATATGCGTGACCAGGGCACTAAAAGCATTTTTTTCTGTCTCGAAAAGCTGCGCCGTTGCGGGACAGAAAAAAAAAAAAGACCAAGAAAATGGCCGCCGGGAAAGGGAAAATGGGAGTCTGTTTTCTCTTTCCATGTGGGCCTTTGGGAGCGGAAGCGCTGGGAACACAAGTGTTCCCAGCGCTTCCGCTCCTGAAAAAAAAGAAGCAGAAGGTAAGTGGGGTTGGGAGGGCGGGAGGGAGGGGAAGGGGGTAGAGAAAAAAGAAAAAACATACCTGCGTCCCTGGCAGGGGACGATGGAAGCCTCCAGCTGTGTGATGACACAGCGACACTCCAGTAAAAGCAGCAAAGCCACACACGGCAGGCGATAACAGGAGTGGGTGCAGTGCCCACCTCACCCAACCATTTCCCTCCAGGCATGACTCCCAGGTCTCCCTAAAGTGGGCAGAGTCTCTCGGACACCAACCACAGTAGTGGCTGACACAGCGGACACAAGGCTCCACCATAAATCACCTCGGGGTGATTGAATGAGCCCCAAAGCTCTGACACGGGAATGTCACCCCCAAAAGGCAGAGAGGATCGCAAAATGAAACAGGGCACGGTTAAAGTGCGCCCCAACAACCAAAAAAAGCTGCCTATGCAAAACATAGTGAAAGAATAAATGCAAGGCCGGTACTCAATTTCCAACAAAGAGAACAGTCGAGGCTCAAAGGGATATGCCCGCAGATACCTCGGCTGTCTGATTTATGAATAAAGCCCAAGATTTTACAATTGGAGGGGTGTAATTGCGGTCAGCAAGCCGTAAAACCGATGATGCAACAAAAGTATTTCAGACTTCTAACATCCTTTACTTAATGGCGTGCTCGCCGTTTGCAGGTCTCAACTGTTATAGCAGCCGAGGCTCAAAGGCAAGTATGCCCACAGTTGCCTCGGCTGTTTATTTTCTGAATGAAAGAACTTTACTATAAGTGCTGTGACAACAATCAGTGGGTGTTAGACGTGTGGAAATAAAGGGTCATGAAGTAGGGGTTTCACGGTATTGATTTTCCGACGGTATGATAAACTTTTAATTAAATTATGGTATACCGTGGTATGGACCACATGTTTTTAAACCATTGCTTTCAATAAAATTTTGGTAGCAAGAGTCACAAATTCTCACCAAGAATTGTACCTCAAACAAGACAGCAGCAAGAACTTTTCTTTCTACATATATTTGTTTTGGTCTAACTAAACTGAGCCGAATGGAGTCTAATGTTCCAATTTAACGCTGTCATATAAAAACAACCTAGAAGTAGGCTGTGTGTGCAGGATGCGCTAGTATTCATTTAATTTACTGCTAGATGTTTGCTGTGTGTGCCCTATTCAATTGCTTGTGCAGTGTTTTTCTTTGGCGCTGTTAAAAAAGATTAACGAAGTGGCTTATTTCCTCACAATATTTGCAGCAAGTGCACTTAATGGGGTTGCAAGACATGTGGTGTTTAGTCATTCCTGCGGAACTGATGTGATTACACCTTCCTTTCTTTAAATGTTCTTTTTGGGAGCAATGATTTTTATATGCGTGAAAAACTTTCAGTAAATTACTACAAGTTATTTTCATACTACAGTCCCACACAGGGCTCTGACTGACAATCTGTAGATCCGGGTCTATCACCCTTAGGCTACGGAGAGGAACAAAGATATCAGACTGAATATCCATTAAGCCTGGCAAACCAATTAAGGCAAACTAAGCTTTATTCATGTGTGGATATGTAAACTGTGCAGTGTGCCGCGCCCGCTCCCACTACCTCTAACTCTTCTCATCATCTTTAGGGTAAATAGACACCTGGTGTTCGGGAGAATTCTCTTATAAGGCTAATTTTCCGAGTCCCCCAGCAGCTTTGCTGGATTTTTGGGGTTTGTTTTTTTCTCCTGCCAAGAGTGAGACTCTTTTCCTCCCACTCTTATTGCATGATTTGAGGTATGTCTTTGACTTAGTGTGTGTTCATGGGCTATGGGGTAGCCTTTTTACTCCATAGGGCATCATCTGTTTTAGTGTATGTGTTACACAGCACCTTCAGTGCAGTAACACAGGGGTGTCATAGTGACTCCCAAACATAGACTTCATACCCTGGGACTGATTACTGTCTCCCAGGGCATGTAAAGTCACCATTGACTTTACTAGTCCAAAATTTTGAACAGAACCAGTACAAACCATCATATTGTGGAAGTACTGGAAGGGGTTAATTAGATTGGCCCTGGTTCTGTTTTCAAGGGGGCGCTGTCCAGTCCCCCCTTGTCGAGTTTCTGGCTGGTGGCAGCGGTTACCATGCGAAATATTCCACCAGAATATTCTCTATGGGATTTTCCCATTGATTTTAAACGCACCACTTTTTGGTGCAATGTTGAAGATACCGCCGGTTTATTTAATTAAAATAAATTCCCCGGTTGGGTCTGTTTGCCAGAACTCTTTTCTAAAATGGCATTTGTGTCCGTTTCTGTAACTCTAACCAAGGTTGAGTCCTTTGTTCAACTTTTTGGCGGGCTTCTCCACAGAAGCCCTCCAACTGGTGCCACTCTGTCTGGGTTCCACAGGATGTGTGGGGAGGGGAATTGGCACCCTGGACTGCATTGCCTTAGCAACTCAAGTCGCACTCTATTCTGATTGGCATATGTGAGTGACAGCTAGGCTGTTGAATGGGGGTTTTTCTGCATAAAAGCAGGGCCTTTGGGACTGGAACTTCAGAAGTAGCCACAGGACCTAAGAATCCGAAGAGGGGAGAAGCTGAAGCCATCTGCAACGACGACACCACCGGTGGAGCCCTGCTGCAACGACCTCACCTCTTCCCCAACGACAAGAGGAGATCTTCTGCTGGAAGAGTCTTCTCCCTCTGAGCTGGTGGGATCAACCAGTTCGCCATTTCACCTTCCAAAGACGTCTCTTGGTCGAATCACCCGTGCCAATCACCCCGGCGGCCGGATAGCCAAACTTCACAATTTTGACCGCGAATAAAAGGAACGCACCTTTTAACCGACGAACTCCGTGGCTGGTTTCATCCCTGTGCAGTGTTCGACTCCAAATTTCCTCCTCGACGAGATCTTCTCTTCCCATGGTCGAAACCACAAACTGCAACCACTGCCAGGAACAACTGGCACCGCTGGAGCTTCCTCAACTTTAAAGGTACGGTTTTCCACTTGGCCTCCCTTTCCACGGTTTGCTAAAGGTGACCCTTAAATCCTTGGCTTTCCAACTGGGTTGGCCCCAGACCTTCTAACTTTACTTTTTGAATCACCCAAACCTCTTTTGAACATTCTGCAAAGACTTTTAGTGCATTTTAAACTGTGTGATTTTGGGCACATTTTGCTTTGCTCCATTTAAAGTGGGCCGGTCTATGAACTTTGGCTCTACATTGTATACTGCCTTCATTTACTTGCTCTGAACCTAGAAAAGTGTTGGGAACTGTTTTATTTTTATGCCCTGCCTTTTTCTCTCCCTTTAACTTAACTATTGGAGTGCCATCTAGGTTACGCGCTCACATCTGTTTTAACAAATAGTGGTGTTTTAACTCTGACTTGTCTAACAGTTATCAAGAGAGGTGTGTATACTTTACCTGACTGTGTTTTAACTTACTTTTGATTTGGAGTGCTAGTGTATTTCCTAAAGTGTGTTTTAAATAAATAATTATATACTTTTGATGCAAAGCTCTGGTCAGTGTTTGTTTGCTCTACTGTGTTATTAGCCCTATTGTGTATACTCTATATACTGCCCTACTCTTCTTGAGAGAAGTCTGACTGCTCCGCCACAGCTACCAGGTAATTTTGGGTGGTACAGACTGCTACCAATTGGGTTTACTGCTTACTCCTGTAGTCTTAATGTTCTTGCAGTGGTCCCCAAGGGAACTGCACAGGATTCTGCATAACACCTGGCCTGCCCTGAACCAAATGCCTAAGAATCTCCAGGCAGAACTGAACATATAACATCTCAGGAACAGTTACTCAACCTGCTGGGCTAACTTTTTAGCTTTCTACTTTACACTTGTTATTCTGCACAGTGCACACTCATTGTGGGTCACTGATACAGCTCAAGATCACTGTATTACATGCAACTCATGGATGTACAAGACTATAAAGCCAGTGGTACTATTTTCTCTCCAACAACATTGATACTGCACACAGATCACTTAGGATGTACGCCATAAACCTGAAAAGTGTTTAATATGTCGGTATCAATGTGAGGTTGCCCATGTACTTGTTGCCTTTTGGGAACACTTAAAATCTTGTGACCATGCTTAAGCAAAGACAGACTAGCCCCCCTTTAAAGAAATTGGGAGGGACATGGAATTGGTTAAGTAAAATGTTTAAGTAAAATGACCTGCCAGGAAGAACCACTTGACCCCATCACTCCCCTTCGTTAAGAGTTTGCCCTGCTGCCAGAAAAATATGTCTTGAATTTGTAGCGGAGCGCTGACATTTTCTTTTCCCTGAAATTACGTGTCTCTCAATGTGACAGGTTTCTCTGTGGTGACTGTCTAGTAATTATTAGTGGGACCATCATTGATCCGCAGCCTGAAGGCATTCTAATCGTTGCATTTACTACTGCTGTGTGTCTCTGTATTGCAATGCAATCTAATTAACACCCACTTCAAGCTATGCTGTGACCTCCCCTCACACTACCAGAATTTCACCTGTTGCAAGCATGGGTGGACTGGGAACCAGAAGAGGCCCTGGAAATGATTTTCAAAGTGGCCTAAAATTACACATATTAAGCAAGCCCAACCCTTTTCCTATGAGAGAATGTAAAAATAAAATCCAAAAGAGGCCCACGGTTCAGAGGCCCACCGGGAAATCTCCAGAGTAGCCTGTAGGCCAGTCCACCCCTGCAAGTTTCAGTCTTTTGATGTGTGAAACACAAAACGTTGCCTTAATTAGCTGGCTATGTAGGGCACTTTGAAAGTAAAAAACAAAAGAACATGTGAGGCGAAACCCGGGAAAAAGCACTCACACTGACAGACACTAGTGACACTGTCAGGTTTACCCGCCAAATTCAAGAGGAATCGTTTATCACAGCCCCCTGCGACCACAGCCTCTCCTCTGTGTACAAGTCCAGTACCAGTCTAACCAGTCCAGTTTGTCCATTGTGCTGAGGGAACAACTCCTGGGTCTGCTGCTGTTACCAGACCAAAGCTGTAGTCAGGATGCTAGAATCACCAAACACTGGCTGCCCTAGGCTAGCACGTCTTAATGGAGCTTTTGCAAACTGTGCTGCGCTGCAAAAGCAATGCTGGAGCTAGGTAAAATAGTTACATGGATCTGCTCGGGGGAGGGGAAGATTGTTAAGCACATGGCCTGCCCTGGCCTGACTTGCAGCCGCCGATTTGTTTTATTGCAATGAGATGCTACATATCGAATATGAGCTTTTTGTTTTTTCGTTTTACTCAATTCACATTAGTTCACTAATCTGAATTGAGTAAAACGAAAAAACAAAAAGCTCATATTCGATATGTAGCATCTTATTGCAATAAAACAAATAGCTTGCCTTGTAGTCCTCTCCAGCACCTGTGTTATCTCTCTTCATGACAGCCTGGAGGCCTTGCAAGCAATTGCAAATTGGGAAACTAGGGATCACAGGAGCTGGAGAGGACTGCCTGTGTTTTGGTTCAGGGAAAATATTGTTACAATGGAACGTGAGCTTTTTTTTCTTTAACACTGTACACACAGCACCCTTTGCTGCTTACAAAAGGCTGGCTGGCATCTGAGAGCTGAGGTGGGGGGGCACATGGGGGGCACTTGATTTCAGGGGGGGCACTGGCCCCCCCAGTCCCTCCCCTAGCGACGCCACTGGCTGCCAGCTGTTGCTCCTCTTCCTATTGCCGTTTTCTCCCTCTGTATCTCCACATTTACCGACTATTACTGTTCCTGTGATTCCGTCTTTATTGGCAGTGGTAGTGTCTCCACTACCTGTTGTACAGGATTTGTCTACTCTCTCTTTCCCAAACGGTTCTGCTCCGCTTGTAGCATATGAAGGGGCGAGTGCCGAATCAAAAGTAGTGACTCATAGTACAGTTTCTAAAGATAAGAAGAAAGATTTGTATGCATGGGCTAAGAAATATATAGAGAAAGTTGCAAAATCAGCTGTCTAAGCAACACTTCTTGATCTTGAAAGTATTCCCGAACAGAATGTTTTTATTGAGGGTATGGGAATACATTTGGCTGTAATGTGGAATAATTTGACGGACATGGATGTCCCACAAATGTTGAGGGATGTGAATTTCTTAGCTTATTCAAAGGATACTGTGGAGAAAGTAAATGAGTGTGTCTAGAGGGTTTTTGAGTTAAGAAGGGATTTGGAACGGTTGCAGAATGATGAAGTAGATGGTGATAGATTGGATGCTTTGTATGTACAGAAATGGTTCCTTCCTCCTTGAAAATCAACGAGTGAAGAGATGCAAATTTGCACAAGGGATGCGCTTAGCTGGATTTCAGATGTGTCGATATCTTCCTTAGAAGTATATGATACGTTTAGTCAATATACTCCAGAAATGCAGAAGAAAGTGTTACAGGTAATGGTAGAATACCTGCAGGATAAGTGTATGAAGAAAAAGATTTGTTATCCCGCAGAATTGATGATTATTTATAAGAGAGCCTTTGTGCTTGATACTGCTTCGACCACTTTAGCGCTCAATCTAGCTTTATTGCTTAACAAATGTTCAGAGTTGCCTACTACTCAGTTGCCTATGAGAGAGGTTCCTCCAACATTTGTTCCTAAAGTTGAGATTCCAGCTAATGTCGCAGCAGATAAAGCAGCCACTACTATTGAAGCTCACTATGTATCACAATTTGTTCATGTCCCGTTCTCCAGACAGGAAGTGAACACTATTAGGCAGTCGATTCCAGACATTAGGAAAAATCCAACAGGGTTTTATAAAGAAATAGAATCTGTCTTGCATTCATCAGTTTTCACCCTGAGTGATATATACTACCTGCTGATTTATGGAAACAGATTAGGACTGTAGACGATCAAGCAGGACTAGGTGACACGTGGGTTCTTTAATCAGTTTGAACAAATATTTTCAGATTTTAGTGGACAGGATTTAAGCACTGAGTCAGGAAAAAGGCTGTTTGTGGAGAATTTTGTGCATGGATATTTGCCTGATATCCGATCAAAAAACATGAGTTCTGAAAGTGCTTGGCAAGCTAAATCACAGCCGAAGTATTTAATATGGCTCAGTATTACGAAAATAGAGTCAATAATGAAAAAGAGAGGATTGAAAAAAAAAGGGAGACTTGAAAACCAAAGTATTGTTGCAACAGATAGTTAGAGGAACTAGTGGTGGGAGTACACAGTTAATACACAGTTGGGTCCTGTACATATGAACCAATGTGCTTATTGCAGACAAGAGGGTCATTGCCAAGCCCAATGCCCGATCCTTCAGAAAAGACCGAATAACACATATGGTATCATGATCCAGAGGCCACTTTGGGGTAGGGGTCCTGGTAGAAGCCAGTTCGGTCAAAATCCACAGTCATTCTCGCCAGATAGTCAACAATCTAGTATAGATAGCAGAAATATTTTTGATAATCCTTCAACTGCCTATCTTTCTGGAGATCTTGTCTTCGATGATATATTGTAACGTTAGGACAGCAGGAAGCAGGGTCTGGAACCAGTACCTATTCCCGTCAATCAGAAAGGGCCATACATTGAGATGAAAGTGGGGAATAGGAAACATCTATTTTTGATAGATACAGGAACACAGAAGTGTTCCATTGATCATTCACGGGTTCCAGATATTTCATTGTCAGGGCAAAATAAAGTTTCTGTAGGGTTTTCTGGCACGCCGGTGGTTAGTCCGGTTTCTCAACAGGTACCGATTTCACTGGGGCCATTCACGGATCACTGTCCATTTCTTTTAACGATGAATTGTGATGAGAATGTGTTGGGGTTGAATCTGTTGAAGGAATTAAATGCGGTAATTCATTGTTCTTCGGATGGAGTACGTTTGACGATTTCACCCCAGCAATTTTCTGTCTCACAATTTTTGACTAGACCATTACCACCTGAATTTAGTGAAGTTCCGGCATGGGAGGTTGACGACAATGATGTCGACATTTTGCAAATTGAACCTGTTAAAATTGTTTTGAAGCCAGGAGCTAGGTTGTCACATATTCCATAATATAAGATTTCATTTGATGGTGAGCAACCTCTGAAGAGCATAGTTTCTGATTAGGTTCATCGTAGATTAATCAAGGGAATTGCAGGAAGTTTGTGCAATAGCCCGATTTTACCGGTGTATAAGAAAGGGGATAATGCGATTCCTTTCCGTTTTTATTATTGATTTGCATGCTATCAATAAGATTGTTGCTCCACAATTTCCAATTGCGCCTGAGGTAACCACAATGTTAACAATGATCCCAGCTTCTGCTACTCACTTCAGTGTGGTGGATCTTAAGAATGCCTTCTTTAGTATTCCTGTACACATGGATAGTAGATATTTGTTTGCGTTCACCTAAGGGGGACACTCGTTTACATTCACTCGTGTGCCAACTGTGTTGTTGCTTATTCATCTAGCAGAGCTTGGGCACAAAGCTTCATTGAAAATGTTTCAGTATTGTTTCAGTATTGTCGACAGGAGGTCGCCTATCTAGGCTATCTCCTGTCAAAAGGAGGGAAGAAGATTGACACCTGAACGGATAAAAAGCATCTCTAGCATGTCTGTCCCAAATACACAGAAAGAGGTCAGAGCCTTGATAGGAATGGTTTCTTAGTGTAGACAGTGGATCCCTAATTTTTCACTAGTGATAAAACCAAGGTTGGCATTGACAAGAAAGGGCATTTCTTTGCCATTACCGTGAAACATGGAACACCAGAAAGCTGCACTGTGTTCAGCACCAGTTATGGGCAGACCAAATTATGATTAGGCCTTTGTGTTATATGTGTATGAATGTGATGGATGTGCGTTGGCTGTGTTAACACAGGAACATGGGGGGAAGAATAGACTGTGCGGTTTTCCGAGATGTTTGAGAGCTGTCGCTGCTGCTGCTGTGTCCGTAAAACAATGTGAGGGTTTGGTTTTAGGTCACTCTTTAACCGTAATGGTAACCCACTCCGTAGACGTTCTATTAAACAGAACACAAACACAACACCTTACTTCCACGCGATTAGTGACGAAATGTCACATGACTGCCTCTATACTACAGAGCAAGAAACCAAATGCAGAATTGACTTAAATGATACACCATTGAAAGATCCACAAGGGGAACTGTTTTGGGATGGCTCCTTCTTCAAACATCCGGATGGTACATCTGCTGCTGCTTATGCCATCACTACATTACGCACGATTGTGGAAACCAAGAAAATCTCGCATCACTCCGGGCAGGCCGCAGAGATTATCGCATTGACTCGAGCTTGTGACCTTTCCGAAGGGCTTAGAGTAAATATATTTACAGATAGCCAGTATGCCTTTGGTGTGGTTCACAACTTCGGTGGTCGACTATGGGCAGAACGGGGTTTCTTGACCTCACACAGAACTAAAATCCAACATGGTACTTTGATAGTGCAGCTACTCTCAGCACTTGCGCTTCCTAGTCAACTAGCAATCATGAAGTGTGCCACACATCAGAAAGTGACAGACGATGTAGGGAAAGGAAGCACTTTTGCTGACAGGATAGCTAAACAGACTGCCACTGATTTGTGTTCAGAAATGTATATATCGAAAGAAGCCACAAATACCTGTGCAATAGATGAAGGAATCGATTCAATAAAAAATATCCAAGCTGATGCCACTTCAGAAGAACTTAGACACTGGGCTGAAGGTTTAGCGAGTTTGGATGAGGAAGGTTGTTGGGTGGACAATGAAAGAAAAAGATGGATGCTACCGATGCTTATGTCACCGATATGGTTACAATGGCTCATGGTCCTACTCATATATGTGCTAGAAAAATCAGTAAATTGCTAGAACCTGTTTGGGTAAATGTAAATATCTCAAAACCTGCTGAGCGTTTGGTCCAAAACTGTATGGTATGCTTACAGCATAATGTGGGGAAGGGTACAGCGACACTGAGGGGTAGTTTTGGTCCCCCCTCTGTGCCTTTCGAGGTGATACATTTTGACTTCATTGAAATGGAACACTGCTACAACTACAAGTACGTCCTGGTAGTCATTTGTGCCTTTAGCAAGTGGGTTGAAGCCTTCCCTGTGAAAGATGCCACAGCAATGACAACGGCGAAAAACCATGCTAAAGGAATATTTTCCTAGGTTTGGTTTGCTGAGAGTCATCTGGTCGGACAATGGTCCACCTTTTATCGCTGCTGTTATCCTGCAAGTATTCCCGGGATTGCAGATCGATAAACGGTTCCATTTGGCTAGACACGCTCAGAGTGCCGGACTTGTAGAATGCCATAATGGTATCCTAAAGAACAAGCTAACAAAAGTCTGCGCTAGCAGTAACCTGAAATGGCCAGATGCCTTACCGGTAGTTTTACTGTTCATGCGGACGGCCCCACAGACTAGAACTGGACTCTCCCTGTACGAGATTGTGATGGGAGGCCAGCTGATATTTGGAACTTACCTAAACCCAAAATACTGAAAGATGTGGAGCATTTGCTTCTTGCTGAATTCTGTGACCAGTTAACTCAAAACTTGTATTTGATTTAACAACAGGTGCGAAAAGCCCTCCCAGTTAAATACGAGGGGCCAGGTCATCGTCTTTGACCTGGGGATGGGTGCTTACTAAAAGTTTCAAAAGGGCATCCTGTCTCGCACCGCGTTGGAGAGGACCGTTCCAGGTCCTACTGGCCACATAGACCGCTGTACCAGTAGAAGGAAAACGACACTGGATACACGCAACACACATCTAGAAAATATCTTTTCCTTTGCCACTCGACGAAGAAGAAAAGAAGGAAACTGTTTGTTTTGCTTCGCATGATAAGCTTGTCTTGAACAATACCAAGGGTGTTTCGGTGATTCTTCCTGAGCCTGTGGGGCCTGGAGAGACTGCTGCTTTGTCTTTGAAGTCTTCTTTGGATCTTTCTGCACCCTTGAACAACCTTGCTTCTGTTTCACCACTTCCATCAGGAAGCAACAACACTTTGCTCACAGATCATGCCGTACCTGGAGTCTTGAGGTGCGATCTGCATCCATGGCACTAGACTTACAGCACAGCACGGCTGTGCCCACGAGGAACCACTGTTCAGCTAGCCCCTTGCCACTCTCTCACTGAAACATAAGTAAGTGGCCAGGACCGGCAAAGTTACCTTCGAGCAAGATAAACCACGTGGTCAGGAGATCACCAACGAACAAACTGAAAGAGTCTGTCACAGAAACTTTTCAATACGAACTTTAAGGAACAATGCCCGTCGCTAACTCTACTTGTACGAAACAACCGATCGGTCTTGGGGCTAACAAAGACATTGGGTATCAAAAATCATGGTCCTGGAGGATTTACTGTTTTCTTGTGATAATGTTAACTGGTCCAACAATTGTATTTGCATTTGGGTTTTGGTATATCGAAGGGGTGTGTCCACTTGAGACTTTGTTACCTACCAAGAGTGTTCCCACTATGTCTTCACCTTTCGTGCATCTGCACACTCTACCTTCTAGGGATTCCCAACACAGACAGAGTTACTACAATAATACACTTCTTTTCATTATGAATGCAACCCATGCAATTCTAAATAGAGCAAATTGCTGGATATGTTCGCATTTGCCACAGCATGGGGAAAAAGCGTTGGGCTGGTATATTCATCCTCTTCCTTTGACTACTGCATGCTACACCTCTCTAAGGGCACTATTCTTTGGTCGTTGGAATGATACCATCTCAGGGAACTTCGATGGGACTAATTTGAATGAATTTGAAAGACGAGTCCTGACGCCTCTGGGATGTTCCCTTTTTGCAAATAGGAGCAAACTCAATGTTGCTTCTATTAGACCTTCTGATAGACTTTCTAGGCCTTACCAAACATTGATTTCCTTCAAGATGGCTCCCATAGGCAAACGGGATGCCATGCCTCCTTCTTACACTATCAATCATAGCCCCAAAATTGTTTCCTTCTGCATACAAAGGGATGTCTCTCAGTCAATGGGTACTTTTGAGGGTTGTAGCAATATTGCAAATCTGACTAGTGAGCACAGCCCTTTGTATGTAGGTGATCCCATTTATTTTGTCTGTGGCAATGAAGCTTATCCTTGGCTACCTAGAAATTGGCAGGGTACTTGTTATTTGGGTATCTTGCTAGCCAGCACCTCTGAGGTCCCTAGAGCTCGTCCAAGGCGGGACGAGTACAGTGATACTCCTTCACAGGTCATGGGTGATGTAGCTAAATCCTTTGTGCTATTTTGGGGACAGATCATGAACTCAGAGGATATTAGGAGACTGGCAAGAGTGTTGGAGAGAACCATCAATTGAACCACTGATATAGTATACAACTTGACGTTGGAACAGAAAGCAATTAGATTAGTGGCTCTACAGGACAGAATGGTGTTAGACGTCATCCTAGCTGAGCGTGGTGGAATATGTAAATTGGTGGGATCTGCTTGTTGTGTTTTTGTGCCTGACTCCTCCCCTACCATATTCAAGGCAATACAGAATCTGCACGTCCTAAGTACAGAAGTACATGTTACCGAGGGAAATTGACATCTTAGTACTTGGTTCTGGGACTTTTTACGGTTTTGGGGATGGAAACTCTTTTCAGCCTTAGCAGTAATCCTTGGTATTCTATTGTTCTGTTGTTGTTGCATACAATGTCTTCCTGCCATATGTTCGATGTTAGGGGGATGTTGTGCGCAAACTGTAGGTACATTGGGACCGAAAATACATGCATCTAAGAAAATGACTAATGTTTTTGTAATGAAGGACATCACTGTCAAGGATCTAATGGCGATTGATATTTCTGAAGAATGTGATTCAGGATGTATGGACATCGAGACAAGGGGTTTTGAGTAAAGCGAATGGTTGAGTCAAGCTCTTGGCTTAGTGTCATGATGCCTACCCCCGGGGACCCAGAACAAGTCCAGCAAACCCGGCAGCAGGCATCAAGTTATTCTAAGCAAGCCCAAAAACCCCTGCTAGGGACTATTTGGGTGCAGTCCTGGCACCTACGGTGCCAGGCTCATATGGAGAGTCAGTCCTGGCGCCAAAGGCGCCAGGCTCATAGATTAAAACTTACCTGATGCAGACCATGCTGCAAACTCACCTGATGCAGACCATGCTGCAAGAGCTCCAAGCCTAAAGAGGCTTGGAAGGGACTACTTCACCTAGGGACTATTTTTTTTACTCGGGTGGGGCTGGGGAGGAATACTTACCTGGGACTACTTTGGAGGCTATTTAAACCACGCCCAAAGAGCAGCACACTCTTCGCGTTATTCTGCATCCAGCAGCGTAACGTTCACCGTGCCTGCAAGTCTGTATCCAGTCTTCTGCCACGCCCGCCTCGAGTCTGGAGCTCCTAGAAAAAGGGAGAAAGAAGGAGAAAAGGTTAGAACAAGAGCAATACCTTTGATCCTTACCTGAATTCCCGATCCATCTCGCCTCCAAGCTGGAAGAAAGATGTTATTTTATGCGCGACACCTCGCCTGCTGCAGCACCGCGCTGAACTTACCGGCCTTCGCAGCATCTTCACATTCCACCGCATCCTTCTGCATGTTCCCGCCGCACTCTGGCACCTAAAGGGGAAGACAAGAATAGCAAGGTGAGCCAAGGGAATACACAGAGGCGATATTAGTTACCCCCAATAGACTTACCTGATTTTACCACCGGGGGTACTATTCCTCTTCACGGGTCGGCGCAGCTTCCACCGCATCCTCGCCGAACCCCAGCCCCTAAGGGGAAACAAAAGGACAGCAAGGTGAAACAAAGGGACAAACAAGGGGAAACGTCCTCTCCAACAATAGACTTACCTGATTTTACCGCCGTAGGTATTATTCCCGAGACTTCATACTTTCTCTCAGCGCCTGAATAAGGGAGAAAGCAACAGGTTACATATTGACATTATTTTATCGAACTGTCTTGGATAATACAAATCCTTACCTGAATATTATCGGTTGCCACGAGGAACACTTCGCTAGGGTCAAGCTGCAATCTGCAAGGAATCGGACAAGAGTGAAAGTCAGACATTTGAACTCTTACGAACTACATACTTACGGCGTCTTGCCGGGAATCTCAGAGTCAATATTGTTCTGGAACTCACCAATTCCTTCGAGCCAGTGAAGTAACTGGTTATCTACGCACCCCTGCGGTCAATGCAGGATGGAGATCTCATCTTTCCAAACCATCAGGTGAGACTATAAGAGGGGACATCAAAGGTAATCAGTGGGGAGAACAGGGAGTGGGGGGGGGTTAACGCTCAACTCCACGGGTGGTTAATTCCCTTTCTCCATTTGCAGAAGAATATTCCTACGGGACAAACAAACGAAGCTAGGTGGGCCAGTCCAGTCCGTCATCTCGGCACTACGCGTCACATTGGTGGAGACCGCAACTGTCCAGTTCAGATCAACGCCCCTGTGGGAGCCAGGTGAGCGTAACACTTAGGCCAAAAGGAGGGTTTGTTAAACCGTAATCATACAGTGCCACCTTATTATGAATATTGGCCTAAGCCCATTCGTGTTACGCAGAAAACCACGTGGCAAAGTTCCAATTTTGGGTTAACTTCGCCCCCATTTTAAGACTCATCCGCCATTTTGATTTCAACTCATGTTCCATGTTCTAAAATGGTGGACAGTGTTTTCGACTTGCAGTCGAGTCGAACGACCTTTGAGTTTCGTTAATGTTTAGGCTGATCAAGAGCCGACTGTTTAACCTATGCAAAGAAACCTTGCGCTTCATACGAACTGCCATTTAAGTGTTGTCTGCGCTCACAAGCCTCATCCTCATATAAACACTGAAACAATGAAGAGTAAACTTTTATCGTATGCTTTAGCTGAACTGCATTGTAGTAACTCTTGGAATAAGGCCTACCGAGGATTCAAAAATAGTACCATTGAATGTTCATGCACATGAAAATATGTTTAATCCTTTGTATAACATTGTAACATCTGCCATGTGAACTAGGCACAAACTCTAGCCCGTGAAATATTAACCCGGAGAGAGGCTGGACAATATTGCTAAAAACATATAAATATGTCTGTGTTTAGATGTCCAGCACTCTCACTCCTCACTGTGTCGGCTGGTACATGCTGCAAGGTGTTGGGAGCCAGATAGATATCTGTTTTGCTTTGTAAACGGTACAGTAATAAAAGATACTTGTATCTTTTCAGGCCGTGATTGGTGTATTTCATTTGTGGTACTCAGCCTCGATATTTCTTTGGTCTTTCAGCCTCCCATACATACTCAGAGGGGTACGTACCCATCTTCACAGGATTAGATCGCTGACCCTTTCACACAGGTGCAAAAGGATGACATTCAGGAGGAGGATGAGAAGGAACTTGAGCCACCACAGTCTGAAGCACAAGTGGGTGAAGAGATGAACAATCAACAGACAATGATCAAGAGTTGAACATTCACAATCTCTGACTTCCTTGGAAACAAATGACAATTATGACATTGACAAAGGTTGTGCTCCATCCCCAGATTCAAGATTGAAACTCAGAGACATAGCCATCAAACATACCCCAGATTGCAAAGGAGACAACGAGACAGAACACGAGGGCACAGATATTTCTATAGCCAGGCAATCGGGGAGTGCAGGCACTATGCACAGGTAGCAGCAAGCTACAGACACCCTCCATTCACCAGCGTACAGTCTTTTCTGAAAACAATCTGAACAAACGCATGCTACTGCCACTACAACTGTGTCATCAGTCCCATGAACACCACCGGCTTCACTGTCAAAAGCACTGTCAGGAGGTGCACAGGGCCACCTAGGGAGAGTTGATGACTGCTATGCTGATAAAAAGGGACAGAAAACAAGATACAGCAGGAAGGCAAACAAGAAGGAAGAACATACAAGGTAAATAAGAACAATGGAGTAGGAAGAAATGGCAGACTACAATGGTGAACAAGAAGGGACAAACAATAAGGAATTTCACTAGGGGTGTACACACGTCAGACTTGAGACTCACCACAGATGTAAGGGAAGCTCAATGCTTCTGTTCAGGTTGCTGTAACAGATACCATCCTGAAAACCCATGGGACAGGGGCAGCAAAGGTGGCCTCTGCACCTGGACCCTAAAGCACAAACAAGAAGTGTACTTACATGTGACAAGCCCATGTGAGTCAGCTAGAACATACAGTGGATGCCTTTTGTGGGAACAGCTAGCAATACACTGTTACATGCAATATACTATAAACTACAGGTAGGACGAGATAAAGGAAAGGGAAGAGATTGCATACTAGGGCCTCATAGCCAATCTCTGTACAAAGGAATACAAAAAGGCATGGGTGCAGATGCCATAGAACACTTAGCAGACAGTAAGAGCTCCGCAAGGGAAACGATAATTCAGAACAGGAAAACAGGAACTAAAAATGCAGTAAACTGTAGCACAGAACTGGTACAAGGTAACTGAGGCACAACATGGTTACAAGGTAACTGAGTCCCGGAACTGGTTCCGGGTAACTGAGGCACAACATGGTTACAAGGTAACTGAGTCACGGAACTGGTTCTGGGTAACTGAGGCATGGACCTGGCACAAGGTAAATGAGGCACAGAACTGGTACAAGGTAACTCAGACATGGAACTGTTACAAGGTAACTGAGGCATGGAACTCGTACAAGGTACATGAGGGAAGGAACTGGTACAGACTACCTGAGCAGGGTACTGGTGCAAGGTAACTGAGCAGGGTACTAGTACAAGGTACCCGAATCTAGATAACAAAAAGAGGCTGGAAAACTGAACTGGAACCACATGAATTATACAAGGCAAGGCTGTGGCACACTGGACTAGAACTAAGAGAAAAGGTGCAAACAGACGTGTTCTACAATACTGCACCATTTCAGCAGAATGTTTACAAGCCACGCTTAACACTATTTTTACCTGCAGATCCTATGGCACACAGACCACTTATTCCCCCCTTCAATGCTGATTATACTTTTGAACATAGTATACAATATTACAAAAGCCATTAAAAGATTTGTCTTTCAATGATAATGTAATGATGGCCTGGAAAACACCAGATTATGCAGACGGCGTGGAGCCAGGGATGTCATTTAGGGGTCACCAGAGGTTGCAACTGCGACCTCTGTAGTCTCCCTTGCGGCCTCTTTCTTTTGTAATGCAAGCTCCTGGGCTGTGGCCAGCACCATGTGGCTCTTTACTTCTGGAGTGGCTGGCTTTTTTGTTCAGGCCCCTTAAAAAAGAAGAAAAATAAGAACAGGAGTGCCACAAGCAACACTTTTAGCACTGACCCTAAATATGAAAGTATAGGAATACCAAATAATGTGTCTATCTGGAATTCTATACAATAATTGCTAAACTCATTAAAGGTTTATTTCAGGCACACTTCAGTGGGTGAGTCACTGATTTAGTCTGTTCTTAAATGCCTCAACTCAGCCTTTCATCCTTCTGAGGTCGATAAATGAGTACCAACACAGGTTGGGTGATATTGGGTGCATTTTTTTTCTGTATAAAGCGCTTCAGCGTAAGTGCTATATAATAACACATCATTATCATTTGGTCATGGACGTCTGCTTGCATTCACAGTAATTTGGTAATATGGGCGTAGACACACACTGATCTTAACGATACATATGGTGATCCATTCTAGTATGAAATTTACATCACATTATAGTGATATTGTAACCATATTTTTCATAGTGTACAATGCTATGTGATGCCACTTCCTGTTTTGTCAACGGGTGAAAGGTCGTGTTCCATCACTTCCTGCAATATCATTTTGGGGTGGGGTCAAATGACATCACTTCCTGTGATGTCATCGGGGTCAAGGGTCATGTGATGTCACTTCCGCTACCCCAGGCATTTTGGTGAAATAGTCAAAGTGAAGGTCAAAAACTGCTTTATTAACAATACACCATAAAGCAGGGACAGCATACAAGAAGTAGAGTTACAGCTCTCAAAGGTTCCCATGCAAAACAACAGATTATAAACCAAAAACATGTCAGCATGATGACATAATACTAAAAAACCTATGGGACAAGGGGATAGGTTAGGGGAATAGAACTATATATATAAATGATATACGGGTTAGTCTTCTAATTGCATATTACATATCTGTTGGCTCCACCTCAGACCACCTCTAAATTGATAATAGTGAATACATGTCATCTCTAAAATGCATGATTGGTTGGCACGACATATACTGGGTGGCTGGGTGGCTTAACAATAAACAATTGCATGGACGCAATTGTCCTCTTTCTGTATTTAAAATGCAGAAGGAGGACCATTGCATCCATTCTCACCAAAAGTAAATCACCATCCTATTTCCAAATCAGCAAAATATTGGCATAGGAAGCAGAAAAAACAAATCTGCCAATTATGATCACTAAACAATGAAGGCTGGAAAATATTGATGATGCTATATGTAAATTATAAATAAAGTAAACACGTGTCGAGTACTTAAGATTGAGGACTTAAAATTGAGAGGATCAGATGACTAAGATTTGAGAAAATTAAGCATAAAAAATAAAGATCTAATTAATTTCAAGAATCAAGATCTAACTAACAAAATGTGTGGGAGTTCACTGAAAAGATTAAAACTTGTCAATCAAATATTGCAGTTCAATTTAATTTGTATATTTTCAAAAACTAAGTATATATCAACATTAAAGAACATTATAGCGAAAGCTTCAATTGTGTTTTGTCTGTTGAATATTGAGAGAATCAAAATTGGGACTTGTTTAAACAATATTACCCAGGCGCTGAGACAAACAACAATTACAATAAACACTGTAATGTTTTAATTATAGCTATATAACATAATACTTGTACATGTCATATCTGGTGATGCAGAAGGAAGGGGACGATGCTGTACCTATGGCATTTTTTCTTGAATCACATTTTAAAGTCAAGGTGACCATTTTTCAAATAGCATGGTGTGTGAGGATCAGGAAAGTGCAGGGGGTTTTCATTTGCAAGAGAACCTTGTATCCATGTGTAATGCATCACTAAAGAGATAATTGATGTCTAATGTAACAAGAAGATTAAGCCAAAGGTCAGAAAGCAACAACCCAGCGCGGGACACAACCACTGCTGAGTATGTTATCTGTCAGTGCAAAATCATTCTGCTCATCTCCTGCAACATCACCACCTCCTCTTGTTCTCTCTTCCAGTCTTGTGCCTGCACCTGTGTGGTTATCTCCACCTGCAAATGGGGTACCACCAACTCCCATACAAATTCAAGGTCCACATACTGGTCAATGGTCTGCAAGAATGCTTGGAGTGTGTCTTCAGCTGCCACAACCTCCAGCCTTCCCATGCACCCCAACAGCTCCTTCAACTACACTGGCCTAAGGTCTCCGTACCATTATATTGTCCCCTCTCCAAGTTCTGCCTGTCCTTGTTCAAAGTCTTGGCCCTCTAAATCCCCTCTACCACTCCAAAAGCCACATACCCCCTCCTGGCTGACTTACCCAACCTCTGACATGGAGGTTGAGAAGATGTCCAGCTCCACATCTCTCCCAACCCCAAGGCATCCCCTCCAGATAAAATGACATGTTGCCAAAAATACCAAAAACAAAACAAGATAATTGACAAATATAAAGATAGGGATTCACCCAACAGTCACTAATTGGTAAAAGGTTCTCCCTGCACGCAAACAGTAAGGAATGTCAATAACATACAGAAAGTATTCTCAGGCTCCGAGAAAGGGTTTACAAAACACAGGTGAGATACATAGCAAATGTGTATGACCCTTGTATTTCTTTGTTTCACACAAAGGAAACTAGGATCTGTACAAAAAGTACAAAGTACATTTTTTGTTTTTCAAAAATTGGATTTGTAATCATAAAATGATTTTTAAAAAAAGAAGATAAGCGAGGGGGCCTAAGAAATACAGACAAAAAGCCAAAACGGGGTAAACAAAGCTCAACCGACACCAGGAGCACCACAAATAACTATGAACAGGAAAATTAAAAAGGGCGACAAACGCCACAAACAACTAGTTTGAGCACCCTCAGTGTGTAGTCATAGCAATGTGCCAGTCTTTTTTGTTTCAGAGCTGGAGTGGCAGGCCAAGAAACTGACACACGTCAGCATTTCAGATAGATCACAGCGAAACAGGGCAGGGCCGAGTTGAGCAGTCAATGCAAGTGAGACCGCGGGTGTGACTAATTATTTATAATTTCCTACACTGGGTCATATGTACAAATAAACAGATTCTGGCACATAACTGGTGATTAAGAACCTCACCATTCCCAGGGAGCTGTGCTATGTCAGCAGAAAATAATTCAGAAAATCCAAATTTATTTTTTTTAAAAAAGTCACCTTAACGTTTCCTTGTAACACTTAGCAGAATTTGGAAGGAGTGCTACTAATGTGAGGAGCCTGGGCGACAGGTCACCGCAAGTCACATTTGCAAATGTATTCTGTCAGACTCTCCGTGACTCAGAGTGACAAACATGCATTTGGAAACACATTAAAATAAAATGAATCTGCGAGAAAAGGAATCATGCGCTTGTCTAATTCCCTGTTAAAATGTGATTTAGTGATTTCTGGAAAACAATGCATCATTGTATTAGTCAGAGAGCAGCTGCTAATCTGTTTCAGGTACCGCAGTTTTATCATAAAAGTACAAGTAAATCACGTACGAAGAAAATGAAGGGTGCAGTAAGGCGTGGTGTTGTGTCAACAGTATTCCAACACGCCCAGAAACAACGCTACCCAGACATCCGGTGCTGTTTAGCTTCATGTAATTCTCATCAGTTCAAGAAAGTAAAACAATTGTATTTATGTGTAGCCCCTGTTTCCCAACCCTAACCCAAGCCAGGGATCATTCAATCCTGACCTAGGTCAGGGACAGTTCCCATGGAAACCACCACCCTTGCCCCAGCGAGGTGGGTAGGGAGGGGAGCTGCACCGGCTAAATAAAATCGCTCTTAACAGGAGATGGGTTACCCACTGACACTGGTCGAAGTGGGCAGCAGCGGTTGAGAGGTTTTACTGTTCCTATACTTTTATTTTAAAAATAAACTGTTCTGGAATGGTTTCGTTTGAAAATAAAAGTGTAGAAAGAAGTTGAAACTTGTGCTTCAGTGCTCTACACTGAACATTCCCTTAAACAGCAGGTGTGTTTGTTTGGGGGTTTGTATTTTGTGTGGGACGGGGCGTGGCAATGGGGTTTGTGGGGATCGGGGCAGGCCAGCAGGGAACATAGTTTCACTACTTCTTTTCTTACACTTAAACCACTGCACCCTGAGTTTTTTGATCACTTAAGACACAGACGCCAGAGTGAATTTTAGAGGGATCCCAACGAGGATTCACCTTTATTTAATAAAACACGAACACCTTTTTCCTTTTCCCTAGGAGTCCCCTGGAGTGAGCTCCAACTAACTGGGGAGTCGCTACATCAGCTCACCCATCTGCGGGCGTGTTTCAGGAGCCCTTAGGGTGAGCCTTGTGCAACAGACCCCTACCTAAACTCAGGTTCCACCCACATGGATTGTGAGGCCATAGGATGGCCTCTGTGGGGAGTCCTATCCTGCTAGGTGGCCTCTGGCAGGCCGTCACACATTATCCCACTACCTCATGCCAGAGTACCTCCCCTCTAACCTCTTCTCTAACTAATGGCATACCTATACAATGTCCTACTTAACTATTAACTCTACTTAACATTTAATCTACTTAACAATAATAAACTATACACATAACTAACTCTATATTCATATATATTTAAATACAACACAAACATATAAGATACGGCACAATGGGGTGACTGCTGCAGGTAATGAACCCCTTACAGTACTTTCCATGGGTATGTCCTTGGTAGCGCTGGTAAACTTCTGGGTGGCCACTGGCAAAAGGCAATGCTAGTAGGGTGTTGACTGCTGGCTGATTGATTGCTTGACTTCCTGGGGCCTTCCCTTTATGTCAAATGATGGGGCCCTGGGCCCTCTTCTTTCTTCAGGGTGGACCTGTCCACCACGTGGGGCCACCTGGATTTACTGCACACAGTCCACACTCTTATAAATGCCCTGGGTGGCCCCCTGCATGAGTGGGGGTCTGCTCCACCCACATTCACAGCAGTGCCCTGCAACCAGTTGTTAACTTCAGGATGGGCCCTGTTGGTTGGTGGGACCAGTTGCACTCACTGCTGCACCCGTGATATTGGTATTATTTTTGGGGTGGGTCAGCGGCCATCTTAGTTTGAGTGGCATCCCCATGACAACGGGGATGCCACCGACTTCACTACCATGCTTTGCTGCCTTGCTGGAGCTTCAGGCCCGCAACCTCTGCAATGTTTCACCAAACACAGGGGGAGGGCCACTTAGCTTAACCTGGACCACTCCGCTGGGCAGGCTGGGGCTTTCTTTATCTGGGCCGCTTAACAGAGCAATCTGGGACTTCCCCCACCTCCTCCTCTTCACCCGGGTTGGTGACGGCTAACCCGGGACTAGCATATGCAGCCTGGAAGGACTTCACTGAAGGCGGGTGCAGGCCATCAGGGGGCACGGCCGAGCTGCATGCTCTGGGACACGCCCATCACAGGCCCAATGGACTCAATGGCCCAGGCGTCGTGCCAGGTGCTGCCTGGGCCATTGAGTCCATTGCGCCTGTCTGTCTGGACCCCGGGTAGGCCCACAAGCACACAGGCCCTTGGGTGATGAAGCTGCCCCTTGTGCATAGCAGCTCAGTCCCCTTGGATTAGTCTCTGTGGGGGGCTCTCGGAATGCTGCCTTGTGCCATTTAATGGATTTAGGCCCTGGGGGACCGCTCGAGGCAGTGACTCCCCCAGGTAAGTCTCTTTCTCTCTCCCTTCTCCTACTGTCTTTCTTAACTGTCTTTCTGTTTCACATCCTCTTTGCATCCAACCCCCCCACCCCCCGCCAGCTCAGCCCATTCTTGGGAAGGGGAGATGTGTCCTATTGTCTTTTCTTTACTTTTAACATTCCATCCTGCCTCATGGTGAGCTGCACTTTCAATAAAACCTTCATTTCCCTAGTTTCTGTGTCTTTATTTCTAGGTATGCACTCAGAGGGAATGCATTTAGTTCTCTAGCCAGCCCTGTGAAGGCGATGAGCTGCATAGGTATCCGTGTTCTACAATCATTGAGTACATAACTGAAATGTATATGAAATAACATTATCGTTTTAAAATTGACTTTCAATAAATTATTTAATAAATAAATAAGATAGTCTGAAAGCCACTCAAACATCCAGTAGTATGCAGGAGCTGCTAGTGGATAGTGTCATTATATTTTGATCCCACGGGAAGCTCACCCCTGCAGCAGAAGAAAGATAGGACACTTTATGATCACCTTCTGCTTTAATCTAACACTCCAGGCCACCTTCTTCTTCTGCAGTGTCATGTTCATTGAGCTGGAACTCTCTGTTTTCAAAGTGGCCAGCACACAGGAGCAGAATGTATGGCATGTTGGAGTATTACTGAATACCACCACAAACACAGTGCCCACCAACTCCTGTAAGCTCCCGCAGCACAGAAAACATACATGTGTAACCCTTGGTTCCAACACCAGCTCATAAGAACTTGATGCAACATGGCTGTTGAATGGCCAAATTATATTTTTCATCACAATCAAAACATGTGTAGTATTTTTTTTAAAAAGTTTTTTATTTTAACTTGCACAGGTATATCATCATATCTTCAACTTCACAATAATCACATTACTATTATTTAACAACATACATATTGGGTATTACATACATAACTATAGTATATCTGAGTCTTCGTCCCCCATACTTTGATCAGAGAGGTATTGTCTGTATCTGCCCCATTTGTCTCTGGGGCGGTTTTGGATGGGTAATAGACCCGCATATACTTCTTCACAGTCGTTTGTCCACATCATATTTTTTTCCCAGTCATTCTTCGTTGGTGGTTCCTTGCATTTCCACCGCATCAATATCACTCGCTTTGCCAGTAACAGACTAAGGTTAAGCAACTTACGCCACGTGGGGTTCATTTTGCTCACTGTTCCCAATAGGCACACAGTTGGATTCTATTAGATGGGTTGATCTGAAATGTCATCCAATGTGTTACACACATCCTCCCAGTACTTGGATAGTCATGTGCACGACCACAGCATGTGAAGTATGCCCGCACCCTCGCTCCTACATCAGGGGCATTTCCCATCTGCCATTGTATATATACTCTTAACCCTAGCCGAGGTGTGATAGGTTGTATGTAGTACCTTATAGTGTATCAAACGGTATCATGAGTTGCATGATATACTCTTTGTCAGCACACACAGCTGTGTCCATTGCCTGTCTGTGTAGAAGGTGTGGCCCAGGTCTTGTTCCCATTTCGTTCTGGCATCCTGGGTAGGTGGGTCCCCGGTTGTTGATATAATTTTGTATAGTGTGGAAGCAGATGTCTTGGTCACACCTGCAGTAAATATGTAGCCCAAGCCCAAATGTGCTGGTGGCTCAGTTGGAAATATCTCCCATACATTTCCCATGCCAGAGCACAGTCGTAATTATTGCATTTTTTGTAAAGGGGTGTCCTCTACGGTCAATCTCACCTCTTCCCAGCTAATGAATTTCTTGTCCAGAAATAGGTCTCCGAATCTATCGATTCCTATAGCCCCCAATGTTCAGCTAGTATGTTATCTTGTTTAGGCGGGGGAAATATGATGATTCCACAGTGGCATATTTGGATTGTATAGAACCTCGTGTCTGGACTTCCCTGCCATTCTGGTCCATGCAGTACATGTTACCAGCGCTGGGTTGGTGGTGTTGTCGTGTCTGGTTTTTGCTTATTTGTGTAAGAATTTTGTTGGGCCTAGTGTGTGTGTTTCAATCATTGTGTGTGCTGCTTCTGGGCTATCTTTCACCCAGTGTGCCGCATAGTGTGCTTGCGCCGCCTGATAGTATAGTTTGAAATCCGGAGCGGTGAGCCCTCCATGTTGTTAAGGTTCAGTAAGCCTTTGCCAGCTCACCCTGGGCTGGCCGTTCGACACAAATATTGTGCATGCTCCTTGGATTTTTGAGAAGAATGATCTCCCTGGCCATACAGGGACAGTGCTGAAAAAGCAAAAGAGTTGGAATAGGATTATCATTTTAACAAGTGCAAGCCTGCCCATCAACGAGATAGGGAGGGACCGCCAGCGCTCGAGTTTGGCACAGAGCGCTTCTGCAAGTGTCGCTTAGTTTAGGGCACAAACAAGTTGTGTTGTATGTGCTACTTCAACTCCCAGGTATTTCACTTGATTGGGGGCCCATACAAGACCATGCAGTTCTGTGGGTTTTGGGTGGTTTCTGTGAGGGGGAACATCTCGGACTTGGTCGAGTTCAATTTCAAACCAGAATACTCCCCGAATTATTTGACCGCGCTTAGCACTTTCCCCAGATTGATTTCTGGATTCCTCAAATACACCATTATCTCGTCTGCATATAAAGTGATAAGTTCTAGTTTGCCTGCTAGGGGATCTCAACCTTGCTGTATCTAGTCCGAAATAGATCTGCAAGCGGTTCTATGACCAGCGCAAATATGAGGGGTGATAGTGGGCAGCCCTGACGGGTGCCTCTTGCCAACTCTAGAATCGCTGACAATGTCCCATTAACACATATTCTGGCATACGGTTGTGTATAAAGTATCCTGATCCAACTTATAAAGTTTGGCTTGAACCTGTAGTTATTCAGAACCCTGAACAGGAACGGCCATTAGACGGTGTGAAAAGCCTTTTGCATGTCTAGCGCTAGTACCACCTGAAGCATTTTTTTTATAACCGACGTAAGTATGTTAAAGCAGCGGCGGATCTATCTAGTACAAAACCTGTTTGGTCTTCATGGACCATATGTGGCATCAAAGGAGTCAAGCGTCTGGTGAGGATTTTTGCGCATATTTTTGCATCTGTATTTATCAGTGAAAGCGGTCTGTAGGATCTGCATTCCTCGGGTCTCTTCCCAGGTTTTAGTAATAGCGTTATAATTGCCTCTCGTGTTGTTTCGGGGAGTTTGCCTGTTCCTAGGGCTTCGGATCAGACAGAGAGAAGCCAGGGTACCAAGATCTCTGCAAATTCTTTGTAAAATTCGGCTCGAAGGCCATCGGAGCCCAGCACCTTTCGTTTGGCAAAGCTTTAATAGCCTCTGTTATCTCGGCCTGGGTCAAGGGGCATTCCACTGTGTCCTTTGTTTCGTTGGATAATAGTGTAGTGGGTGTTTTTGCTAAGTATCTGTCTATTTCCTCCTCTGTGGCTGCACTCTGGGGGGAGTAAATACAGGAGCAGAAGTCGTAGAAGACTTTCTCTATCTCTCTCAGATCAGTCACCACTACGGTTCGTGTTA